>NC_143501.1:38951666-39320000 GCF_051622355.1 Phaseolus vulgaris | reverse complement strand
AGTATTTTCGTTTAGCTCATATCATCATAAATACTTCCCAGTCTATTCCAATGATCTAAATCAAGAATAAAAATTCAATCTTTAAGCATAAAATGAAAATAACAGTATCAAATAAGAAAAAAAATATTATAGATAAATATCACCTCAATATTTAGAATTTGAAACGGTTACATTCAATCCCAAAAGAAAGGAATTAGCCACTCATGGAAGTCTTTACTTGCACCAAAAGATTATTGAAAGCAAGAGAAGAAGATTCACAACATTTCTCCTTAACGATTACCTCATAGGGTTTCATTCCTCCCCCTTTCTCTTTGCCTTACGCCCTTATTTACCTCATTGAACTTGGGCTAAGTGACATATTTATTCATAATATATTTGTTTGCGTCATCTCTCCTTAAATTCCTGAAAATAACACAAAATTGGGAATAAATAACTCTATTAATCTCATAACTCCAAAATATATTAATAAATTCTAATTTTTTAAATTATGTTTGATTAATAGCTTAATCACCAATTAAAATCAATAAATGTCTAACTTTTCACATGAAATTTTACTAAATAATGACACTTATAAGGTACCATGACCTTGGAAGCAAGACCCTTTGTTTTACTCTTGTTATTATTCTTTTTGAACAAATACTATGTGTTTTACTATTTGTTTATTTCTACATGATGGTGTTTTATCCTGGAGGATAGTGAAGAAAGAAAAAAAGAAAAAAAAGTGGTATCCCTACAGTAGAAGGCCAAGATCTGAGGACAAATCCTTTTGAAGAGAGATATTGAAGGAGGACCATCTCAACCACCAAAATAATCAAGCTCAGAAGAGAAGAAATTTTGATAAGAAGATTATTTTCTAGAGAAATCTTATTGCGAAACCTTGTAAAAATTGCATAGAGTAGATAGGTTTTCAATTTTTGTTTAGGGTCTTTATTGGTGTATATTAGTCTTTAATTGTATAGAGTAGATAGATTTTCCTATCTATATTAGTCTTTAATTTTTGTTTAGGAACTTTGGACCTTCTATATGAGTCATTTTTAATCTAAGATTATAGAATTTTAGAAAAGTTAGAAGGATGCCCACATGACACACACATGGCCCTACATAAGCATCCTACATGGTGCTTTCCTTCTCTTTCATTCCTTCTCCACAAGTGACTTTTCTCTTTTTTAAGGAGAACATGAAACGCCTCATACTTGTCTTCTATTATTAATAAAAATTTATAAAATAGTTTTTAAAGTAGTATCAAACATTAGCGACAAAAATTTTAGTTACTAATTATTATAAATTGTAAATTAATTTCTACTCGTGACACCTAATTTCGGGGAGGGGGTTATAGATTTGGGAGAAAAGGAAGAAGTAGAATTTAAGGAGAAAGAGGTTGCATATCTTCGGACTTTGCAGAAAGGGAAAAATATTTATTTTTTAACATTATATTGCATCCTAATGATAATTTTCTTTAGACACTTTGTGTGTTTATGATGGTAATTGATACTCACCTTTATTATCAATTAGGATATGTAAAGTCTTGTTATAAGCTCTGAAATTGAGTTCAACCTTGATGAAATCCAAAGCAAGGTTGGGTTCTGCCTATATCAATCTAATTATGGATATTGGTTCGTTATATTTGTTTTATTTAATTTAGTTGTATGACATAACTTAGAAAAAGTAAAGTTAAATTTTTTTAAACAAAATATTAATTATTCCTGACGACACTAATATTCTCGTTAATCCATCAAAATTTAGCTTACTAAAAATTAAATTTCATCTAATTTTTTCAATTTTTATTGCAAATGAAAAAAAGTAAGAAATGAGAAGAGTGTTTCGACTAATTATATATATAAATAGTAAACAGGTATACTTTTAAAATTAAAATTAAAATAAATTTATTTGAATAATATTTTTTAAATGAGAAAAAAAAAAAACTCCCACAACTCTCCTTCTCTTATCTTTTCTTTAGTAGCACCACCAATTCTGCACACTCCTCAACTACAACTGTTGTGTGATATTTAGTGGAAAAAATTGATAGAAAATTTTGAAGAAGTTAAAAGTTTAAAACAAAATTTTAAAAAATAAAAATATAATGTAATATATATATATATAGTAAAAATAATTTAAAGAGAAAAGTTTGGAAACTAATATCCTTTGCCAATTAATATTTTATTTGGTTCTAGATAAGTACTTTTTATCCTGATAGAAAAATAAGTGTGACAATGGTTTGGTTTGGATAACTAATTGCAAGGAAATGAGATCATGGAATTGAAGGAAAAGGACTTCTGTTACTTTTTTTGCAAGGATATGAAGAAATAAGAAAAAGAGAGTCAGTGTTACTTGATATTGATTCTGTATGATAGATATTGTTATGGTTAGAAAAAATTCAGTTAACTTCACCATTGTTCGAAAGATATTACGTTTACCAATTACAACCCTCCTGTGTTTATGTTTGAACTATCAATTTCTATTTATTAATAATAGAATTTATTTATTTTTTAAAAATTTTATGTTAGGCATCACTATGCAACTTGACATCTCAGCTAGGTTGACACCTCAATTAACAACAATCATCTGGCAACACATGAAAAAACTGTTACTAAAAAAGAAAATACAAAATATGGAGGTATAGACCAAAACCCATATGTTAACAAAAACCATACATAGGTAAATTATACCTATTCATAAATAATTCTAATAAGAGACTAGATTGGAGCCTATTATACCAATGAAATGATTCTCTATGAATAAATCCTAAATTATCCAACTTATCAGCACACACATTCCATTCAAGAAAAATATGAGTAACCCCAAACCTAATTTGCTCGCAGTAATTAAGACAAGTATTCCATCGATTGCGAAGCATCCATAGAACATTAGTCTTAGCAGTAAACGCAACACAAACCAAGGAAGAATCACATTCTAGCCATACATTAGTAAGCACCACTTTTTGAGCTTCCTCCAAAGCATGTATAGCTCCATAAAACTCAACAACCATAGCAGTCTGAACTTCAAGAAACGCAAAGAAAGAACCAATAAACTCCCCCATACTCCCATGGAAAATACCTCTACAAGTAGCAAGACCAAGATATCTCATAACAACCCCATCAGTGTTAATTTTAACCCAGCCTAGAGAAGAGAACTTCATCTAACAGGAAGAGAACAAAGAACTTTACCAATACAAGTATTAATAGCAAAAAACTTAATCACATTGAAATCCAACATATCATTCTTCATTGAAACTTTAGACGAATATCTCACTAGACAAGTTAAATCTTTAATTACTGAAATAGCCCTAGAAACATCAATCTTATCCTGAAATCTAGCATAATTCCACATACGCCATATCATCCAAATAGAAAAAGTTATCACAACAAGCTTAATCAATTTAACCAAAGTACTACCATCACTCTTAATAAACTAAAGAAGATCATCCTTATTAGAGAAATGAGAAGTAAGAAAAATATGTCGAACTCAACTCCAAATATGCAAAGCATTAGAACATTCAAAAAATAAATGTTGAATAGATTTCTCATGTTTTTCACAAAGCATACACATAGAACATATATGCAAACCTTTATTCTGAATATGTTGACATGTAGGAAGCCGCTCATGAAAAACTTTCTAAAGTACTAAAGTTTTGGAAAGAGGAATATATGAAGACCAAATGAATTTACCCCAACCACAGAGAACACCTAGTTCTAAGAAAACAGTCCTAGCCAATTTAAGAGTGAAACGACTAGACTCATCTAGAATCCAATTAGGAATATCCTATTCTTCCCTAACCATGATATGATTAAAAAAATAATAGAAATTAATTTAGATACCAAAATTTTTTTAGTCTCTAAAATAGTATCTAATTTAGTCAATATAGCGATTAATTTTTTTTTCTCTCTTAATTTGTTTTTTTAATGATTTTCTTGTAGTGGATGAGATAAAAAATTAAATAATTATTTTTTATAAAAAATTATTATGAGATTTATTAAAAATAATTTTTTATAATTTTATAGTAGGTAGTTAATTGACTTAAAAAATTATTAAATTTAAAGAAAAAATAATAAAATGAGATATCTTGGTAAGGGTAAAATTGACAATCAATTGTGTACACTACAATAACAGTTATTAATAAGATTTTATTACTAAACACATGAGAGATGGAATTATGGAAGTTGGGTCGAAAAAATGTAGTACAAATTGTAATTGATAATGCAATTATACGTAAGGTAACATGTATACTCATAAAATCAAAAACATTTGATTCCTTATTTAGTGCAAACCTTGAATCTTGCATTGAAAAGATTTTTGCGACAAAAAATACTAAAAGAAATATTGATACTTCACAACAATGTTCTTATGTAACACAAATTGTAAATAAAGTTACCTTTATTAAAAACTTTATTGTGAGACACTCCACGAGATTATCAATGTTCAATAACTTCAACCTATTGAAGTTGTTTTATGTTGTTTCGATAAGACTTGCTTTAATCAAAGTCATGTTCAAGAGGTTTAGAAGTTTGAAAAAAAGGACTTCAAAAAATGACTATTAGTGATGAATGGTCTTCTACAAAGAGGATAATGTGGATGATGTCTAATTTGTGAAAAAAACTTTGTTAATTGATGATTAATAGATGATGATTGATTATGAAAGAAAGAAAAATTGAATATTATTCATCACATTTTGGGGTAATAAACTTATTAACAATTGATCATTGGATGAAGTCTAGCACATTTCTTCTTTTTCTTTCTCATTCTTTAAATCTAATATAATACATTCTATTATTCAAACTTGTCACCGTGCCTTTTTTTTTATGTTGTTATCAGGGAGGTTTGATGTAAATGCAATGTCATAAATACCTTTTTTTCCACTAGTGAAATGTGATAGTCAAACATAATAGCTTACATAAGTTTTCTTTTGCTAAATTGTTTTATAATTGTTTCTTTTGAGTTTTAAGATTATGAAATAGAATTTATAATATATATATATATTGTGTCCTATTATTTTTTTAATTTAGTCGTTTTTTTAATTGACGGAGGAAATCACTAGAGTCAATATAAACATTGCTAGTTATGATAGGTGAACACAAGTAGGGCACTACAAAAAAATATATTTTAAATAGGGTTATATTTGGCATTTTCAGCAGTTTTAACCTTGTTAATAGCGTTATTTGCGGTTTGTTTTTCCCTTGTTAGATCCAACGTCGCTAACCGATTACCGGCAATTTCTATGAATCCCTGGAAAATAGTCACTTTCCGACGGTTTTGAAACTCCCATTATTCTCGACGATTCTGAACCCCCGCTATTCCCGACGGTTTGAAAATCTCCCATTATTTCTAGGATTTTGAAATCCCGTTATTTCTGACAGATTTCAAACCCTTTTATTCCTGTCAGTTTTCAAAACCCCCATTAATTCTAGTAGTTTTCAAACCCCTTAACTTCCAGCAGTTTTCAAACTCTCCAAAGTCCATTGTTCCTCTATCGATCTTAGGTTTCAATTTTCTTGCGTGGAAAAGTTTTAATTCTAAAACAAAACAAGCTTGTGTTCAAAATGAATCTACAAGGACGTGAAGATGTTTAGTTCAATTGAAAAAAAAAATATGAATGGTGTTAGAATATATGGCTTTAAACTAGATGGGGGTGAATTGTTTAAAGAGGGTTTTCAAAAACTTTTAAGTCAAGAATGAAATTTCTTCGAGAATCAATTGATAAAGAAATTCAGTTTGCCAAATCACAAAGAAAAAAGCAACTGCACCAGAAAAACAATCGGTTATTTCGCATAAATAATCGGTTGTTTATACAGTTTGCAAATATTAAAACTGAATTTAAAGAGATTAAGGATAGAGAGAATGCACACAGATGTCTATATTGGTTCACTCTAAACCCAGAGTTACATCCAGTCTTCTCAGAAACCACTGAGAAATTCCACTAAGCAATCAAACCTAGATCACTTACAACACAACCAAGAAAGTGACCTTGATCCCCTCAAGACACACACTTCTCTTGGCCAACACACCAACACCAAGAATGCTGATCTTGATCCCCTCAAGAACACACAACACTTCTCAGCAAACACACAAAGATTCTTGTTCAATAGATACAAGGATTACACTTGTTACAGAAGCAAATCTGAAATCAATACAAGCAGAAATCTTATCTCACACACTTAGATCAATCTCAATCTCTAAACAATCTCAACTCTTTGAAAAACTCAAAAACTTGTGTTAATTGTTCTTACTCAAATCTGTTTCTCTGAATATATTCAAAGATGTTGTTTGTTATCAAATCTTAAGAAACTTATTGCATTTAAAAGATTGGTCAAAGCATTAAAGACTGGAGCGTAATAACAAAAACCATTTTTTTGTTATGGTACCAAAACAAACAATTGGTTGTTTCCTCGAATCAATCGGTTGTTTTGGTTTTAACAGCTCAACCATTTGAAAAACAGTTTTCAATCTTTTCTAAAAGCACCTAAGTATAAAACAATCGGTTGTTTCGACAAAACAATCGGTTGTTTTTCACTTAGTTTGAAAAACACTTTTCATTTAAAAAGATTGAGAATGCCTATGCTTTGGATTCGATCAAGGGTGAATTACAAAACTCAATCTACCCCATATCCTATCTAAGACAGCTCAGCAACAACAAGCATAACCCTTCAACATCCTTCAAAGGGTTTTGGATTTTTCAAAGCTTGAACACCACTTGATTCAATAAATGGGTAGTTTTCCAATGTGTTTAATTTCTTGAACAAATTTGAATATTTTTATTTGCACATTGTTCTTTTTTTTTTTCTGCAACGGATCAAGTTATAAAATCAGCGTCTAACTTTTCTACCCAAATCAAAGTATTAATTTAAGAGCTTTAATTAGTAAAGTTTTAACTTTAATGAAAAAAATCAATGTGTATCAATATATTATATAAGATCATCTTAATAACATTGTGTTCACGTTTTTTCTTTTAAAATTTTATGTAAAATTGAAAATAAATGTTAGTAATTATTAAGTTTCAAGTACGGTTACTTTTAAAATGATGTCAGCTACAGCATTTAGATGTTGATCTTAATTTACTTTTAATAATTTGACCACAATTGAAAATATCACAATAGAATCGATAATTTGTTATTAAAGAAAGTTATTTGATTTTCATTAATAACAAATGTTTTTTTACATTTGGTATGGTTGGACAATTTCTCTAACTTTAAATGAAATCTAAAAAAGAAATAAAACTCTACTTAAGATCCAAAATAACTAAATTTTGTACTATTAAAGAAAAAAAAATCTTACTAAAAAACTTTTCCTCCAAATTAAAGTTACTTCTGTAAATATACATTAAAAAAAATCAGTAAATATAATTGATTTTTAATGTTGCATCATGATTATATTCAAATTACATTATAAATTAATACATTGGTATTCATTACCGAATTCAAACAACTAATCTAATATGATAATAAATACAAAAACAGTACAAAAAGATGCAGAACCCCATGAATTTCATCATTAAATTCAACTAAGACTCTACTATAGGAAACTAAGGTTAAACAAAAATCAGGCAAAGAACAAATTATCACAGCAGAGCAGGAGTTGAGAGGTGCAAGCTCAGGTTCCTAGAGTAAAAGATTGTTGGATGAGTTCATTGATAAGAATGTGTTGGTGGATCTACCGGTAAAAAGATAGGTCTGTCAAAAGTAGACTAGATAGATTTCTAGTTTCCTTGGAGTGGCTTCAAATGTGACCTATGAGTAAGCAGTATGTACAATCGAGGGAAGTCTCAGATCACTGTGCTGTAGTGGCCAAATCATGGGTTAAAGATTGGGGTCCTAGACCGTTTAAAACAATAGGTGCTTGGTTGTCGGAATCTGGATTCAAGGATTTGGTGAAGGGGAAGTGGAATAATTATGAGGTGCAAGAAAATAGAATGTCCAGGCTCAAAGATAAATTGAAGTTTCTGAAAGGTGACCTTAAGGAGTGGAATAGGTGTGTCTTTGGAAATCTTGAGGAGAGTAAAAGTAGGATCACGATGGAGATTGAGAAGCTTGATGTAAAGGATGTTGAATGTGATTTAATGGAGGGTGAAAACCTGAGAAGATTGGAGTTGCTCAGTCAATGGAAGCTGTTAGAGAAAAAAGTGGAATCTTTAAGTAGGCAGAAAACTAGATCTACTTGGTTTAAGCATGGGGATTCTAACTCCAAATATTACCACTCTATTATTAGGTGGAGAAAACTCAGGAATGAAGTTAAAAGTGTTAAAATAGACAATCAGTGGTGTGAAGAACCGGAATCTGTGCGAGGGAAGCTAAAAGAGTGTTTGAACAAAGGTTCATGGCCACTACCGATCATGGTGTTCGACTAGGTCTCGTGGACTTCAGGTCTCTTCCTGGCGGTGAGTTTGAAAATGGTAAACGCTTTTTCTGAGGAGGAAGTAAAGGCTGTAGTTTGGCTGTGCGAGGGATCTAAGAGTCTGGGTCCAAACGGCTTTAACTTTAATTTCATTAGGAGTAATTGGGAGATCTTAAAGGAGGATATCATGGAAGTTGTATATGCGTTTGAAGAATCTGGGACCTTTCCAAAGGGATGTAATGCGTCATTCATTGCTCTTATTCCCAAAGTGAAAGATCCTGTCATGATCAATCATTTCAGATCTATATCTCTAGTGGGAGCTCTATATAAGATTATTACTAAGGTCCTGTCGTGTCGTATTAAGGACGACATGCACTTGGTTATAGACGACGTTCAGTCAACTTTCTTGGAAGACAGGGGTATGTTAGACAGTGTCATGATGGCCAATGAGGTAATCGAAGAGGTTCGGAGGAGTCAGAAGAGTGGGGTGTGCCTAAAGGTTGACTTTGAAAAGGCGTACGATTCGGTTAGATGGAGTTTTTTGTTGGATATGCTACTGAAGATGGGGTTCCATAGGAAATGGATAAAGTGGGTAAAAGGTTGTTTGGAGACGACTACGGTGTCTGTGTTGGTTAATGGTAGCCCAACAGAAGAGTTCAGACCTACGAGGGGTTTGAGACAAGGTGACCCCTTGGCACCGTTTCTCTTCCTCATTGTCGTAGAAGGGCTGGCTGGCTTAGTCCGCAAAGTTGTGAAGGAGGAATTGTTAAGTGGTATCAAGGTGGGGAGAGCTGAATTAGAATGTTGTTTGTTACAATTTGCAAATGACACTCTGTTCATGTGTGAAGACTCCTTCTCCAATGTGTTTAACCCAAGGAGGATGCAGTTTTGGGAACCAGTCGTGGAAAAAGTTAAAGCTAGACTCAGTGCTTGGAAGGGGAAATGCTTATCGTTTGCAGGTAGGCTATGCTTGATTAAGTCGGTTTTAACATCCATATTGTTATTTTATCTCTCTTTTTATAAAGCCCCGAAATCAGTCTGTGATAAAATTTCTAGTATTCAAAGGAGTTTTCTCTGGGCTTGGGGTAAAGACCGCAAACATATATCTTGGGTCCGTTGGGAAAATGTATGTAAATCACAGGAGGAAGGGGGACTAGGGGTCAAGGATATTAGAAATTTCAACTGATCTTTGCTAGCAAAATGGAAGTGGAGATTGATGAGTGAGGAAAAGGGGAAATGGAAAGAGATCTTGTTATCTAAGTATTATAGTGGTGATGGAAGTAATCAAGGTTACGGTAGCCAACATTCTTGGTGGTGGAGTGATCTTGGTAAGGCATGTGATGAAGGAGAAGGTGAGGGGTGGTTCCATAATCATGTTGCATGGAAAGTTGGAAACAGAAAATTAGGTTTTGGGAAGATGCATGGATGGACAATAACAAGCTTAAATCTTTGTTTCCTAGATTGTATTCCATATCCCTAGATCAAGGAAAGCTGGTGGGCGAACTAGGTTCTTGGGGGGCGTTAGGATGGTCATGGAGGTTAAGGTGGAGAAATACTAGATTCGAGTGGGAAAAATCCATGGAGGCAGATTTGATGAACCTCATCATAGGGAAAATTGTGAACAAGGATTTTGAGGATTCTATTGTGTGGAGTGGGGATAATAAAGGTGTTTTTTCTGTGAAATCTGCATACCTAACTTTGTGTAACTCTTTCAATGGTGCACCGCACAATGTGTTTTCGATGTTGTGGCAAGCTAAAGCGGTATCAAAAGATGTGTTTACGGCATGGAGGGCTCTTCTCGGTAGACTACCAACTTATGATAACCTCATCAACAGAGGTTTGGCTGTAAATTCTTCCATGTGTGTGTTATGTAAAGCAGCTGAAGAATCATCCCGACATATCTTTATGAATTGTATTTTTGCACAATGGGTATGGTTCATTTGCCTCTAGTGGATTATTATTAAGCAAAATCAAGTCTGGAAGGGTTTTGTGGGTTGCTATTGTCCAGAGCATATGGGATCAGAGAAATCTGATTGTGTTTAAACAAGGGATACCAGATGCTGAAGAAATCTTCCATTCAGCCCAACTGTCAACATGGCTGCATGTAAAGTATGGGGCGGTCACTTTTCGATGCTCTTTTTCGAATTGGATTCTCAATCCGGACCTTTGTCTTCAAAGCTACTAAGGTGGGGATGTTACTGAGAAGTGGCAACCACATGTCATGTTCACGGTATTTGTGCTAGCTAAGAGAGGTGTGAGGATGGCAGAGAGTTGTAGTCGTGCCGATGTAGGGATACCGTGGACAAGGGGAACTGTGACTCATCAAAAGTTTGAGTAAAACAGAGGTTCTGCAAGGCAGGACAATACACTTCAGCATATCTTTGAGGATACGAAGCAACAAATTTGATGTTTGTTTTTTATGCAGGGTATGAGGGGAAGCAAAGGAGTTAACTGTAAGGAGGTGTAATTTGCTAGTTTTTTATCGGGGGTGGAGGGCTGGATGGAGGGATATGTAGCAGGTGATGTCAGAAAAATCAAAATGTTCCCTGTGGTGAGTATACGCAGATTTAAGGAAGCAGAATGGAAGGATGAAATGACGAAGGTTCAAGTATTGGAGTATTTGGAAGGAAGAAATGTAGTTTTACTTGGTATACAGAGAAGTCAATGATAGTCAATGATATTCTGGAAGCAACATAAGCATTTTAGAGAGTAATAGATATTGGTTATTCGTTTTTCTCTTATTTTTTTATGCATTTCAAAAGATGTATCTGTGCTGGTTTTTTTTTTTTTTTTAAGGCACGTGGTGATTCTCTAGGTCCCTATAGCTTTATTCTACAGTGGTGAGCGGTCACATTTCAAGTTTTTGTATCATCTGGAGAAGAAAAATTTGGTTGAAACTGGCATGAGCAAGGAGATATTTCAAGTGTCAAATGTAATGGTTAAAGAGTCAAATTAGTGGAAAGTTAAGAACTAAGTGAATTGAGAATTTCATTATGGAATTAATGGGGAAATTATGAGGTTTAGGATAACTTGTTTGTATTTGCAAACAAGAAGTTAGATAACATAGTCTAGTATAAAAGTTGTAAACATGATTTAGTGTGCATCATGCATAGCTAAGATAATATTTGAAGTTTTCTTGATGGTTCAACATAAAGAGGAAGTGGCTCCATAGGTCCTTGTTTGTCATACTGATAAAAGACTGAAGTAGAGTATCAAAGACTTAGGAAAATGTTACAAATATTGGAAGTGACTAAGTAGAAATAAAGTTGTTTTTGTTATACGTGTGATTCCTTTTCCACGGACAATAAGAGTACATAATGGAATCTGGATTGTGGTAGACCGAGTAATGAATTATGCATAATTTCTTTTGGAGAAGATAGAAGAAATTTTGAAAGATTATTAATTTTAATGGACATACTATCCTAGGAAAGAAAATGTTGTTGCAAATGGTTAAAGTCACAAGGAGACATAAGTATCAACACTTAAGATTATATGGTTGGAGTTGAGTGGAAGTTTCAACAATTTAAATTTGGAAGTTGTAGTACATTTGTTATAACTAACAAGTTTCTAGGAAGAGTGAGAGTAAGGAAATTCATAAAATTGAATTTGAAAATTATTCTAAAATTATTGTGTGTTGATGAAACTAAGGAGTTCTCTGTGAGAAACAAATGGTATATTAAGATTTAAAAACAAAATATGTGTGTCATAGGATGATAAATTAAATCAGATAGGTTATCTAAGAGTCATGAAAGCAAACTCATTTTACATCTAAGTATGAACCAAGGGTATTGAGATTTAAGGAAGTTTATTTGGTGACATGGTATGAAGGAAAATATAGTCAAGTATGTAGCTACTTGTTTATTTTGTCAAAAATCAAGATCCGAACAAATAATGACCAGGAAGTATGCTAACATAGTTTTGACATTCACGACATGAGAGTGAAATAATATTTCCATGGGTTTTATCACCTACATGTCACATACAGTGAAGAAAAATGACTAAGTATGAGTAATATGGGATGGATTAATGAAGACTACTCACATTCTACCTATGCAAGGGAATTATATGCTTGAAGTTATGAAAATAATTGGGTAAGCTAAGAGGTCTCAGTTTGACAAAAGTGGTGAAGAGGTGACATTGGGTACTAGAATTAATGTTAAGGAAGTTTGTTTTGGCTGGGTTATTTTTATATTTTCATAAGGTTGGGAATGAATCTTTTAGCAATGGTATTGGATGGAGTGAGATGGTGGTAGATCTTACTCTTAGTTCTAAGCAGAGGTCTCTAGTAATTAATGTTGCACGTCCTTCCGAATATGAGAATATTATCGCTCGAAATTGAAGAACAAAATGAGCTAGTGATGTTGACACCCACATATGACTATTAGAAAGTAAAAGAGGTTCTCCCAATAAATATGGGAAGAATCCATGTTGATTTAGTTATACCTATCTCAAGGTTCTATGGATTCCTTTTCTTTGGAATTTGGTGTTGCCTGTATTAGTATAAGCTTGGATTGGATATCATGAGTTTTATTAGAGCTTGCTTGCAAAGAGATTGGTGTGAGGTGTCTCTATTCATGTTAGAATACAACAAAGTCATGGATCATTAAGTTAGGTCACATGAAAATCTCTTAGGCAATTGGACAAGAACCTTTTAGCCGAAATATTGCAAAACACTCAAAGGTCAGGGGTTGACCTAGATCGTCTGTTTAATATGAAGGAAAAAGACATTGAAGCATAAATTTGATATGCACTAGGAGGAAGTTAATCAAGAAAAAAAAACTCAACGTATTTTTTTCATTACCTCGGTTATCAACAATTGTGAGCCAAATTTTGATAACTATGATGATTAAAGACATCTTCGATCAGGCAAACATCTGATGCAGATAAATGAAGTACTCATGACTTTTTGAGAGTTATGTCATTCCTTAGTGTAAGGAGAGCAATCATATCTTAGAAGATGACTCCAAAGTTCATAGGTTCTTACTAGATTCTCAAGAGAATAGGTTCTACTGTTTATAAACTTGTATATCTTTTCTGTTAACCAACATTCATTATGTCTTTCGTGTATCGTAACTAAGGAAATATATATAATTGGTCATAATCATATTCTATTGTCTGATTTAGTTAAATAAAAGATCTCTCTTTTAAAGTGGAGTCAGTTAAAATTTTGGATTCTCAAGTAAGGTAACTTCAAGGTAGAAACATCAGCATAGTCAAAGTATTATGAACTTTCACATGTTATGATTCCCCTTGAAGAATAAAATAAGAGAAGATAAGATAATCATATCCTAATTTTACTTGGTAAGCTAATTTTCGAGGACGAAAATTTTTGTTGTTGGGGATAATTGTAACCCCCGTAAATAAAAACCAACAGCCCCTGCCCCATCATTTTCCTCTTTACCTTTTTTTCATGCTTTCTCTCTCTACCCACTTCTTTCATCTCTCTTCTCTCTTCATTTTCTCTCTCATACCTCATCTATTCCAAAATTTGATCACGCCATGTTGTAGATGAGGAGTCAGGCTACATTTCTACCCGATCAGATCTTCAAACAGAGTAAGTTCATTTTTGCTCTAGAGATCCTTTGTTCTCTATTTTTCCTTAGGATTTAGTCATCAATTTTGGTGGGGTCAGTTGAGAAGTTTAATCCTCTCAACTTATTCTACTATATACTGAATTTTTGTTCTATTTGGATAACTTGCATTAGGCCCGTAAATTTTGAAGCTTATCCAGACTGTGGGGAATAAAATTCTAAAATTTGCTTGGAAAGCAAGCAATTAAGGTAAGGGAAGCTAACTTTAACTCTCAATAATACCCTAGGCTAGGAGATCTGAATATTGAGGGGACATGATCCCAATATTCAATTTCTCTTCCAAGGATGTTGTTTGTTTATATATTGTGTGTTTGTTTAGATATTATTTAAACTTTATAAATATTATATTTTGATAGTTTGAGAGTTAAATATTGTTTTTGATATTGGAAACGTTCTTGAATTATATGAATTTTTAAAGGTTATGTGATTGAATGATATGTTTTATATATGAATGATGTGAATTGTATGAAATTGATGTCATACATTTGGGATAATGTATGAGTTGTTGTTTGATGATACATTAAGTATGAAGAGCCTATGTTTAACGGAGATCATCTGGCTTCACTGATGATCTAAGTCATGTAGACTAAGATATCAGGTGGTGAGAAGTTGAGAGGGAGTTCATACACACCGGGTCCCGCTATAGACACTCGGTATTGGATGTTTGAACTTACCCTGATCCTTTCTATTGGATTCGCTGGTAATCTTTGGATCAGGTGTTAGTCTCTGGTAGGGGCATACTTAATGAGTCTTTCGGAAGATGAAGTGGGATCGAAATGAAATCCAATGGTTGTGCTTGAAAATAGATCTATGTGTGGTCTATATGAATGATGAAATTGATATTGAAATTTTATATGACAACATTTAAAGAAATGTTTATAAATGATTTGTTTGATTGGTTCTTTTTGCAAAAAAAAATAGATAAGATATGAAATTTCTTTTCACTAGCTTACTTTTCTTGCTGTGTTTGAACCGCGATGACTGTACTATGTACACGAGTAGATGATATTACAGGTGTAGGACGGGCTGAAGAGCTTTAGGGTGTTGACTTTGAAACTTATATTGTAAATATTTATATTTCTATATGTCCTAATAATGTATTAGAAATGTTTTGAAAAACTCTAATTTTGTACGTAGAACATTTTAAATAGTTAGATGTATTTTTGGGATGTTACATTAACCCCCAAAAGAAAAAAAATACACGTAAACAACATAAGTTATAGAAACCCAATGTATAACTTGATTTTAACTTGTAAAAAGTAGTTTAATTCATTTTACTTCTCTATTATTAAGTGTTTGGAAAGAAATTTATCCAAAATAAGTCATTATACCTATAATTTTATGGATTACAACAAGGAGTTAGCTGGTTTAACTAGGTAAGTCAGTTATTATTTTCATTCATGAGAATAAATGAATGACTTGCCAAGTGATGTAATTAGAAGCTTGATTAAGAGCCAAGAATTCCACCAGTCTAACAACTTCCTCTAATTGGCCGAATCTTCTGAATCCAAGTTGAAAACGACAAGTTAACAAAAATATTCAATAAATTAAAACCTCCATTATATTATTTCTTGTGTTCACCTTATGAGATTGTCTCCAATATCTTTTTTCTCAATGTCTTGTCCTAACTTAGTAGTCATGTCAGATAAAATAAACTCCAGAGCAATTACATTAACCTGGCAAAGGAAACCAGGTTTAAGTTAATTTCGTCAATTGATATTGCAAAACTTTGATGACAGAAAGAAAATGCAATGATTCTTAGTAAATTACGATGATGTTTCTACTAGCATATTCCTTTACAAAGGTTTTTGTCAGGCTAATTACTCTTGCTTTTGCAGCACTATAATTGGCTTTTCCAACATTAACAACTATTGCTTCCAACATTCACATCAAATTCGTTAGAAACATCTCCACCATATGCAAGAGCTTGTCCATCGAATTCCTCAATCTAAAAGGAGATACTTAAACAAATTAATACATAATTAAAATCATCAATCGTTAATCTTATTTTAACTTTTTTACGAAAATGAATAGTTCATTATCAAATTACACTCAACACTGCCAAAGGCGAACCTTTCAACTTTATTCACCTAAATTAAATATTTTTGTAGTGGGGGAGGAGGATGAGACTTTTTCACTGAAAATGCCTATGGTTACATGCAACAAAAGAATATCAATATAAATATGGAACAATTTCAGTGTTTTTCGTCTATTAAAATCCTGCCAAATGCTTAGTATCTAGCCTGAATGGTTATTCTGGAGAAAGTGGCAACCAGAACAAACTGGGCAAGAAGTGGAATAAAGTTAAACACGTTACTTTTCCCTTTATGTTTGAAACACAAAGAAGTTAATATCCATCTTCTTTTTACCTTAATGTAGCGTCTTTGGAAAATGTGTAATAGTTGAGTAGGAATTCAAATTGTCACAAAACTCACAAATAAGTCATTTTTTGCAATTTAGTTGTACTCACCTTAGTGAAAAACAAAAATAGTGTGTAGAAAGGACTATGAATCTATTGTAGGGAGTACATGGAGCATATAAGTAGTAGAGTTTTTAAGAATGTTAGGATAAATGTGGAGGATGTTTTATATATGTCACAACTCAAAGTATGGACTTCATGAAATATAATCTATACCCTATTTTAATTATTCTTTTTTAAATTAGTATTTATGTTTGATTCAGTGTTTGAGGTGGGAGTAAAATGTTTTGCGTGTTTGTATTTATGTGGCTACCAGCCATTTCTACTATCACAATATTGGTTGATCTTGGACTTGGAATTTTGTTCTTTGGTTCCTTTATGCTTGTCTTGTTACATTTTTTCACCACTACTACAACTGTTTTTTTGGGTGTATTAGCACGTTTGTTACTGAATTTAGTTGCATAGAGATGTTAGGTGATTGGGTGGTCCATGCAATTTGTGTTAGATGGTTGGTTTTTTATTAGGTTATGCAAAATTCATAACCTATCTTATGTAACAAGATTGAAATATTTCTAAAACACTTTATATTATTGTATTGATTTTTTTTCTTAATAACTTTTTTTTATAAAAAAAAATATATAAATGAAGTACTTAAAGTGTTTCAATCCATATAAAAAAATATTTATAAAAAAAATAAAAGAAAAAGAATAACAATACATTATTTTTTTCTATTTTCCTTATAAATATTGATTTTCTTAATACGAACATACCTAGTTATTTTAGTAGAGCTTTCCTAAGATATTGATAACAATTATCGAAGTTTGTTTTATCAACAAAGAATGAATTAAATTAAAAAAGAATCTTTTTACGGGTGTCCCAACTCATATACAAACCCAACAGCAAGAGAATGTCACAGGAATATTCCTGAAAAAAAACAAAAAACCAATCCAGCCAATCCCCGATATTGAGCATTCAACTTACAAGAAACCATAAGCTAACCACTAAAGAGCTACAAGAAACCATAAGCTAAGCACTAAAGAGCTGATCCTATTTTACTCCTATCAAAAGAGGAACCCATAAACTGCTGTCTAACAAGTAAAGACAACCTGCATAAAAACAACATCCACCAAATCTCCAGCCAAAACCATCACTCAGATTGCCTTATAAATTAACATTTGTTCTAACAAGTCTTAAAAAACTACTTCTTTACTAACTCTTTACTTCTTATAAAGGACTTCATTGTTTATTAGAACCGTTCCTAAACTTAAGTGATCCTTATCGGTTCTTTAACCAGAGAAAATAATATAATTTATGGTCATATATTTATATTTAATAACCTTATTTTATGACAATTGATCTGTATATGATTAGAAATATACTTGTAAAAAATATTATAGGAATTTATATATCATTTAGTTTCTAGTTTAATCACAATTTTATTGAAAATTTTATCTAAAGAATATCCAATTTTGAAATTAACAATTATAAATTATTGACCATTTTAAGGACATTATTATTGATGTATATCATGACTCATTCATATATTTATTCGAATTGCTGGTATCATATTAAATATATCAATTGCTCATATTAAGTATTTATGTATATTAATTATTTTTAAGAATTAATGTTGGAAACTAAATAATTATTTCTCTACAAAAAAATTAATACATTAATCCCTATCAACACAATAATTAAAAGAATAGAATAAAATATAAATTTATTTGCTTAACCATGTTTATCATTGGTTATAAACATTATCAAAGAACAAATAATATCTCTTAACCAATAAACCTTACTCAAGTCATAATTCATAAGTTAAAGATGAGAAATAATTTAAAGCAAACTTCGAAATCTGTAAAAAATAAATATAAAAAGACATAATAATAAAATAACATAAGAAATTAATAACTGAGTGATTGGTTAAGATCAAATTCACGAGCTGACACGAGATTGACTACAAGCATCACGAGCAACATGTGCTCTCTTGTGTAAATTTAATGCTTGTATGGTATCAAAACCACGGTCACATTTAGGATAATCACATAGGAAGGATTGAGGAGGAAAACAAGGCTTAGAGTGATAGGCCCTGTGCCTTTTTAAACCAATCTTCGTTGCCAGTTCTTTACCACATATGTCACATGAGTAATCCCTCCAATCCTCCTTCTCCTCCTTCTCCTCCTTCTCCTTTCCCAGACAACTAAACATCTTTTTAAACTTGAATGTTGATAAAATACAAGTGTGGATAATCACATACAACAAATCACACTTTTAAATAGTTTCTGAAAATCAAACATAAATCTTTTCAATAATATCTTATTTTCTCTATTATAATTATAATTATATTTTATGTGATCTAATATTTTTTTGCCAAATATGTATTAAATACCTTTAAATATTTTCTTGACAAATTGATTGAAATTCTAATATAAAGAAAAATAAATATGATATCTCAAATTGATTTTGAAAATTTTAAAGAATGATCACGTTCAAAATATTACGCAAATTCACGATATATTAAATTTTAGATCGTGCTTTTTTTATAATTGATATGATTCAGAATTCAATATACTGTGATAATTTGTTTATTTTTTTTTAAAGTGATTTTGTTCAATATTTAGGGTTTAATTATGATAAGAAATTATTTTACTTAATTAAAAACATCATAATTAAGCTATATAACTTTTGTTAAAAAAATATATCTGATTTAAAAAAAAATAAAACTTACAAATGTTTTTGTTATGAAATATGGTCATATTTTTTGTTTTGGTATTTAAAAATTTTGTTGTCCTTTGTAAATTTATTTTTCAGTTTTATATTTGGTTCTTGAAATTTAATTTTATTTCCTTCCTAAATAATTTTTTTCTTATAATATATACATTATATGTTTTAGTGATTAAAGTTTTTAAGAAAGACAAATTAAAAGTGAAATTATTGTTTTAAAAGAATTAAAAAAGTAATAAGAACTGAAATAAAAATTGCAAGGAAAAAGAGTAAGAAAATTATAGAAATTATAAGTAAAAATTTACTATATTTTTCATGACTTAATATATTTAAATCTAAAACACTAACATATAATTTTTATTATTATTATTATCTTAAAATAGTAAATCTCTCGAATTAATTATTACAAACAAAAGAAACAAAGCTAGACAACAGTTAACGCAAATCACATGCTAAAATCTCTTACACGATACAGTTTTTCAAATTACTAGAAGGGTTGACAACTAACCTTATAAAAAAAACTAAAAACTGATAAAAAGTATTCCTAACAGATTTAAATAAATTATTTTTTATTTTTTTAAAAAAATTTAACAACTTAACCTCTGATTAATAATTCAAATAGTATATTATTACCAAAATAAATAAAAGAACGTCATCACCAATAAATAGTGAACAAATAATAAATAATAAACAAATTCTACTCGATCATGGAATCATTTTTATACTTCCATTTTTAACAAAAGTTATATCTATTGGATGCATTACTTCTGTCTTATGTTGCTTTTGATACAAATTACATCCAAACAATTCCAGCATTTGATTGTTCAACTGTCAACTGTGTAATCACAACACCTTCTCAACTGCATGTTTTATGTCAAATGTTTTATTTCATCATATTCTAACCCTGTTCTACCCATGGGTCAAATGCAAGGTCCAAAATCCTATTCTATTTGGCCCATAATACAAGGTCCAATTATTTTACACTACTAAGCCTAATACATGGTCGATGAAATCCTAAAGTACTCTTATATAATTATTTAAACTAAAGTTTGACCCAAAAGTTATGGTGACTTGTCACTGCTAAAGTGAGTTGAGTTCCAGTCTTCTTATAATCCTCTAACCAAGGCTTTATTATTCTTTCATATGGTGTGGAGGTCTTCTCTAAAATACTTTGTACATTTCTCTATCTTAGAGTTGTATTCCTTATTAAGACAACAAAAGATTGACAAAAACTCAATTAGACCCATATATATTATTAAGTCATACGGATAAAAGTGACTAACTTTACACTACAAGAACCTCAATTTCAAAAAGAGTTATCTAACTAGGCTATCAAAACCTCTAGAACTGTATGACACCATTTATAGAAACACGAATCTAGTCTCACTTCTCACTCCATTCTCCTCAATCTCCAAGCTTATATTCTTCCACTATATCTTTTTTCATTCATTGACTTTTTGACGCAAATTTTCTTTCAAAGTATACCTATTTTAAAAAAAATTGTCTGAATAAAATGATCTACACTTTAATTTCTAAATTAGATCCATTTATTATTCAATGAAAACTAGATTATCAACTAGATTATTCAATGATCTACACTTTTCTTTCACTACATTATCTTTATTTCTTAAATGATATTCTTGCTAGGAGGGATTCGTTCGACTCTGAACAAATTGAGACCATGTCTCTTCATTTATACAATATTTCCCAAAAGAAGACTTGTCCTTGTATTTTCCAAAGATCTAATGGCCTGTCAAATTTGTCTTGAATTGCCTCAATTGTTT
This sequence comes from Phaseolus vulgaris, assembly GCF_051622355.1. Lineage (NCBI taxonomy): Eukaryota > Viridiplantae > Streptophyta > Magnoliopsida > Fabales > Fabaceae > Phaseolus > Phaseolus vulgaris. Next base: position 39,299,160 of record NC_143501.1, on the reverse strand, counting down.
TATAGCTACTGAAGACAATATTTTGCTCCAAACCAAATTCAAAGTCTCAAACTCAAAATTTGTCTACAAATTATAATAAATAAATTATTGAAATGTAAATAACATTTTCAATAAAAAAAATTATTTAATAACCTTTAAATAAATAACTTACATAAATATCCTCCCAAATTAAATTATTTTCTTCTTTTGTTATGTGGTCTTAGTCAGGTACCTAGGTAAACATCTTAGATCGGGATGGAACTCCCAAATAACTTACAAATTGAGCACGATTAGAGTCTGATGTCGTGTCAGTCTGAGGGTCTATATGAATTGGAATTTTATTATTACCCATATGCCTAATGATAAGATTTCTCAGACGTGTAGTCTTCACAGTCTTCTTTGATGAGTCAGCCTTGTGATCGACCTACAAAAATTAAAAACATATTTAAATTAAATAAAACATTTTTTAAAAAGAAAGGGTAATAAAAGCATAACTTGATTTCTATTGTGGAAGTGCTAAAATGTTCTCCCATATTCCTTCATTATGATCATGACGTGTAGCATGTACTTCATCTATATAATTTTCGTCATTCAAATGAGGTATTTGTCTTGAGAATGAAGATTTTTTTTACAGATTGGACCCTTGAGTCATTCTGCGGATGAAGATCATGTTCAATTCTCCCATGCATGATAACTGACCACCTTTCATTAGAAGGATCTTTCACATAAAAAAAACGTATTTTGCTTAGTAAGCCATGATGAAAGGATCTTCCTTCCACACTATCTTTGTAAGATCAACCAAAGTAAAACCCAAGTCATCAACATGCACTTCTCTGTTACAATCAACCCATTTACACTTAAATACAAGAACTCTAAATTTGACGTAGTCAACCTCCCAGATTTCTTCAATTACTCCAAAGTAACTTAGAGTAGTTACAATAGGATTATTATCTTTTGAACTAGCAAAGTGCATAGACTTTTCCTCAAGGGTAACATCACTATTCTACATAGTACCTTTTTTTATCTTTAGTCTTTGTATAAAAAACATCATATTAATACATAGCCAGTCCATGTTATGACATCAAAGTTAGGTCTTCATGCTAACTATTTCAATTCCTCAATATCACAATCTTCTTGAGCAATTTTATGTTTAAGCCATTTCAAGAAGGTCTTGTTATGCTTAGTCAACAACCATTTCTCATTTACACGAGGGTTCATTGACTTCAACAACATCTTGTGTGAATCTATGTAAGGAAAAACATCATCAGTGTTGTTCAAAATGTTCATGAGTGACTTCCAAGGTGTCCCACATTTCTTTTGATGATTTGCATTGCGAGACCCTGAAAAACTCAACAGAATTTAAAGCAGAGGTTATAATATTTTTGGCAATGCAATCGAATTTGGCCTTTTTGCTTTCTGCATCAGTCCATTGAGACCATGGTTTCTCAATGACAGATCCATCTTTTTCAAACTTTGGGACAAAAGGACCATTTTCAATTGCATCCCAAATTCCTTTGTCAAGAGATTCCATAAATATTTTCATTCTTACTTTCCAAAATTGGTAGTTCAAACCACAAAACAAAGGTGGTCTGTTAATTGAAGCACTTTCCCCAAAAGGTAGTCTACTAGCCATTAAAAAAAGTTTTTAGGATCAACTTGAATAACTTTCAAGAACCAAGCTCTTGATGCCAATTGTTAGAATGGATGGCTTTAAACTAGAGGGGGTGAATTGTTTAAATAGGATTTTCGTAAACTTTTAAAACAAGAATGAACTTATCTCAGGAAACTATTGATAAGAAATTCAGTTTACCAAAAACAGCAAACAAAATCAGGACAACCAGAAAAACAATCGGTTGTTTATACCAGTAAACAACAAATAAAACTGAATTTAAAGAGTTAGGGATAGAGAGATTGCACACAGATGTTTATACTGGTTCACTCCAAAACCAGAGCTACATCCAGTCTTCTCAGAAACCCTGAAGAAATCCACTAAGCAATCACAACTTGATCACTTACACAACAACCAAGAGAATGACCTTGAACACCTTAAGAAACACACTCTCCTTGGCCAACACACCAACACCAAGATTGCTGATCTTGATCCCCTCAAGAACACACAGCCAATCTCAGCAAACACATAAACGAAACTTGTTTCACGGGGTACAAGGATTACACTTGTTATAGAAGATAATCTGAAATTAATACAAGCAGAATCCTATTCCACAGACTTTGATCAATCACAAACTTTCAGCAATCTCAGCTCTTTGAAAAACTCAAAAAAACTCTTAGCAAAAACTTGTCAAAGATTAATTCTCAAATCTGTTTTTCTGAATTTATTCAAAGATGTAGTTTGTTATCAAATCTTAACAAACTCTTAAATTGCATTAAAAGATTGGTCAAAGCATTTAATGACTGGAGCGTAAGAAGTTAAATCATTTAAAGCTCAGTCAAAGATAAAACAGTTTTTCTGTTATGGTCCCAAAACAAACAACCGGTTGTTTCTTCGAATCAATCGGTTGTTTTGGTTCTTAACAGTTCAACCATTTAAAAAACAGTTTTCAATCTTTTTCTCAAAACATCTAAGTATAAACAATCGGTTGTTTCGACAAAACAATCGGTTGTTTTAACTTAGTTTGAAAACATTTTATCTTCACAAAGATTGAGATGCTTTATGCTTTAGATTCGATCAAGGGGTGGATTACTAAACTTGAACTACCCAGAACTATACTAAACCAGCACAGCAACACCAAGCACAGCCAAGGCTTCAACATCCTTCAAAGGGTTTGGATTCTTCAAAGCTTGAACACCACTTGGTTCAACACTCACGTCATTGAATGCCTTGTGATTCTGTTTTTGCTTTAAAATTTGTTGCAGCTGATCTCTTTCACAAGAACAACCAATTGAGCCATCTCTTGCAACATCTCTTGCTCTTCTTGTGTGAGTTTTTCTCTGCTCCTTTTCTCGCCATCATGGAATCAACTCCTCCCACCTCAAAGAGAGTTAAAACCAGAGCAGTAAGGTCTAGAGGGAGACTAGAAGGATGTGTTTCTGGAGATAATGATCTCATTGAAAGGTATAGGTTTGAGACTAGCACAAATGTGATAAACAACCCCAAAGTTGTTTCCTTTGATTGGCTGAAAAGCCAAAAGCTAGATAATGTGAGGAGGCTGCTCAAATATCAATCTCTCAGAAAGTTCTTGGAGATGAAGAGGAACATCTACCCAGATTTTATTAGTGTTCTACACAAATCTCAAATTTGAGGGAAACAACCTTGTCTCTCATGTGAAGGGTGTAGATATGGAGATCACCTATCATGTGTGGACTGCAGTGGCGGGTCTGAAGTATTCTAGCCTTAGAATCAACAAGGGAAACCTTAGTGTAGTAGAGGATTTCAACAAAGTCCAATACTACAAGAGCTGCTTGAAGAATCAAAATGCTCTAAGATCATCTCCTAAAAGAGTCATTCACATTGATTCCTCAAATATGAAATTATTAAGATAATCTCCTAAACATTGATTTGTCGACTATTTAGAAAAACTTCTTATTATTAAGAAAAGATGTTATAAAGTGTTTGATATATTATAATACATTCCTAGTATCAAAACACATCAAGTATTTTCGTTTAGCTCATATCATCATAAATACTTCCCAGACTATTCCAATAATTTAAATCAAGAACAAAAATTCAATCTTGGAGCATAAAATGAAAATAACAATATCAAATAAGAAAAAAATATTATAGATAAATATCACCTCAATATTTAGAATTTGAAACGGTTACATTCAATCCCAAAAGAAAGGAATTAGCCACTCATGGAAGTCTTTACTTGCACCAAAAGACTATTGAAAGAAAGAGAAGAAGATTCACAACATTTTTCCTTAACGACTACCTCATAGGGTTTTCTTCCTCCCCCTTTCTCTTTGCCTTACGCCCTTATTTAACCTAATTGAACTTGGGCTAAATGACATCTTTATTCATAATATATCTGTTTGCGTCATCTCTCCTTAAATTCCTAAAACTAACACAAAATTGGGAATAGATAACTCTATTAATCTCATAACTCCAAAATATATTAATAAATTCTAATTTTTTAAATTACGGTTGATTAATAGCTTAATCACCAATTAAAATCAATAAATTTCACTAAATAATGACACTTATAAGGTACCATGACCTTGGAAGCAATGTCCTTTGTTTTACTCTTGTTATTATTCTGTTTGAACAAATACTATGTGTTTTACTATTTGTTTATTTCTACAGGATGGTGTTTTATCCTAGAGGAGAGTGAAGAAAGAAAAAAGAAAAAAAAAGTGGTATCCCTAGAGTAGAAGGCCAAGATCTGAGGACAAATCCTTTTGAAGAGAGAGATTGAAGGAGGACCATCTCAACCACCAAAATAATCAAGCTCGAAAGAGAAGAAATTTTGATAAGAAGATTCTTTTCTAGAGAAGTCTTATTGTGAAACCTTGTAAAAATTGCATAGAGTAGATAGGTTTTCAATTTTTGTTTAGGGTCTTTATTGGTGTATATTAGTCTTTAATTGTATAGAGTAGATAGGTTTTCCTATCTATATTAGTCTTTAATTTTTGTTTAGGAATTTTGGGCCTTCTATATGAGTCATTTTAATCTAAGATTATAGAATTTTAGAAAAGTTAGAAGGATGCCCACATGGCACACACATGGCCCTACATAAGCATCCTACATGGTGCTTTCCTTCTCCTTCCTTCCTTCTCCACAAGTGACTTTTTCTCTTTTTTAATGAGAACATGAAACGCCTCATACTTATCTTTTATTATTAATAAAAATTTATAAAATAGTTTTTAAAGTAGTGTCATTAGCGACAAAAAATTTAATTACTAATTACTATAAATTGTAAATTAATTTCTACTCATGACACCTAATTTCGGGGGAGGGGTTATAGATTTGGGAGAAAAGGAAGAAGTAGAATTTAAGGGGAAAGAGGTTGCATATCTTCGGACTTTGCAGAAAGGGAAAAATATTTATTTTTTAACATTATATTGCATCCTAATGATAATTTTCTTTAGACACTTTGTGTGTTTATGATGGTAATTGATACTCACGGATATCTAAAGTCTTGTTATAATTAGCTCTGAAATTGAGTTCAACCTTGATGGGGGAACCAAAGCAAGGTTGGGTTCTGCCTATGTCAATCTAATTATGGATATTGGTTCATTATATTTGTTTTATTTAATTTAGTTGTATGAAGTCATGAAAAAGTAAAGTTAAATTTTTGTAAACAAAATATTAATTATTCCTGACGACACTAATATTCTCGTTAATCCATCAAAATTTAGCTTACTAAAAATTAAATTTCATCTAATTTTTTCAATTTTTATTGCAAATGAAAAAAGTAAGAAATGAGAAGAGTGTTTCGACTAATTATATATATATATATATATATATATATATATATATAGTAAACAGGTATACTTTTAAAATTAAAATTAAAATAAATTTATTTGAATAATATTTTTTAAATGAGAAAAAAAAAACTCCTACAACTCTCCTTCTCTTATCTTTTCTTTAGTAGCACCACCAATTCTGCACACTCCTCGACTACAACTTGTGTGATATTTAGTGGAAAAAATTGATAGAAAATTTTGAAGAAGTTAAAAGTTTAAAATAAAATTTTAAAAAATAAAAATATAGTAAAAATAATTTAAAGAGAAAAGTTTGGAAACTAATATCCTTTGCCAATTAATATTTTTTTTGGTTCTAGATAAGTACTGTTTATCCTGATAGAAAAATAAGTGTGAAAATGGTTTGGTTTGGATAACTAATTTGCAAGGAAATGAGAGCAAGGAATTGAAGCAAAAGGACTTGTGTTACTTTTTTGCAAGGATATGAAGAAATAAGAAAAAGAGAGTCGGTGTTGCTTGATATTGATTCTGTATGATAGATATTGTTATGGTTAGCAAAAATTCAGTTAACTTCATCACCATTGTTTGAAAGATATTACGTTTACCAATTACAACCCTCCCGTGTTTATATTTGAAATATCAATTCAATAGAAAGGATAATGTAAAAGTAAAGATACGAAGATAAACTATTATAGCTACCAATTATTTAGATTTTAAAGTTGGTAGCTAAAACTTTGGTAGTTAATTAGATACCAAATTATAAACTATTTATCAATAATAGAAATTAATTATTTTTAAAAAAAATTCATGTTAGGTATCATTATGTAACTTGGCATCTCAGTTAAGAGGCCGACACCTCAAATAATAACAATCATCTGTCATCACATGAAAAAAGTATTATTAAAAAAGAAAAAAGAAAGAAAATACAAAAATGTGGAGGTCTAGACCAAAATCCATATGTAAACAAAAACGATACATAGATATACTATACATATTCATAAAGAATTCTAAGAACAGACTATATTGGAGCCTATTATACCAATGAAATCATTCTCTATGAATAAATCCTAAATTAGTCAACTTATCAGCACACGCATTCCCTTCAAGAAAAATATGAGTAACCCCAAACCTAATTTTCTCGTAGTAATTAAGACAAGTATTTCATTGATTGCGAAGCATCCACGAAACATTAGTTTTAGCAGTAAACACAACACAAACCAAGGCAGAATCACATTCAAGCCATACATTAGTAAGCACCACCTTTTGAGCTTCCTCCAAAGCATGTATAGCTCCATAAAACTCGACAACCATAGCAGTTTGAACTTCAAGAAACGCAAAGAAAGCAATAAACTCCCCCATACTCCCATGGAAAATACCTCCACAAGTAGCAAGACCAAGATATCCTGTAGCAGCCCCATCAGTGTTAATGTTAACCCAGCCTGGAGAAGGGAACTCCATCTAACAGGAAGAGAACGAAGAACTTTACCAATACAAGTATTAATACCAAAAAACTTAATCACATTGAAATCCAACATATCATTCTTTATTGAAGCTTTAGACGAATTTCTCACTAGACAAGTTAAATCTTTAATTACCGAAATAGTCCTAGAAACATCAATCTTATCCTGAAATCTAGCATAATTCCTCATATGCCATATCATCCAAATAGAAAAAGTTATCACAACAAGCTTAATCAATTTAATCAAATGACTACCATCACTCTTAATAAAATAAAGAAGATCATCCTTATTAGAGAAATGAGAAGTAAGAAAAATTTGTCGACCTCAACTCCAAATATGCAAAGCATTAGAACATTCAAAAAATAAATGTTGAATATATTGCTCATGCTTTTCACAAAGCGTACACATAGAACATATATGCAAACCTTTATTCTGAATATGTTGACATGTAGGAAGCCGCTCATGAAAAACTTTCTAGAGTACTAAAGTTTTGGAAGGCGGAATATATGAAGACCAAATAAATTTACCCAAACCACAGAGAACACCTGGTTTCAAGAAAACAATCCTAGCCAATTTAAGAGTAAAACGACCAGACTCATCTAGAATTCAATTAGCAATATCCTGTTCCTCCCTAACCATGATATGATTAAAAAAAATAATAGAAATTAATTTAGATACCAAACTTTTTTTAGTCTCTAAAATAGTATCTAATTTAATCAATATAGCGATTAATTATTTTTTCTCTTAATTTGGTTTTTATTTATTGATTTACTTGTAGTGGATGAGATAAAAAATTAAATAATTATTTTTATAAAAAATTATTATGAGATTTATTAAAAATAACTTTTTATAATTTTATAGTAGGTAGTTAATTGACTTAAAAAATTATTAAATTTAAAGGAAAAATAATAAAATGAGATATCTTGGTAAGGGTAAAATTGACAATCAATTGTGTACACTACAATAACGGTCACAAACAGTTATGAATAGGGTTTTATTACTAAACACATGAGCGATGAAAATATGGAGGTTGGGTCGAAAAAATGTAGTACAAATTGTAATTGATAATGCAATTATACGTAAGGTAACATGTATCCTCATAAAATAAAAAACATTTGATTCCTTATTTAGTGCAAACCTTGAATCTTGCACTGAAAAGATTTGTGCGACAAAAATACTGAAAGAAATATTGATACAGCACAACAATGTTCTTATGTAACACAAATTGTAAATTAATGGTACCTTTATTAAAAACTTTATTGTGGGACACTCCACAAGATTATCAATGTTCAATAACTTCAACTTATTCAAGTTGTTTTATGTTGTTTTGATAAGATTTGCTTTAATCAAAGTCATGTTCAAGAGGTTTAGAAGTTTGAAAAAATGACTTCAAGAAATGACTATTAGTGATTAATCGTCTTCTACAAAGAGAATAACGTGGATGATGCATAATTTGTGAAAAAAACTTTGTTAATTGATGATTAATGGATGACGATTGATTATACATCACTTTCATTGTCCTTATTTATGATGTTCTTAGGAAGACATATACGGATATGAAAATGTGAAAAATATTGCATACTAACATGAAAGAAAGAAAAAAATTGAATATTATTCATCACATATTAGATGAAGTCTAACACATTTCTTCTTTGTATTTCTCATTGTTTAAATCTAATATAATACATTCTATTATTCAAACTTGTCACCGTGCCTTTTTTATGTTCTTATCAGGGAGGTTTGATGTAAATGCAATGCCATAAATACCTTTTTTTTTCACTAGTGAAATGTGATAATCAAACATAATAGCTTACATAAGTTTTCTTTTGTTAAATTTTTTTATAATTGTTTCTTTTGAGTTTTAAGATTATGAAATATAATTAGTATATTTTAATAAATTTATCATTGTGTCCTATTATTTTTTAATTTAGTCGTAGCTTTGTTTTTTTAATTGACGGAGGAAATCACTATAGTCAATATAAACATTGCTAGTTAGGATAGGTGAACACAGGTAGGTCACTAAAAAAAAATATTTTTAACGGGGTTATATTTGGTATTTTTGACGGTTTTAACCCCGTTAATTACGTTACCTATGATTTTTTTTTTAAGATCCAGCATCACTAATTGATTATCGGCGATTTCTATAAACCCCTGCAAAATAGTCATTTTCTGACGATTTTGAAACTCCCGTTATTCTCGGCGGTTTGAAAACCCTCATTACTTCCAGAATTTTGAAACCCATTATTTCCGATAGTTTTCAAACTGAGTTGCTTCCAAGAGTTTTCAAATCCTGTTACTTCCAGCAGTTTTCAAATTCTCCAAAGCCAATTGTCCCTCTATCGGTCTTAATTTTAAAACAAAACAAGCTTGTCTTCAAAATTAATCTACAAGGACGTGAAGATTTTTAGTTCAATTGAAACAAAATATGAATGGGTAGTTTTCAAATGTGTTTAATTTCTTGAACAAATTTGAATATTTTTATTTGGACATGTTTTTTTTTTTCTGCAACGGATCAAGTTATAAAATCAGCATCTAACTTTTCTACCGAAATCAAAGTATTAATTTAAGAGCTTTAATTAGTAAAGTTTTAACTTTAATAAAAAAGTCAATGTGTATCAATATATTATATAAGATCATCTTAATAACATTGTGTTCACGTTTTTTCTTTTCATATTTTATGTAAAATTGAAAATAAATGTTAGTAATTATTAAGTTTCAAGTACGGTTACTTTTAAAATGATGTCAGCTACAACATTTTAGATATTGATCTTAATTTACTTTTAATAATTTGACCACAATTGAAAATATCACAATAGAATCGATAATTTGTTATTAAAGAAAGTTATTTTCACTTTCATTAATAACAAATGCTTTTTTACATTTGGTATGGTGGGACAATTTCTCTAACTTTAAATGAAATCTAAAAAAGAAATAAAACTCTACTTAAGATCCAAAATAACTAAATTTTGTACTATCAAAGAAAAAAAAATCTTACTAAAAAACTTTTCCTCCAAATTAAAGTTACTTCTGTAAATATACATTAAAAAAATAAATCAGTAAATATAATTGATTTTAAATAGAGTTGCATCATGATTATATTCAAATTACATTATAAATTAATACATTGGTATTCATTACCCAATACTCTAATATGATAATAAATACAAAAAAGTACAAAAGATGCAGAACCCCATGAATTTCATCATTAAGTTCAACTAAGACTCTACTATAGGAAACTAAGCTTAAACAAAAATCAGGCAAAGAACAAATTATCACAGCAGAGAAGGAGTTGAAAGGTGCAAGCTCAGGTTCCTAGAGTAAACAGATTGTTGGATAACATCACCATATCTCAATCAATGGTGAAAACATGTGCCAGTCAGTTTTAATCTAAATAAATGCTTTAGGTGATTAAAGTTAACCCCCAAAAGAAAGAAATACACGTAAACAACATAAGTTACAGAAACCCAATGTATAACTTGATTTTAACTTGTAAAAAGTAGTTTGATTCATTTTACTTCTCTATTATTAAATGTTTGGAAAGAAATTTATCCAAAATAAGTCATTATACCTATAATTTTATGGATTGCAACAAGTAGTTAGCTGGTTTAACTAGGTAAGTCGGTTATTCTTTTCATTCATGAGAATAAATGAATGACTTGCCAAGTGATGAAATTAGAAGCTTGATTAAGAGCCAAGAATTCCACCTCGTTCTTGAATCCAAGTTGAAAACGACAAGTTAACAAAAATATTCAATAAATTAAAACCTCCATTATAGTATTTCTTGTGTTCACTTGATGAGATTGTCTCCAATATCTTTTTTCTCCATGTCCTGTCCTAACTTACCAGTCATGTCAGATAAAATAAACTCAACAGCAATTGCATTAACCTGGCAAAGGAAACCAGCTTTAAGTTAATTTCGTCAATTGATATTGCAAAACTTTGATGACAGAAAGAAAATGCAATGATTCTTAGTAAATTACAATGATGTTTCTACTAGCATATTCCTTTACAAATGTTTTTGTCAGGCTAATTACTCCTGCTTTTGCAGCAGTATAATTGGCTTGTCCAACCTTAACAACTATTGCTTACAGCATTCACATCAACTTCGTTAGAAACATCTCCACCATATGTAAGAGCTTGTCCAACGAATTCCTCAATCTTAAACAAATTAATACATAATTAAACATGAATCTACAATATCGTCAGAAGATCATCAATCGTTAATCTTATTTTATTTTTCTTACGAAAATGAATAGTTCATTATCAAATCACACTCAACATTGCCAAAGACGAACCTTTCAACTTGATTTACCTAACGACAGTAATATCGTTCGACCAATACCTCTAGAAGCTCCGGCAACCACTACAACCTACGCTTATACTCTCTAAGTTGATTCGGTTCTGGATTCCTCTAGAGTAGCAACCTATGCTCTCACATTTACACTTACATGTATCAAAATAATCGCAAAAACTGAACACGCAGACATAATAACGATTGAAATGCAAAAGGCAAAGCAAAAACCAAATCAGCACACCAGAGGATCTAAACGGTGATTCGTGAGAACTGGAGACCATTTCCTGATTTGATAGACTTTTCAGTTACCAAACCCTTTGTCGAAAGGAAAACACACTGCCGGAAGAAAAACGCTGTCAGGAAAAGAAGAAGAGTATGAGAAATGAAGGAATTAAGAAATAGGAACAAACCTACTTGATACCAAGTAAAGATTAAATAGGAAGATGAGAAGTACATCTACATGCCTCAGAAATGAAGATTAAGAAATGGAGATGGTTTAGTGATTTTTAGGGTTATATGTGTGGCTCCTAAAAAGTGGTCTGCACGATCTAAAAACGCAAAAACTAAAATGAAGTCGGAAATCAATAAATTGTGTTGAGTTTTTGTTTTTTAAATCCGCATAAACTTATCAGTGTTTTTCGTCTATTAAACTCCTGCCAAATGCTCAGTATCTAGCTTGAAGGGTTATTCTGGAGAAAGTGGCAACCAGAACAAACTGTGCAAAACACGTTACTTTTTTGTTTATGTTTGAAGGAAAATGATACTTTTGATAAATTGAAGTTATATACAATTTTTGATGTGATGAGTTTAGATATAAATATATATAATAAAGAATAAATTTATAATTAAATGATATGAAAAAATATTAAAGTAATAGTATTAAGGATTGTAATATGGTTGTATAAAAAATATGACTTGTTAATGTATCATTACCATGTTTGAAACACAAATAAATTAATATCCATCCTCATAGTATGTAGAAAGGACTATGAATCTATTGTATGGAGTACAGCATATAAGTAGTAGAGTTTTTAAGAATGTTAGGATAGATGTTGAGGATGTTTTATATATGGGACAACTCAAAGTATGGACTTCACTAAATATAATCTATATCTTATTTTAATTATTTTTTTTCAAATTGGTATTCATGTCTGATTCCATGTTTGAGGTGCATCAAGTAATGCTTATGGAAGTAAAAACTTATTAATAAATTAGTGAAATTGTGGGAGTTTTTGGCTGCTGATATTTTTTGTTCAATTATTTGAATTGTATTAGGTTAGGGTTCCGAAAGGTACATGGATGTAGGTGTTTCGGGAAGCAGTTATTTGGAGTAGTCAAGCAAGGAGACAATGTGCAGAAATTACTTGGATTTGATAGCATAGGGAAGAAGTTTGTCAACTCTCTTGAAGAATCAAAACCTATTTATGGATTGTTTTGCATGTTTGTATTTATGTGACTACTATCACAATATTGGTTGATATTGAATTTTGTTGTTTGGTTCCTTGCTTGTTACAATTTTTTCACCACTACTACAACTTTTTTTGGGTGTATAGCATGTTTGTTACCGAATTTAGTTGTATAGAGATGTTAGGTGATTGGGTGGTCCATGCAATTTGTGTTAGATGGTTGGTTTTTCTTTTGAGGTTATGCAAAAATCATTTTTTTTATCCCAATGCAAAATTCATAACCTATCTTATGTAACAAGATTGAAATATTTCTAAAACACTTTATATTATTGTATTCATTTTTTTCTTAATAACTTTTTTTTACGAAAAAAATATATATAAATGAAGTACTTAAAGTGTTTCAATTCATACATAAAAGAAAATATTTATAAAAAAATAAAAGAAAGAGATTAACAATACATTATTTTTTTTATTTTCTTTATAAATATTGACTATCTTAATACGAAGATACCTAGTTATTTTAGTAGAGCTTTCCTAAGATATTGATAACAATTATCGAAGTTTGTTTTATCAGCAAAGAATGAATTAAATTAAAAAAGAATCTTTTTACGGGTGTTCCAACTCATATACAAAACCAACAGCAAGAGAATGTCAGAGGAACATTCTTGAAAAAAAACAAAAAACCAATCCAATCAATCCCCGATAGTGAGCATTCAACTTACAAGAAACCATAATCTAACCACTAAAGAGCTACAAGAAACCATAAGCTAAGCACTAAAGAGTTGATCCTATTTTACTCCTATCAAAAGCAGAACCCATAGACTGTTGTCTAACAAGTAAAGACAACCTGCATAAAAACAACATCCACCAAATCTCCAGCCAAAACCATCACTCAGATTGCCTTATAAATTAACATTTGTTCAAACAAGTCTTAAAAAACTACTTCTTTACTAACTCTTTACTTCTTATAAAGGACTTCATTGTTTATTAGAACCGTTCCTAAACTTAAGTGATCCTTATCGGTTCTTCGACCAGAGAAAATAATATAATTTATGGTCATATATTTATATTTAATAACCTTATTTTATGACAATTGATCTGTATATGATTAGAAATATACTCGTAAAAAATATTATAGGAATTTATATATCATTTAGTTTTTGGTTTAATCACAATTTTATTGAAAATTTTATCTAAAGAATATCCAATGTTGAAATTAACACTTATAAATTATTGACTATTTTAAGGACATTATTATTGATGTATATCATGACTCATTCATATATTTATTCGAATTGCTCGTATCATATTAAATATATCAATTGCTCATATTAAGTATTTATGTATATTAATTATTTTTAAGAATTAATGTTGGAAACTAAGTAATTATTTTTCTATAAAAAAACTAATACATTAATCCCTGTCAACACAATAATTAAAAGAATAGAATAAAATAAAAATTTATTTGCTTAACCATGTTTATCATTGGTTATAAACATTATCAAAGAACAAAATAATATCTCTTAAACAATAAACCTTACTCAAGTCATAATTCATAAGCTAAAGATGAGAAATAATTTAAAGCAAACTTCGAAATCTGTAAAAAATAAAAATAAAAAGACATAATAATAATAATAATAATAAAATAACATGAGAAATTAATAACTAGGTGATTGGTTAAGATCAAATTCACGAGCTGACACGAGATTGACTACGAGCATCACGAGCAACATGTGCTCTCTTGTGTAAATTTAATGCTTGTATGGTATCAAAACCACGGTCACATTTAGGATAATCACATAGGAAGGATTGAGGAGGAAAACAAGGCTTAGAGTGATAGGCCCTGTGCCTTTTTAAACCAATCTTCGTTGCCAGTTCTTTACCACATATGTCACATGAGTAATCCCTCCAATCCTCCTTCTCCTCCTTCTCCTCCTTCTCCTTTCCCAGACAACTAAACATCTTTTTAAACTTGAATGTTGATAAAATACAAGTGTGGATAATCACATACAACAAATCACACTTTTAAATAGTTTCTTAAAATCAAACATAAATCTTTTCAATAATATCTTATTTTCTCTATTATAATTATAATTATATTTTATGTGATCTAATATTATTTTTTCCAAATATGTATTAAATACCTTTAAATATTTTCTTGACAAATTGATAGAAATTCTAATACAAAGAAAAATAAATATGATATCTCAAATTGATTTTGAAAATTTTAAAGAATGATCACGTTCAAAATATTACGCAAATTCACGATATATTAAATTTTAGATCATGCTTTTTTTATAATTGATATGATTCAGAATTCAATATACTGTGATAATTTGTTTATTTTTTTAAAGTGATTTTGTTCAAGATTTAGGGTTTAATTATGATAAGAAATTATTTTACTTAATTAAAAACATCACAATTAAGCTATATAACTTTTGTTAACAAAATATATCTGATTTAAAAAAAATAAAACTTACAAATGTTTTTGTTATGAAATATGGTCATATTTTTTGTTTTGGTATTTAAAAGTTTTGTTGTCCTTTGTAAATTTATTTTTCAGTTTTATATTTGGTTCTTGAAATTTAATTTTATTTCCTTCCTAAATAATTTTTTTCTTATAATATATACATTATATGTTTTATTGATTAAAGTTTTTAAGAAAGACAAATTAAAAGTGAAATTATTGTTTTAAAAGAATTAAAAAAGTAATAAGAACTGAAATAAAAATTGCAAGGAAAAAGAGTAAGAAAATTATAGAAATTATAAGTTAAAATTGACTATATTTTTCATGACTTAATATATTTAAATCTAAAAAACTAACATATAATTTTTATTATTATTATTATCTTAAAATAGTAAATCTCTCGAATTAATTATTACAAACAAAAGAAACAAAGCTAGACAACAGTTAACGCAAATCACATGCTAAAATCTCTTACACGATACAGTTTTTCAAATTACTAGAAGGGTTGACAACTAACCTTATAAAAAAAACTAAAAACTGTTAAAAAGTATTCCTAACAGATTTAAATAAATTATTTTTTATTTTTTTTAAAAATTTAACAACTTAACCTCTGATTAATAATTCAAATAGTATATTATTACCAAAATAAATAAAAGAACGTCATCACCAATAAATAGTGAACAAATAATAAATAATAAACAAATTCTACTCGAACATGGAATCATTCTTATACTTCCATTTTTAACAAAAGTTATATCTATTGGATGCATTACTTCTGTCTTATGTTGCTTTTGATACAAATTACATCCAAACAATTCCAAACTGTGTAATCACAACACCTTCTCAACTGCATGTTTTATGTCAAATGTTTTATTTCATCATATTCTAACCTTGTTTTACCCATGGGTCAAATGCAAGGTCCAAAATCCTATTCTATTTGGCCCATAATACAAGATCCAATTATTTTACACTACTAAGCCTAATACATGGTCGATGAAATCTTAAAGTACTCTTATATAATTATTTAAACTAAAGTTTGACCCAAAAAATATGGTGACTTGTCACTGCTAAAGTCAGTTGAGTTCCAGTCTTCTTATAGTCCTCTAACTAAGGCTTTATTATTCTTTCATATGGTGTGGAGGTCTTCTCTAAAATACTTTGTACATTTCTTTATCTTAGAGTTGTCTTCCTTATTAAGCCAACAAAAGATAGACAAAAACTCAATTAGACCCATATATATTATTAAGTCATACGGATAGTGATGTGAATGTAACTACAAGAATACATGATTCTTTGACATTCTTAGGAGCAACTTGAGCTGGTCATAAATGACACCTTACTTTAGAATTGGATCAATGTTCTAATTCAAGAACTCACCAAGACTTAGCACCAACCAAGACTCATATGGAAGTCCATATATTGTCAAATGGAATCAAAACACAAGAAATAAAGAACAAGAATTGCAAGCTGGACAGAAATGAAATAATAAACTACTGCACCGAACAGAAACTAGAAACAAAGCTGGAAAAAAGAAAATCAAACGGTAGAAATGAAAAGAAACATCAAACAAAGCTAATCTACCAAATGGAATTGAAAGAACATGAAGGAAGAACACTTATAGAAGGAGTTTGCTGGATTTTGAGAATTGGAAGAACACTTCACGCCACTTGGTTCCTTGATCCAAGATAAGTGATGGAGTGCCGCCACTTGAAGCTCACCATAGCTCACAAGATAAGGCAAAGGAAGAATAAGACTCAAGACTCACAATTTCTCTCCAAATTTGAGTATAGTCTCTCTACTATAAAATTCCAATCTGAAAAATACAAAGAGAAGCACCTTATTTATAGCCTATGAGGTGCTGAAAATGCAAGCTAAATGACTCACAAATGTAATGAAATTCGGCGCCAATCTAGACAATGAAGGAAGTGTGACTTTCCTTCCTAGTTTGGCACCTCCTAATCTCTTATCTACACTCCCCCCTAGACTCCCTTACTACTTACACCTTTTTATTACATCCACACCCCTATTCTACAAAAGAAATAAGAAGAGCCATCTTATTATACTCTTGTCCCAAAGCTCTTGCCATGCTCCTAGTAATTCGTTGGGCTTGGGCCCCTTGTTGGGCTTGGGCTTCATGGGCTTGAGCATCCTCTACTTGGTTTCCATCATACTCCCCGGGTGGGAGAGAATTCATCGACGAATTTGGGAAACCTGCAGCAAAAGGAGTGAGATCAGTAACATTGAAAGAATTACTACCAAGATAAGTAGAGGGCATATCTAACTCATAGGCATTATCATTAATCCTCTTGATGACTTGGAAAGGGCCATCACCACGAGGCATAAGTTTGGACTTCCTTAGAGATGGAAATCTATCCTTTCTCAAATGAAGCCAAACCCAATCACCGGGCTCAAAGATTAATGCCTTTCTCCTTTGGTTGGCAGTGTCAGCATACTTACCAACTTTCTTCTCAATTTGTAACTTGATGCGGTTATGCAAATCTTTAATAAAAGATGCCTTTTCAAAACCGTCTTTGCATAGCACCTCATCAAGTACAGGAATGGGAAGAAGATCTAGAGGTGTGAGGGGATTAAACCCATAAACAACCTCAAAAGGAGAATGGTTAGTGGTGGAATTTACTACTCTATTATAGGCAAATTCAACATGAGGTAGTAAATCCTCCCAAGCCCTTGGATTCCCGGAAATAAAGCATCTCAATAATTGACCCAAAGTTCTATTAACCACTTCGGTTTGACCATCAGTTTGGGGGTGGCAAGTAGTAGAAAACAGAAGTTTGGTGCCAAGTTTCCCCCATAAGGTCCTCCAAAAGTGACTTAAGAACTTAGAATCCCTATCAGATACTATACTTCTAGGAAGTCCATGCAAACGAACAACTTCCTTGAAGAAGAGATTTGCAATATGGCATGCATCATCCACTTTGTGGCATGGAATAAAATGAGCCATTTTAGAAAAACGGTCCACTACCACAAAGATGGAATCCTTACCCTTCGATGTCTTGGGTAGTCCTAAGATAAAATCCATAGAAATATCAACCCAAGGCATTGTAGGGATAGGAAGAGGGGTATATAAACCATGGGGTTGGACCTTAGATTTAGCCTTCCTACATGCTATACATTTATCACAGAAGGTATGTACGGATTTGCGCATGTGAGGCCAAAAAAAATGTTCATGCAATGTTTCCAAGGTCTTAGCTACCCCAAAATGTCCCATAAGCCCACCCTCATGAGCCTATCTAACAAGAGATTGTCTTATGGATCCTTGGGGAACACAAAGTCTTTTTCCTTTGAAAAGAAAACCATTATGTAAGAAAAAGTCTTTGTGACCTCCCTCGGAACACTCTTGATAGATTAGAGAGAAATCTAAGTCATCATGATAAAGTTCCTTTATGTGATCAAAGCCTAAATATTGAACATTCAAAACATTTAACAAGGTATATCTTCTTGAAAGAGCATCGACAACCACATTAATTTTACCTTGTTTATGTTTGATCACATAAGGAAATTGCTCAATAAACTCCACCCACTTAGCATGTCTCTTATTAAGCTTGCTTTGGCTTTTCAAATATTTAAGGGACTCATGATCACTATGGATCACAAATTCCTTTGGAAAAAGATAATGTTGCCAATTTTTTGCAAAGATCTAACAAGAGCATAAAGTTCTCTATCATAAGTGGAGTAATTGAGATGACTCCCTTTGAGTTTCTCACTAAAATAAGCTATGGGGTGTCCTTCTTGAAGGAGGACGACCCCAATGCCTATATTAGAGGCATCACACTCTATTTCAAATGTCTTAGAAAAGTTAGGAAGGGCTAGAATGGGGGCTTTAGTTAATTTATCTTTCAAAGTTCGAAAAGCGTTTTCTTGCTCTTGTCCCCACTTAAAAACCACATCCTTCTTTACTATGGCATTTAAAGGTGCGGCAATTGTACTAAAGTCTTTCACAAACCGCCTATAAAAACTAGCAAGTCCATGAAAGCTTCGTACTTCATTGACATTGGTGGGTGTAGGCCAATGTTGAATTGCTGCAACTTTTGTTTGATCTACATGCACCCCTTTATGACTAACCAAAAAGCCCTAGGAAGTCTATATGATCTAATGCAAAGAAACATTTAGCATGGTTAGCATACAATTTCTCCTTCCTAAGGGCATCTAAAACTTGTCTAACATGTGACTCATGATCTTCTAAGGACAAGCTATATATAAGAATATCATCAAAGTAAACCACAACAAACTTGCCAATGAATGCTCTTAAAACATTATGCATGAGTCGCATGAAGGTACTAGGAGCATTAGTCAAGCCATAAGGCATGACCAACCACTCATATAAACCAAATTTGGTCTTAAAAGCGGTTTTCCATTCATCACCATGTTTAATTCGAATTTGATTGTAACCACTCTTAAGATCAATTTTGGAAAATATTTTAGACCCATGTAATTCATCCAACAAGTCATCTAACCTAGGAATGGGATGCCTATATTTGATGTTGATGTTATTTATGGCGCGACAATCCGTACACATCCTCCATGTCCCATCCTTTTTAGGGACAAGTATGACAGGCATAGCACATGGGCTCATGCTATCTTGTACCCACCCCTTAGCTAATAAATCCTCAACTTGTCTTTGAATTTCTTTGGTCTCTTGGGGATTGGTCCTATATGCAGGGCGATTTGGTAAAGAAACCCCGGGCATGAAGTCTATTTGGTGTTCAATCCCTCTTAGAGGTGGTAAGCCTTTAGGAGGATCTTGAAACACATCTTCATATTCCTTTACCAAATGGTCCAAACATGTGGGACTATCCACAGCCGACTCATATTCACTAGGTCTAGGAATAGCTAAAAAAATAGGCTTGTGAGTAACTATTACCTTTTTAACTTGTTAGGAAGATATGAGAAGGCTTCTCTTGGATTTTTTTATATCTTTTTCTTTCTCTCTCTTTTCTCTCATTTTGATTTGGTCCTCATGTACTTCCTTTGGAGAGAGAGACTTAAGAATGACTTTGTGTCCATGGAAGTTAAAAGAAATTTTGTTGGTAAAGCCATCATGAAAATTTTTTCTATCAAATTGCCATGGCCTACCTAAAAGTATATGAGTAGCTTCCATTGGAACAACATCACACAAGACCTCATCTTTATATTTGCCAATGGAAAAGGTAATGAGGACTTGTTTGTTCACTACTATCTCACCCACCTCACTCAACCATTGTAACTTGTAGGGCTTGGCATGAGAGATGGTAGGCAATCCAAGTTTGTCTACCACTCTTGTGCTTGCCACATTCGCACAACTCCCCCCATCCACAATCAAAGAGCATACTCTATCACTAATAAGACACCTTGAATGAAATATATTTTCTCTTTGAGTTTCATCAAAAGGTTTTAACACTTGTCCAAGCATGCGTCTTATTACTAATAGGTCACCCTCATGTGGACTTTCACTTTCACTCTCACTTGGGGATCTAGAAGGTGAGGAATGTCTAGAAGATTCGGACCCATGCTCACTACTATCTACCCCATCATGCATATACATAGCTCGTTTAGAAGGGCAATTAGAAGCAATATGTCCATAGCTTAAACATTTAAAACACTTCTTACTAGACGTTTTAGGTGGTGATTTAGGCCTAGAATTGGAAGTGGAAGGCTTAGACTCTCTAGGTTTGAAAGTAGAGTCCTTAGAAGGGATATTTGAAAAAGAGTTATTTTTATTTTTCCAAGAAGAGTGGTAGTAGTTATCCTTAGAAGAATTTTTGAAAGCATTTTTCCTTGCAAGTTGATTTTCAATTTTGCTAGCAAGGTGCACCACATTTTCCAAAGAAGAATATTCTTGTAACTCTACCACGTCTTGAATGTCCCTTCGAAGGCCACTCACAAACCTAGCTATCTTAGTTTCATCACTCTCATCCATATTAACTCGAATTAAAAGCGTGTCTAGTTGTTTAAAGTAATCATCCACACTTAGCGCGCCTTGATGAAACCGTTGGAGTTTCAACATAAGGTCTTTCCTAAAGTGTGGGGGTACGAATCTAGCGCGTAAACATGCTTTCAAATCGTTCCAAGAGACCACGGGCGGCCTCTTGTGTAGGTCAATGTCCATGAGGTATTGATGCCACCATTGCATGGCATAGTCCAAAAACTCTAAAGAAGCTAACTTAACCCTATGCTTATCCCTAACCCCATTTACATCAAAAATTTGGTCCACCTTAGCCTCCCATCCTAAGTATACATTGGGATCACTTTCACCACTAAAACTAGGAAGTTTTACATTAGGAGAACAAGGGCCAGCCACATGTTGGCGCCTCTCTTCATGGTGATGATGTCTTGGCCTTGGATTATTTTCATAATAACCATGGGAGTGCCTTGAAGAATGCCGACTAGGAGGAGGAGTTCTTCTCTCACGGTTTTGATGCATTTCTTCTCGGTTTAACTCCAAACTTTGGAGCCGTGCTTCCATCTTCCTTATCACCTCAAGATAGTGAGCATTGGATTGCTTGGCATTCTTTAAATCCTCATAAAGGGCTGCCTTTTGTGGTGAGCACGGTTTGGAGGACTCTCCACTAGAGAAATGAGCCATGAGCAGAAAATACACAAAAACAGAAAACAAAACAGTGAAAGAAACTTGTTAGACAATTAAAAAAACAGTGAGATATAGGTTGCTGGAAAATGCCCAAGAAAGCACTCAAACCACTCTAAGAAAATATTCTGTCCTCAACCAAGCCTTGCTTGTGGAATGGAGTAGCTTCAAGTGAAATATGTCACAGCAAACCAACTTACTTAAGAACAAGTCTCCACACAACTTTAAGAAGAACAAAAAAGACAAGCAAGAAAAGGTGTAAACAATAAAAGCTAAACCAAAAAAACAGAGAGCAATGTATGACAAACTAGAAAGAATATGAATGAAAGACAATCAAGAAAATAAGGAACTCAATGAATAAAGAAGGCACACAAAAAGATTCCTAAAGAAAAGTGCTAGAGTAGATTGAAGAAAACAGAAAACAGCTACTGGAAAAAAAAAATTTAAATGCAAACTGTGCTATGTTTACAGATTTAACTGTACTGATTGAAAGCGAACTGAAATGTGAAAAATTAACCACAGAAACTTCAATGTCTCAACTCAATAATGGTACTGGAATGAGGTAAAAACAGTAAGCCAATTGAGAGAAATAAATTTTTCAAAATCGCTGCCAGATTACCGTATTTTTTTTGGCAGATTTGTACACTTTCCGTATTTTATTTATCATTTTTTGTGTACTTGGAATTTTTGAGTAATTCTTTTTTCTATGCTTTTGTAACACTTTAAAGAATGTAAATCCAAATTTTCACAAATTTCCTATGAGCCAATTAATTGCAGTAAATTGAAAACAGTAGCACGTTTGTAAGAAAACAGAGGAGCCTATTTAGGAATGAAAAACAGTATGATGAACTAACAAAGACATAATGGAAAGTATGTAAAGGAACTTGTATAGAATGAGAATACAAACATGAACTCAAATCTAAAAATGAAAATGCACAAAGGATCAAGCAATAAACTAAAAAACAGAAAGTAACCAAACCAAGAAACAATCAAAGCAATAAAAGTACTACTAGAAGTAATGACAATTATGGAATAACATGACTAAGACAAAACTTGACATGATTACAAAATTAAAAGACATATAACAAGATATAACCACAAGTGAAAGGAAGCTTAAGGTCAGCTCTAGGAAGGAGAATGCCATTCCAAAAGAGCAGCCATACTCATATGAACAATGAGTGCTAGAAACCTTTTCACAAACACATAGTGTAACAAAAGAAAACAGCAAGAAAACTCAAAATAAATCCTAAAACAGAATGGTAAACAACTTGAATTTAAGAGCTCTTGAAATGTAAAGTGCAATACAACTCAAAATTTAAGCAAGAAACAAGCCTAGACTCTAGATACCACATGATGTGAATGTAACTACAATAATACATGATTCTTTGACATTCTTAGGAGCAACTTGAGCTGGTCATAAATGGCACCTTACTTTAGAATTGGATCAATGTTCCAATTCAAGAACTCACCAAGACTTAGCACCAACCAAGACTCATATGGAAGTCCATATATTGTCAAATGGAATCAAAACACAAGAAATAAAGAACAAGAATTGCAAGCTGGACAGAAATGAAATAATAAACTACTGCACCGAACAGAAACTAGAAACAAAGCTGGAAAACAGAAAATCAAACGGTAGAAATGAAAAGAAACATCAAACAAAGCTAATCTACCGAATGGAATTGAAAGAACATGAAGGAAGAACACTTATAGAAGGAGTTTGCTGGATTTTGAGAATTGGAAGAACACTTCACGCCACTTGGTTCCTTGATCCAAGATAAGTGATGGAGTGCCGCCATTTGAAGCTCACCATAGCTCACAAGATAAGGCAAAGGAAGAAGAAGACTCAAGACTCACAATTTCTCTCCAAATTTGAGTATAGTCTCTCTACTATAAAATTCCAATCTGAAAAATACAAAGAGAAGCACCTTATTTATAGCCTATGAGGTGCTGAAAATGCAAGCTAAATGACTCACAAATGTAATGAAATTCGGCGCCAATCTAGACAATGAAGGAAGTGTGACTTTCCTTCCTAGTTTGGCACCTCCTAATCTCCTATCTACACTCCCCCCTAGACTCCCTTACTACTTACACCTTTTTATTACATCCACACCCCTATTCTACAAAAGAAATAAGAAGAGCCATCTTATTATACTCTTGTCCCAAAGCTCTTGCCATGCTCCTAGTAATTCGTTGGGCTTGGGCCCCTTGTTGGGCTTGGACCCCTTGATGGGCTTGGGCCCCTTGTTGGGCTTGGGCTTCATGGGCTTGAGCATCCTCTACTTGGTTTCCATCAGATAGAAGTGACTAACTTTACACTACAAGAACCTCAATTTCAAAAAGAGTTATCTAACTAGGCTATCAAAACCTCTAGAACTGTATGACACCATTTATAGCAACACGAATCTAGTGTCACTTCTCACTCCATTCTCTTCAATCTCCAAGCTTATATTCTTCCACTATCTCTTTTTTCATTCATTGACTTTCTGACGCGAATTTTCTTTCAAAGTATACCTATTTTAAAAAAAATTGTCTGAATAAAATGATCTACACTTTAATTTCTAAATTAGATCCATTTATTATTCAATGAAAACTAGATTATCAACTAGATTATTCAATGATCTACACTTTTCTTTCACTACATTATCTTTATTTCTTAAATGATATTCTTGTCAGGAGGGATTCGTTCGACTCTGAACAAATTGAGACCATGTCTCTTCATTTATACAATATTTCCCATAAGGAGACTTGTCCTTGTATTTTCCAAAGATCTAATGGCCTGTCAAATTTGTCTTGAATTACCTCAATTGTTTTATAGCTACTGAAGACAATATTTTGCTCCAAACCAAATTCAAAGTCTCAAACTCAAAATTTGTCTAAACATTATAATAAATAAATCATTGAAATGTAAATAACATTTTCAATAAAAAAAATTATTTAATAACCTTTAAATAAATAACTTACATAAATATCCTCCCAAATTAAATTCTTTTCTTCTTTTGTTATGAGGTCCTAGTCAGGTACCTAGGTAAACATCTTAGATCGGGATGGAACTCCCAAATAACTTACAAATTGAGCACGATTAGAGTCTGATGTCGTGTCAGTCTGAGGGTCTATATGAATTGGAATTTTATTATTACCCATATGCCTAATGACAAGATTTCTCAGACGTGTAGTCTTCAGTCTTCTTTGATGAGTCAGCCTTGTGATCGACCTACAAAAATTAAAAACATATTTAAGATATATATTTAAATTAAATAAAACAAGTTTTTAAATAGAAAGGGTAATAAAAGCATAACTTGATTTCTATTGTGGAAGTGCTAAAATGTTCTCCCATATTCCTTCATTATGATCATGACGTGTAGCATGTACTTCATCTATATCATTTTCGTCATTCAAAGGAGGTATTTGTCTTGAGAATGAAGATTTCTTTACAGATTGGACCCTTTAGTCATTATGCGGATGAAGATCATGTTCAATTCTCCCATGCACGATAACTGACCACCTTTCATTAGAAGGATCTTTCACATAAAAAACGTATTTTGCTTAGTAAGACATGATGAAAGGATCCTCCTTCCACACTATCTTTGTAAGATCAACCAAAGTAAAACCCAAGTCATCAACATGCACTTCTCTGTTACAATCAACCCATTTACACTTAAATACAAGAACTCTAAATTTGACGTAGTCAACCTCCCAGATTTCTTCAATTACTCCAAAGTAACTTAGAGTAGTTATAATAGGATTATTATCTTTTGAACTAGCAAAGTGCATAGACTTTTCCTCAAGGGTAACATCAGTATTCTACATAGTACCTTTTTTTTATCTTTAGTCTTTGTATAAAAAACATCATATTAATATCATACCCAGTCCATGTTATGACATCAAAGTTAGGTTTTCATGCTAACTATTTCAATTCCTCAATATCACAATCTTTTTGACTAATTTTATGTTTAAGCCATTTCAAGAAGGTCTTGTTATGCTTAGTCAATAACCATTTCTCATTTACACGAGGGTTCATTGACTTCAACAACATCTTGTGTGAATCTATGTAAGGAAAAACATCATCAGTGTTGTTCAAAATATACAAATGTGCTTGGAAAACTTCATGTTGGCCTTTTTGAACCACCCTTTTGTTGAATCAAGTGTGTTCAAGTTTTGAAGAATCCAAATCCTAAATGTTTGATGGAAGGTTGTAGGTGCTTGATGTTTCTGAGGTGCTTTAGAATAGGATCTGGGGTAGATTATATTTATAATCCACTCTTTGTTGAATCTAAAACTGAAGTGTTTTCAAATCTTTTAAGTTTAAAGTGTTTTTGAAACTAAGTGAAAAACAACCTGTTGTTTTGTCGAAACAACCGATTGTTTTATACTTAGGTGTTTTTGAAAAAGTTTGAAAACTGTTTTGGATGGTTAACTTGCTGTCAAACCAAAACAACCGATTGATTTTCTATTTCAACCGATTGTTTTTTTTTTTGAAATCCTAACAGAAACAGTTTTGTTTGTTAAAAGAGCTTTAATTGATTTCATAACCGAATACGCTCCTGCTTTAAATGCTTTGACCAAGATTTGAATACTATAAATAGTTTGTTAATGTTTTATAACAAACAACAAGAAAGAAAAACAGATTTGAGTTTTTCAAAGAGTTTTCAAGCATTTAAGTTTTAACTTTGAGCTTTGGTTATTCAAGAAGTGGAATAGGATTACTCTGTATTGATTTCAGTTGATTTTGTAACAGTGTAATTCGTTATGTGATTTGTGTACATTCTGGTGTTGTAAAACCAAAAAGGGTTGTGTGATCTTGAGGTTGTCAAGATCAACATTCTTGGTGTATGTGTGTTGAGCCAAAGGAAGTGTGTGTCTTGAGGGGAAGTCACTTCTTTGGTGGTGTATGTATGTAATCTGGATTTGATTACCTAGTGGATTCCCCAGTGATTTTTGGGAAACTAGATGTAATTCTTGGGTTAAGAGTGAACCAGTATAAACTGTTTGTGCATTTCTCTCTTCCTTAAACTCTTTAATTTTAGTTGTTATTATTTTTACTAGTATAAACAACCGATTGTTTCTGCGAAACAACCGATTGTTTTTTTGTTGCTTTTCTGTTTTGAGCTTTGTTCTTGGAAAACTAAATTCCTAAATCTAGTTTCTTGCAAATAATTTCATTCTATCTTAAAAATTTTGCGAAAACCCCCTTTAAACCATTCACCCCCCCCCCCTCTAGTTTAAAGTCATACATTCTAACAATTGGCATCAAGAACTTGGTACTTGAAAAATACTCAAGTTTGATCCTAAAACCTTTTTCCAATGGCTGAAAAACTACCTTTTGGAGAGGGTGCATCAATCAACAGACCACCTATTTTCTATGGTTTGAATAACCAATTCTGGAAAGTTAGGATGAAAATCTTTGTTGAATCTCTTGACAAGGGAATTTGGGATGCAATTGAAAATGGTCCTTTTATTCCAAAAATTGAAAAAGATGGATCTTCCATTGAAAAAACCTTGGTCTCAATGGATTGATTCTGAAAACAAGAAGGCCAAATTTGATTGTATTGCTAAGAACATCATAACATCTGCCTTGAATTCAGATGAATTTTTCAGGATTTCTCAATGCTCTTCGACCAAGGAGATGTGGGACACTTTGGAGGTGACTCATGAAGGAACCAATGATGTGAAGAGAGCTAGAAAGCATACTCTAATTCAGGAATATGAAATGTTTAGAATGCTTAAAGGTGAGTCAATAGCTGAAGTACAAAAAAGGTTCACCCACATCATCAACCACCTTATGAGCCTTGGGAAAACCTTTGATAAAGAAGAGCTAAATATAAAGATCCTCAAGTGTCTTGATAGATCATGGCAACCAAAGGTGACAACAATTTCTGAGTCAAAAGATTTGACATCCTTGACAACGACTTCTTTATTTGGTAAGCTTAGAGAACATGAGTTAGAAATGAATAGACTCAGTGTTCAAGAGAGTGAAGACAAGCATGTGAGAAGCATTGCCTTGAAAGTTGTCAAGCACAAAAGAAAGCAAGAATCAAGTGATGAAAGTGAAGAAGAAAACCTTAGTTTGTTGTCCAAGAAGTTTAGTAGATTTTTGAAGAGAACTCGCAACAAAGAAGCCAACAAAGAAAGGTATGACAACAAGAAAACTAGTGATTTCAATTCTAACAACTATACTTGCCTTGGTTGTGGTGAACAAGGGCACATTAAAGCAGATTGCCCAAACAAAGAAAGCAATGAAAAGAAATCAAGCCACAAGGAGAAAAAGGGAAAGTCAAGAATGTTGAAGATGGTTGTTGCCCCTTCAAGACATGTGTTTGATGAAGACAGTTATGTACAATTCAAGTATATTTCCTTTTGCTTTAAGTATGTCTTAGGTAGTGTTTAGAGGTTATTTAAGAGTAGGTTTTTTGTTGAGTAACTCACCTCCTAACCCCTGGCCATGTGATAAGAGCAAGCACAAAATTTCTTAAACTGTTTTTCACATGTTTTACAAAAAACACGTTTACTGCATAAAAATAAATCTGTTCTTTTTTAAATAAACAGATTCTTTTTTAAACTGATGCTTTGGCTAAGTCTTGTGAAAACTAGATTTTGTGCATCAAGTATTTTGACTAAGTCTTCTACCTTTCAAAATGACTGTTTTTTTTAATAATTAAGCTTTTTCTGTTATCGTTTTGAAAAATAAATTTGTTCATCTGTAAATGAATAGATTCTTTTTTTACTTTAGTGTCATGTCTATCTTAAACGGTTTTTAGTTTTGTCCCTGCACCAGAATGGTTGACTAAGTCTCCTCACATAACAGATTCTCTAACTGCTTTTGAAAATAAATATGTTCATTTTATTTTCAATATGTTCTTTTTATAACAACTTTAACTGTTTTTCAAAAATCTGTTATAAGTTGGTTTTCTATAAAAAGAAAACTTGTTTCTGAGTTTAAACATCCATCATACAATTGAGAAAACAAGTTTTGCATAAGAGAATTAAGGATTTACAAAGAATTAACATTTGTTCTTGAAAGATTTCGAAAATCAAAAGTGTGCTTGTTCTTGTTTGGTTCCAAAGCTTGGTGGGAGGTGCTGCTACTGTTCAAGCAATCTGTTCTACTGGTTTAAGGCAGATTTCTGCATCCTCTATCAGGTGTATTTGTTTCACATTTCATTTCTTGTAAAACTGTGGTTGTAAACTCTTCTTGATAGGGTTTCTTGAAGAGTGTGTGTGCTGAAATAGTGATTTTCAGCAAGTGTACCAAAGTTCTTGTAGGGTTCAAGAACAGTGGTGTTTGTGTTTGTTCGAATTGTGATTTAGTGAATTTCACCTTGGATTAGGTGAAGACTAGATGTAGCTCATTGGAGTGAACCAGTATAATTGCCTTGTGTTCATTCTCCCTTAATCTCTGCACTTGAATTATTGCATATCTGTTAAACTGTCAAGAAATAAATATGTTCAATTAATAATAAATTTGTTCATTCTGGGCTTGTTTCATACTGTTCTTAATTTCTGGAAAAAAACTGTCTGATTCTGAAAAGAACATATATAATCTGTTAAAAGCCACTGGAATAGATTGATTGTGATAGGTTACTCAATTAATTGTCAAGCTATCAATTGAACCTTAATCACTTGCTTAAAATTGAAGGTTGCTGTTTTGTGATTCACTAGTTTTCTTTCTAATATCAGGGTGTGTGTGACTTGCAAATTAATCTGCATAATTTTGAGATTAACTTGGCTGATATAAACGTTTTTAAACATTAATAGTGCCAAAATAAATCTGTTCATTTTCAAATAAATCGATTTATTTTTTGTATACTGTGATAAATATTGATTCTTCGAGAAACTTTTAAAAGGTCAATTCACCCCCCCCCCCCCCTCTTGAACTTTGACACTATTAAACCCAACAAAGAAGAGCATACATAGCTTGGGATGAGAATGAAGTCTCCTCATCAAGTGAAGAAGAAAAAGCAAACATATGCTTGATTGCAGAAAGAGAAGATGAGTCATGTAGCTCAAGCAATGTAAGTTCATGTGCTTCCCTAAGTGCTAAAAATTATAGTAAATTGCTTGAAGCTTGTCAAGAAACTCATGAAGAAGCTAACTGATTGGTTCTCTCAAACAACCGTTTGAAAGGGCTTAACAACTGGCTTGAAAAGAGGGTTAAGACACTTGAAGAAGAGCTGGAAAAATCAAAAATTGATTTTGAAAATATGGAAAATCATTGCAAGAACTCTTCTCATATGTGTGACTCTCTTGTTTGTGAAAATTGTGAAAATCTTGAAAAGAAAGTACACAATCTTGTTAGTACTGTGGATAAGCTTTCAAAAGGAAAATCCAACTTTGAGAATGTCTTGGCATCTCAAAATTGTGTTTTTGGAAGAGCTGGATTAGGTTTTAATCCACAGAACCAGCAAGATAATTTTTTAAAGAAATTTTCAAAACTGCCAGTAAAACAATCGATTGTTAAGTCGAAACAACCGGTTGTTACATGCTCTTATTGCATGAAGAGAGGCCATTCTGTCAGATTCTGCAAAATAATAAAATATTTTTTTCCCAGAGGCTTCATGAAATGGATTCCCAAAGGTTGTGAGGTTTCAAATGATAAAAATAAATCAAATGGACCCACATTTGTAAAGGACCAAACCTTGTTGCTTGAATTCATTTTTATGCAGGGAATCTAGAAGAACATGAGGCTCGGAGTCATCTGATCAGGTTCTTGGAAGGAAAATATTAAAATTGGAACTGAATCAATGTTATGAACCAGTCCAAGTCTTTTCAAAAGTCAAAAGAAGTTTCTTGATCACAAACAAATGACTCATTGAAGGGACTTCTTAAAAGGATAAGACCTTCCTTAACTTTGCCTTTGATTTGTTAATTACCATTTCATATTTAAATTATGTTTTTCTTGAGTATTTACATCTGTTTTTGAATCCCTCTCATTCAATATTTGAAAAATCTCAATTTGTTTACTTGCTGTAGAAAAACAACCGATTGTTTCCTCGAAACAATCGATTGTTTCCTCTTTGACAACATTGTGAAAGAATTGATTTAATTTCTTTTTGCATTCTGTCTGTAGCAGATCTCAATTATGAGAAGATTCTGAGTCAATAAAGCTGTATTGAAAGCCTGATTATGTTCTAGAGGAAGTTACAACATGTCATAAAGGAATATATTCCATAATCTTGAAAATTCAAGAGCCTTTATGACTAGTCAAAGATCACATGTGATGACCATGTAGTTTTCTGCTTTTTCTGACGTTTTCTGTGCAGGTCTTGGTCAAGTCTTTTCTCTTTGAAGACTGAAACCCACTCACATCAATTGATTATAGTAAGGTTCAACATTTCTATAAATTCTGGTGCAGCTGTTCTCTCTCACAAAAACAATCAATTGAGTCATCTCTTGCAACATCTCTTGCTCTCTTTGTGTGAGACCCTTTGCCTCTTTTTCTACTATCATGGAGTCCACTCCTCCTACATCAAAGAGGATCAAAACAAGAGCTGTGAGGTCTGGAGGGAGACTTGGGGGCTGGTTTTCAGGGGATAATGAGCTCATTGAGAGATATTGTTTTGAAACAAACACAAAGGTGATCAACAACCCGAAAGTTGTCTCCTTTGATTGGCTGAAAAGTCAAAAGTTTGACAATGTGAGAAAGCTTCTAAAAGATCAGTTGCTGAGAAGATTCTTAGAGATGAAGGGAAACATATACCCTGATTTAATTCGGGTATTCTAGACCAACCTTAAGTTTGAAGGAAACAACCTTGTTTCTCATGTGAAAGGTGTAGACATGGAGATTACCCATGATGTGTGGGCTGCAGTAACGGGTTTAAAGTATGTTGGTCTAAGGATTAACAAAGGAAATCTTAGAGTAGTGGAAGATTTCAACAAAGTCCAATATTACAAGAGTTGCTTGAAGAATCAACAAGCCCAAGTGAGAACTTGTTCTGTTGCAGGCTTGAAGCTAGATGAAAGGGTGCTTGCTCTTATTGTTACTTGGATTCAAACTCCAAGGGGGAGCAACCATTCTGTTTTAACAGAAGAAGATCTTGTGTACATCTACTGCATCATGAAGAAAATCAAGATCAATTGGATTCATATCATCAAAGAACATATGCAAAAGTCAATGAGGTTAAGTGA
Organism: Phaseolus vulgaris; assembly: GCF_051622355.1. Taxonomy (NCBI): domain Eukaryota; kingdom Viridiplantae; phylum Streptophyta; class Magnoliopsida; order Fabales; family Fabaceae; genus Phaseolus; species Phaseolus vulgaris. The sequence goes on along the minus strand of NC_143501.1, from coordinate 39,267,464 downwards.
CTACCACTATCCCTATGTTGTTTTAATCTCTAAATTCTTGCTCTATTTTGAAGTGAATCTTGAAGATGAGACCTCTAAGTTGGTTAAATCTACACAAGAACTTAATAATGGCTCTCTAAGCAAGATGAGATTCACCAAAATAAGTGGAAGATGGGTGAGCAAAGATGGTGATCATGGTGGTTCATCAAGTGTTGCAGCTGCTGATTTTGATGAAGAAGATCAAGCTGCTGATATGAATATCCACAATGAAAAGCATCCTGCAACTAACTTTGAAGCTGGAACAAGTGCAGGACATCAAGGAGATGAGATTCCTTCTATGTCTTCTTTTGAAAGATACATGGTGAATAGGCTTGATGGCTTTGTTGAAAATCAAAGAAATCTCCATGATCTTTGTGTGACCAATTTCCAAAGCATTGACAACAGATTCCAGAGCATGGATACTCGCTTTATGACCTTGGATGAACATATTGAAGTTGTTTAGAACCCGATCTTTGAACTTCAGTATGGTAAGGATGATTGAAGAAAAACAACTGGTTGAATGCTCGAAACAACCGATTGTTTTTGCTCTGTATCAGTTTAAGTGCCTTTGCTTTTAAATTTTGCTTTAATTGGAAAAATTTATGGTTTATCTCTTCTTATAGTCTATTTTTGAAGACAAATAGGGGGAGATTTTTATGCTGTGTTGTTCTTATTTCTGCAAACTCTCTGTTAGTTTAAGTAATTACTGTTATGCTGCTTTGTTGCTGATTTGCTGTTATTTCTGCTAAGTTTTTGTTGCTGTTTTGGTTAAAGCAAAACATGAGTTTTCTTTTACTGCTCTAACTTACTGCCATAGATTTTGTACAGCTTAAACTTTGTTTTGCAGGAACTGCTTCAGATTCAATCAAGTCCAACACAAGAAACCAGGGATTTGTCTTCATCAAATAGGGGGAGATTGTTGAATCAAGTGTGTTCAACTTTTGAAGAATCCAAATCCTAAGCGTTTGATGGAAGGCTAGAGGTGCTTGATGTTGCTAAGGTGCTTTAGAATAGGATCTGGGATAGATTATATTTGTAATCCACTCTTTGTTGAATCTAAAGCTTAAGTGTTTTCAAATCTTTTAAGTTTAAAGTGTTTTTCAAATTAAGTGAAAAACAACCTGTTGTTTTGTCGAAACAGCCTATTGTTTTATACTTAGGTGTTTTTGAAAAAGTTTGAAAACTGTTTTGGATGGTTGACTTGTTGTCAAACCAAAACAACCAATTGACTATTTCAACCGATTGTTTGTTTGAAATCCTAACAGAAACAGTTTTGTTTGTTAAAAGAGCTTTAATTGATTTCATAACCGAATACACTCCTGCTTTAAATGATTTGACCAAGATTTGAACACTATAAATAGTTTGTTAATGTTTTATAACAAACAACAAGAAAGAAAAACGGATTTGAGTTTTTCAAAGAGTTTTCAAGCATTTGAGTTTTAACTTTGAGCTTTGGTTATTCAAGAGAGAAGTGGAATAGGATTACTCTGTATTGATTTCAGTTGATTTTGTAACAGTGTTATTCGTTCTGTGATTTGTGTACATTATGGTGTTGTAAAGCCAAGAAGGGTTGTGTGCTCTTCAGGTTGTCAAGATCAACATTTTTGGTGTGTGTGTGCTGAACCAAAGGAAGTGTGTGTCTTGAGGGGATCAAGGTCACTTCTTTGGTGGTGTATGTATGTAATCTGGATTTGATTACCTAGTGGATTCCTCAGTGGTTTCTGGGAAACTAGATGTAGCTCTTGGGCTAAGAGTGAACCAGTATAAACTCTTTGTGCATTTCTCTCTTCCTTAAACTCTTTAATTTCAGTTGTTGTTATTTTTAGTGGTATAAACAACCGATTGTTTCTGCGAAACAACAGATTGTTTTTCTGTTGCTTTTCTATTTTGAGCTTTGTTCTTGGCAAACTAAATTCCTAAATCTGGTTTCTTGCAAAGAATTTCATTCTATCTTAAAAAGTTTGCGAAAACCCCCTTTAAACCATTCACCCCCCTCTAGTTTAAAGCCATACATTCTAACACCTTACACCTCATGTGCCTTTACCTTCACACATTGCTTCATGCCTGACTTTGGAACTCCTATGGCTTCTACTTCTGACATATATGTTGCACAAAACACAATTGTTTCCTCGATAATGTATCCTTCAAAAATATATGCTTATGGACGACACATATGGATTCCTCACATACCCTTTAAATATCTTAATGCATCGCTCGATTGGGTATACCTATCGTAAAAAAAAGGACCACATATTCTAATTTCCCTCACTAAATGAACAATTAGATAAACCATGATGTCAAAAAATGAAGGAGAAAAATACATCTCTAGTTGACACAAGATAGTGATAACTTCATTTTCTAATTCATCCAAGATATTAGGATCAATGAATTTTCTACAAATAGCATTTAAGAATATGCAGAGGTGGGTAATCACTTGCCTAACATGTATTGATAAAATTCCACGGATAACAACTGGGAGAAGGTTTTGCATGAGAACAGACAATCATGAGATTTTAATCCCATAAGTTTCAAATCTTGCATTGACACAAGACTTATAATATTTAGAGAGTATCCTTATGGTACTTTAACTCCCCGCAGACACCCACAAAAACTTATCTTTTCAAATTTTGACAAAGTATGACATGTTAGAGGAAAATATGTTTGTTAACCATGAGGTTGTGGTTGTAACTCCAAGCAAACACCTATCTCAACTAGATCTTTACGATCATTTATATCATCCTTCGTCTTAAAATATTAAAAAACGTGTCAATTATACTATCACAAACATTCTTTTCCATGTGCATTACGTATATAAATTGTCTAACATTTAACTTTGACCAGTATGGAAGTTCAAGGAATATTGATTTCTTCTTCCAGATGTTTTTCACAATGTTTTTCTTTTGTATTTTTCCAAAAGTCACATTTGTTAGAATATATGGCTTTAAACTAGAGGGGGGGTGAATTGTTTAAAGAGGGTTTTCGCAAACTTTTAAGCCTTGAATGAAATTACTTCGAGAGTACCTTGATTGAGAAATCAGTTTTTCAAACACAAAGCTAAAAACACAGAACCAGTTAAACAATCGGTTGTTTCGCAGAAACAATCGGTTGTTTATACCAGTTTACAAAAAATTCAAAACTGAATTCAAAGAGATAAGGATAGAGAGAATGCACACAGATGTTTATACTGGTTCACTCTAAACCCAAAGCTACATCCAGTCTTCTCAGAAACCACTGAGAAATTCCACTAAGCAATCAAACCTAGATCACTTACAACACAACCAAGAAAGTGACATTGATCCCCTCAAGACACACACTTCTCTTGGCCCAACACACCAACACTAAGAATGTTGATCTTGATCCCCTCAAGAACACACAACACTTCTCAGAAACCACACAAAGATTCTTGTTTAACAGATACAAGGATTACACTTGTTACAGAAACAAATCTGAAATCAATACAAGCAGAAATCCTATCTCACACACTTTGATCAATCTCAATCTCTAAGAAATCTCAACTTTTCAAAATCTCAAAATCTGCATTTTTAAAACTCAAATCTATTTTTCTGAATATATGAAAGATGTTGTTTGTTATCAAATCTTAACAAACTATTAATTGCATTTAAAGATTGGTCAAAGCATTAAAAACTGGAGCGTAAACAATTAGAAAATCATTTAATGCTCAGTCAAAGCACAAAACAGTTTTTTTGTTATGGTACCAAAACAAACAATCGGTTGTTTTGTTTTTAACAGCTCAACCATTTGAAAAACAGTTTTCAATCTTTTCTAAAAACACCTAAGTATAAAACAATCGGTTGTTTCGACAAAACAATCGGTTGTTTTTCACTTAGTTTGAAAAACACTTTTCTTTTAAAAAGATTGAGAATGCCTATGCTTTGGATTCAATCAAAGAGTGGATTACATACACAATCTACCCCAGATCCTATCTAGGACAACTCAGCAACAACAAGCACAGCCTAGCCTTCGACATCCTTCAAAGGTTTTGATTCTTCAAAGCTTGAACACCACTTGGTTCAACAACATTGACATGGCAAACCCGGTTGTACATTCCTCATCATTTAAGGGTGAAGGTGCAATTTTGTCCTCCTGAGATCCATTGAAAGCTTTATTAAACCTACGATAAACGTTTCAAAAACCTCTGATGCCCAATGTAAGAAGTTTTCTTCCCATGTTTCAGTTGATGGTAACTTGTGTTCTCTTCACATATTGGGAAAGCATTATATCCTTTAACACTCTAACCGCTCAAATTCCCATATGCTAGAAAATCATTAATGGTGCAAAATAACAATGTGCTCAAATTGAAATTAACTTTCTCATATGCATCAAATACTTCAACTCCTTGATCCCATAACAACCTCAAGTCTTCGATCAATGGACTTAAGTAAACATCTATGTCATTTTCAAGTTGTCTTGATCATAATATCATCATAGACAACATCATATATTTTCTCTTAAACCAATACAGAAAATTATAAATAATGATTGAAACATCTATGTTTGCTACTTAAATTACCGTAAGGATTCATACCATTTGATGCAAGACCAAGTCTACGATTTCATGGATCACTCCCAAATTCAGAATACAAAGAACTAATTTTCTTCCATTGCGATGAATCGACATCATGTCGTAACAATCCATTAGATTTTTTTTTCCATTTGCATGCCACGTGAGGTTTTTGGCATCATTAACATTGACAAACAAATGTTTAAATCGCAAAATGATTAGAAGATACCATAATACTTTTGTAGGAGGACATTTTTTCAACTAATCTTCTTCACTGTCATCATCCTTCACTATGTATCATGATACCCTGCATCTTGGACACTTGAGAAATGATTCAAACTCTTTTCTATACAATATACAATTATTAGGACATGCATGTATTTTCTAGTACTCCATACCCATCGGACACAATATCTTCTTCGCCTCATAATGACGGGTCGGTAATATATTTACCTTTTTAGAAACATTTCATGAAACAACTCAAGCAATTCAATGAAGCTTTTATCGACCACCCATTGCTTGCCTTAATATTAATTAATTTTAATACTGCTAACAATCATGTGAAACTTTAACAACCAGGATAAAAAGGTGTTTATAAATCATCTTTCAACGAATTACACATGTGTACTTGCTGGAAACTATCTTGTCCAATATCACGAATCATGTCGTCCATGCCATATTCAGAATGTATATTAGAATATTGACAGTAAGATAGAGGTGTTACGTCTGCAAATTCACCATGCTATATCCATGTTACATAACTCTTCAAGAAAGCATCACAAATAACATGTTCTTGTATAAACTTAATTTCTAATTGTTTCTCATTCAAATAATTAACACAGGGACAAAAATATCTTTCATTTACAACTTTTACATTCCGTTGAGCAAATTCTAGAAATTCTTCAATGCCATTTTCATACACATCACTGATACGACTCTCATTTATCTAACTTCGATCCCTGATTACGTAATAGGAAAACTTATTTATCAATGTCTCCTAATTTTAGTCGATCTATTATAAAACACAATACAAATTGTCGAGGGTCGATCACCCTCAGACTGAATACTAAAGCCTTCAACATAAAAAATTAAAACAATAATTAAAAAATTAAAATATAATACATTATATTCCAAACATAATACATTATAAAACACAATATGCATTGGCGAGGGTGAATCATACTTTGAACCCAATACTAAAACATTCAACATATAACAATTACCCAATTTAAAACATAATACATTATATTACAAATACAATATAATAAAACTAATTTTCTAGATAAATAATTTTAAACCAAATAATAATTAAAATCAAAATCAAAATATTTAAAAATAAAAAACTAATCTGGAGCAGGAGCGGAGTTGTGGTGGCAATGTAGTGGCGACAGCAGTGGCAACAGTGGCAGAACCAGCAGCGGGAGATAGCAGCATCGACAGTGGCAACAAAACTCCTTCTCTGTTGATGCTCTTAAGACGAAGACAATGAAATCGTACTTGAAATGCACGACAATGGTGGTGGGGACAACAATGGAGGCAACAACGTTGAAGGCAACATGAGTTAGAGAGAAGTTATCCAAGAAAATTTTGTTTAAATACGAAGTGAACAGTGAGTGCGCGAGGCAAGAAAATAGGGTAAATGCATATATTACAATGGTTATGAGTAATAATCGGTATAATATATCTATTTATTTTCTTAAAACTTTTTTTTTACTTTGAAATGACATATTACACTAGTTGAGCCATCCAACCAATATAATATGTCAGGTTTTTAAATTTTCATAACTTTTTTTTAATTACGAGATGACATATTACACCGGTTAGATGGAGCAACCGATATAATATGTGATGCTTAAATTTAAAAAAATTTAAATCATTTTGAGGTAGTAAACTTAATACTAATGCATTAGGTGTGACATCGTATTCACATTCCTTTGTTTGGATATATTTGTGTGAACGTGTGTAAGAATGGGTAACTCTAAGTATATTATATATATGAGTGTGATGTGAAGAGGAAAAAGAATACAGCAAAATTAGTCTTAACAAAGAATAAAAATACATCTTAAAGATGAAATAATATTCAGGAAACTGATAATCAAAATATTTTGATTATTAAATCAAAATATTAAAAAAATTAACTATAAGTAAAAAGTAAATATTTTAAATAATATAAATAAATTAAAATAAAAAGTTCAAAATATATTCAAACAAATTTTAAAAAAATATAAAATCATTTTTTCAAAGTTGAATATTTTTTCAATATGAAAATAAATATTTATTTATTCGAACTTTATTTGTTTTAATCATAGCTTCTCCCTCACTCTCTCTTTCCATTACGGTTCACAGTTTATTAGAACCTTTCCTAAACTTAAGATATTTATTGGTTTTTGAACCCGAGAAAATAATAAAATCTACGATCATATATTTATATTTAATAACCTTATATCACTATTTTATGACAATTGATTTGTATATTATTAGAAATATACTCTTAGAAAATATTATAGGAATTATACATTTATTTTTTGGTTTAATCACAATTTTTTTTTAAATTTTACCTAAAGAATATCGAATTTTTACATTCATACTTATAAATTATTAACTACTTTTAACTTCATTATTATTAGTGCAGAGAAATGCAAGACCTGTGTCATGACTCAAATTTATATATTTATTCCAATGGCTCACATCATATTAAATATATAAGTATTTATGTATATTATTTATATTTAAGAATTAATGTTGGAAACTAAATGATTATTTTCTCTATAAAAAATTAACACATTAATCCATATCAATACAATAATTATAAAAATAGACTAAAATAAAAATTTATTTGTTTAACCATGTTTATTATCAATGATTATAAACATTCAAATAACAAAATAAGATATCTCTTAACCACTAAACCTTACTCAACTCATAATTCATAAGCTAAAGATGATAAATAATATAAAGCAAACTCCCAAATTTGTAAAAAAATAAAAAGAAAAAGATATAATAATAAAAAAACATAAAAAGTCAATAATTAGGTGGTTGATTAAGATCAAAGTCACGAACTAAGACACCAGATTTACGGCTACTACCAGCATCACGACGAACATGAGCTCTCTTATGTTGATTTAAGTGTTGTTGGGTATTGAAAGTTCGACCACATTCAGGATAATCACATATGAAGCTATGAGGAGGAAAAGGCCTAGAATGAATGTGCTTGTGCTTTGCTAGACCACCCCTGGTTGCCACTTCTTTTCCACATATGTCACAGGTAAAATCCTTCCAATCATCTTTCTCTTCATATTCCTTTTCCTTTCCCTTTCCCAAACAATTGAACATTTTTAAATTTGAATGTTGAATAATCACATGCAACAATTTACACCTTTAAATACTTTCTCAACTTCAAAGAGAACATCTTTTCAACAATATCTTATTTTCTTTATTATTCATTACTTTTTCATATACTTATAATTATAATTATATTACACATGATTTAAGATTTTTTTGCCAAAAAGAATGTATTTAATACCCTATACTATATATTATTTCTAACTATTTATATAAATAGAAAAAAATATCATTACAATTAATTGCCAATATACTATTTTCTATTTTCTAGATCAAAACTTTTATTTTAATCTATATTTTCAATTTCAATTTATAATCTAAATAATTTTGTGTCAGGATATTCTTTTAATAAGCATCAACTATTTCAATCGTTTTATGCTTTAATTTCAATTTCGTCTTCCGAGAAACCAAAAATTTGGTATAAAGGATCAATAATGAGATCCCAATAATACTGAGGAATATTTTATAATTAAATTTATTATTATTAATAAATATTGATGAATATTATTAAGTTTTAATATAAGTAAGATAATTAATAAATTTTAGTTTTTATATATTTTAATGTTATTATATGAATATTTTTATATCACTTTTTAGTATAATAAAATTACAGTATTATATTTTTTAATTGTTATAATAATTTTATTAGTATTATTTCTACTTCAATTCAACTATTTGACCTCTAAATATTGTGTTGAATTACTTTTTAATTTTAAAAATATTAATATCTTGTTTTTTCACTTTTAAAACTATAATATAAAAAAATAAAATAAATATATATCCTAAATTGATTTTAAAAATCTTAAAGAATGACCACTTTAAAAAATATGCAAATTAAAGATACATTAAATTTTAAATCAAGCTCTCCTTTTTTATAATTGATATGATTCAGAATTTAATATACTATGATAATTTTGTTTGATTTTTTTTAAAGTATTTTGCTCAAGATTTAGGATTTAATTATGTAAATCAATAGTAAGATATTGTTTTAATTAATTAAAAACATCACAATTAAGTCTATACAACTTTTTGTTAAAAAATATGTGATTTAAAAAAAAACTTACAAATCTTTGTGTTATGAATTATGATCATATTTTTTGTTTTAGTATTTAAAAATTTTGTCCTTGTAAATTTATTTGTCAGTTTTAGATTTGGTTCTTGCAATTTAATTTTATTTCCTTCCTGATTTTATTTTCTTATAATATATACATTATATGATTTTAGTCATTAAATTTAAAAAAAAAAGACTAATTCAAAGTGAAATTATTGTTTTAAAATGATTAAAATACCAAAAGTAATAAGATTTGAAATAAAAATTACAAGAACAAAGAGTAATAAAATTATAGAAATTATAAGTAAAACTTGGTTATATTTTCATGACTAAATTGGTATTTACAGTAGTTTTTACATTTATAAATTAATTTTTAAATTGGTATCTAATTAGCTACCAATTACTTTATATTCTAAAATAGATAGTTTAGATCTTGATTGTAACAGCGCTTTTTAAAAAAAAAGCAGCAGCCCCGTCACACACATTCTTTCTTTCTCTCTCTCCCTCCATATGCTTTTCTCTCCCTCTCTCCTAATTTTCTCTCCCAAACTTCATCTTTTTTAGAATCTGATCATACCACGCTGTAGCAGAGGAGTTAAGGAACATTTCTACCCGATCAGATTTTCAAACAGAGTAAGTTCATTTTTACTCTAAATATCCTTTGTTCTATGTTTTTCCTTAGGATTTAGTCATCAATCTTGGTGGGGTCAGTTGAGAAGTTTAATCCTCTCAACTTATTATATTATATACTGAAATTTTGTTCTGTTTGGATAATTTGCATTAGGCCCGTAAATCTTGAAGCTTATCCAAACGGCGGGGAATAAAATTCTAAAAGTTGCTTGGAAAGCAAGCAATTGAGGTAAGGGGAGCTAAATTTAATTTTTTATAGAACCCTAGGATAGAAGATCTGAATGCGGAAGGGACGTGGTCCCAATATTCAATTTTTCTTGCAGGGATGTTGTGTGTTATATATATTGGGTTGTTTGTTTATATATTATTTAAATTTGTAAAAATATTATATTTTGATGGTTTAATATTTAAGTGTTGTTTTTTTTTATTTTAATTACGTTTTTGAATGTTGTGGATCGTGTTTGGAATGATATTGTATGACGGGATGGTATGGAATTGAATTCATACATTTGGGATAATGTATGGACTGATGTTTGTTGTGTATTAAGTATTGATGCCTATGTGGTAACAGAGATCTCCGAGCTTCACTGATGATCTAAGTCACATAGACTAAGATATCAGGTGGTGAGAAGCTGATGGGGGAGTTCATGCACACCGTGACATATGAGATGCACGGCTTGGGTTGTATTGAACTTACCCTGATCCTTTCTGTTGGATTCGCTGGTAATCTTCGGATCAGGTGTTAGTCTCTGGTAGGACTTACTTAATACGGGTCTTCCGGAAGATGTTGTTTGTTGAATATTCTGGTGTGTAGATCCATGTGAGATCTATGTGATTGTTTATTGTTGAGATTTGAAGAAAGTTGAATAATTTGAGAAATTGATCATGTAATTTGGTTTTCTCTTTTGATTTAATTGTGTATATTATAAAATTCTATTTTTACTAGCTTACCCTTGCTTTTCTTGTTGTGTTTGAACTGCAATGACTGTACTATGTACACGAGCAGATGACCATACAGGTGCAGGAGAGCCTTAGAGGGTTCAAAGTCTTATTTTGAGTTGTGGATATGTAAATTGTATTTCTATAAATCCTAATTATGTATTAGGAATGTTTTTGAAAAACTCCAAGTTTGTATAGAAACTTGTAGAACTTTTATTGTAATAGTTATATGTAAATTATGGGGTGTTACATTTAATGGTATCAGAGCGGTTCATCCTTAGGATAACCTGAGGGTAGTGGGTTTATTCTGTTTCTCCTGCGTGTAGATTTTTGTTTACGTCTAGCCTCAAGACTAAGTTAAAAGTTTCTAATAAGATGTTTGACAAAGTTGTTTTTCCTGAAATCTTGTTTGTGTTCGAGTCAAGTTAATTGTTATGAATAAAGATGAAAGTATTAAGAATGAAAAGAATCTTGATAGAGTGGTGAGGGTGCACACTCATGACTAGATCAAGATTATTTTCTATCTTAATTCTAAGTAGCTAGAGTACATTTTAGGGATAAGTTTTGATTGGTTTTTACTTGTTTCGTATGATTATTTTTTTGAAGTTAATTTGTCTTAAAGATGTAGTTGGAAATTTTTAGTAATTTCTAATCCAATTCTTTATGTGCTTAGAAGATGGCACGTAGACCACCTACTCCTCCTCCACCAGTAGATATGCCCAACTTAGCTCGGGCAGTAGAGATGATGGCAACAACCTTGCAACAACAGAGTGCTACTATGGCACAACAGCATTAGGCTGCCCTTCATCAATTAGAAACTACTAGATTAGCAGTTGAAGCATCTCAGCTTCATCAACTACCCCATACTTTTAGTCTGGAGGATTTTCCAAGACACAATCCACCCAAATTTAATGGCAAGGAAAATCCAGATGGAGCAGACAAGTGGGTGAGAGACATCGAAAGAATCTTTGAAGCTACTCAATGCCCTGAAGAGAGAAAGTTATCTTATGCCATCTACATGCTTATTGAAGAAGCTGAGTTTTAGTGGATAGGCATGAAGCAAATGATGGAACACAAATGAGAAGGTGCCACTTAGGAGAACTTCAAAGTAAGATTCCTGGAGGAGTATTTTCCTGATAGTGTCAAGTATGCAAAAGAAATTGAATTCATGCAACTAGAATAAGGAAATCTTTCAGTCACTGAATATGCTACTAGGTTCAAACACCTAGCTAGATTCTACACTCAGACCATGACTGAGGCTTGGAGATGTAGAAAATTTGAGTTTGGGTTGAAGCAAGAACTTAAAGAAGTGGTGATTCCTATGTCCATTAGAGATTTCCCTGCTCTAGTGGAGAAAGCAAAAGTAGTGGAGAGTTTGAAAAATAGTAGCAGACTTGCTAAGCCTCAAGTGGGAGGACCTTCTAAAAGCATGCCTAAATATGAAGATAGTAAGAAACCTTATTTCAAACCTCAATCTTATAGCAGTGGAAGACCCAATTCTCAATCACCACCTAGTTTCAGATGTTTTAGATGCGGTGGGCCACATGTTGTTAGATTTTGCCCTCATCCAGTGTCAAATGTGACATGTGATAGATGTCACAGGTATGGTCATGCAACAAAAGACTGTCGTGTCCAATTGGGAGCTCCAAATTCTGGTGGAGTGCAGCAAGTACAACAAAATAGTAATCAAAAACCCAAAGCTGCTGGCAGAGTTTTTGCTATTAGTGGAGCTGAAGCTTCACAGTCTGATAGCCTTGTTAGAGGTATTTGTTCTATCCTTGGAACACAATTATCTGTATTGTTTGGTTCTGGGGCAACCCATTCTTTTATATCTTTTGATTGTGCTAAGAAACTTAAGTTGCCAGTCTGAGAATTAGAATTTGAGTTGGTGGTATCTACACCAACAGAAGGTATTATAGTAACCTCTTCCATGTGTGCCGAGTGTCCAGTAATTATAGATGGACGGAGATAAAAAAAAATCAACATGATTTGTATACCTCTAAAATATTTGGAGGTTATATTGGGAATGGATTGGTTGTCTGCTAATCATATCCTTATAGATTGTGGTCGGAAGAAGTTAATTTTTCCTAAATTAGAAGGAATGCAGTTATCTCAGCTCATCAGTTTGAGAGAGAGATACGAGAAGGTGCAGAATGTTTTATGCTCTTGGCTTGTTCTATAGTTACTGATAAAGTACAAAAAGATATGTCTGTAGTTCAGGAGTTTATGGATGTATTTCCTGATGAGATTCCTGGACTTCCACCTAAAAGAGAGATAGAGTTTGCAATAGACTTGATTCCTGGAGCAGGCCCAGTGTCAATTTCTCCATACCGAATGGCACCAACAGAGTTAGCTGAATTGAAGAAACAACTAGAAGACTTATTGGAGAAACAATTCATTCGACCTAGTGTTTCTCCATGGGGAGCTCCAGTGCTATTAGTGAAGAAGAAAGATGGTTCGTCACGTCTATGCATAGATTACAGACAATTAAACAAGTTAACAATAAAGAATAAATATCCTTTTCCTAGAATTGATGACTTGATGGATCAGTTGCATGGGGCAGTTGTCTTTTCTAAGATAGATCTGTGCTCAGGTTATCACCAAATTTTAGTGAAAGCGGAAGATGTTCAGAAGACTGCTTTTAGATCAAGGTATGGTCACTATGAATTTCTGGTTATGCCATTTGGGGTGACTAATGCTCCAGCTATTTTCATGGATTATATGAATCGGATATTCAGACCTTTTCTTGATAAGTTTGTGATAGTGTTCATAGATGATATCTTGATCTATTCTCGTACAAGGGAAAAACATGCATAACATCTTAGAACTGTTCTGAACATTTTGAGAGAAAAACAGTTATATGCTAAACTTTCAAAATGTGACTTCTGGATGTCAGTAATACAATTTTTAGGACATGTCATCTCTGCACAGGGAATATCAGTAGATCCTTCTAAAGTGGAGGTTGTACTTCAGTGGGAACGTCCTAAAACAGTTACAGAAATTAGAAGCTTTGTCGGGTTAGCAGGATATTACAGGAGATTTATAGAAGGCTTTTCTAAAATAGTGGCTCCTTTGACCCAATTGACTAGAAAGGATCATCCTTTTTGCATGGACTGAACAATGTGAGAAAAGCTTTGAAGAGTTGAAAAGAAGGTTGACTAATGCTCCTGTATTGACAATCCCTGATACCAATCAGTCTTTTGAAGTTTTCTGTGATGCTTCCTATCAGGGATTGGGTTGTGTTCTGATGCAGAATAAGAAAGTTGTTGCCTACGCTTCTCGTCAGTTAAAGGTGCATGAAAGAAATTATCCAACTCATGATCTAGAATTGGCAGCAGTTGTCTTTGCTTTAAAAATATGGAGACATTTTCTTTACGGAGTTAGTTTTAATGTGTTTAGTGATCATAAAAGTTTGAAGTATTTGTTTGATCAAAAGGAGTTAAATATGAGGCAGAGGAGATGGATTGAATTTTTAAAAGACTATGATTTCCAGCTGATATACCATCCTGGGAAGGCAAATGTTGTTGCAGATGCGTTGAGTCGTAAAAAGATACAAATGTCTTCGCTTATGATTAGAGAGTTAGCATTGATTGAAGATTTCAGGAGTATGAATTTGGAGGTTTCCATGTCTTCAAAATTGCATTAGTTGTAATACCCTTGTTATAACTAATGAATTTCTGGAAAAGGTGAAGAAGAAGCAGTTGAAAGATTCAAAATTGAAGAACGTCATGGGCTTATTAAATACTGACAAAGCTAAAGACTTCTCTTTAGGACTGGATGGTATTTTGAGATTCAAAAATAGAATATGCATACCAGAGGATAATGAACTAAAGCAAACAGTGTTATCTGAAGATCATAAAAGCAAACTCAGTTTACACCCAGGGATGACCAAGATGTATCAAGATCTCAAGAAGTCTTATTGGTGGCATGGCATGAAGAATGATGTAGCTAAGTTTGTAGTTGCTTGCTTGACTTGTCAGAAATCAAAGATTGAACATCAACGGCCTGGAGGCATGTTAACTCAGTTAGACATTCCAGTGTGGAAGTGGGACAGTATCTCAATGGATTTTGTTACCCACTTACCACGTACTTTGCAGAAGCATGACTCTGTTTGGGTCATAGTGGACAGGATAACAAAGACGGCACACTTCCTACCTATAGACTTGAGAATCTCTATGCGGAAGTTGGCCCAGATTTACATAGATGAAATAGTCAGATTGCATGGTGTACCCTCCAGCATAGTTTCAGATAGAGATCCCAGATTCACCTCTAGATTCTGGCAAACACTTCAAGAAGCTTTGGGGACTAAACTCAGACTTAGTTCAGCGTACCATCCTCAAACTGATGGACAATCAGAGAGAACTATCCAGGCCTTAGAGGATTTGCTTAGGACTTGTGTGTTAGATCATTTGGGCAGTTGGGATGAAATTCTACCTTTGGTAGAGTTCACTTACAATAACAGTTACCAAGCTAGCATAGGAATGGCTCCTTTCGAGGCATTATATGGAAGAAAGTGCAGGACACCTCTGTGTTGGTTTCAGGATGGTGAGAGTGTGTTAATTGGACCAGAATTAATACAACAAACCAATGAGAAAATCAAAATGATTCAGGAAAGATTGAAAACATCTCTCAGCAGGCAAAAATCTTATGCAGATCAAAGAAGAAGACCTTTAGAATTCTCTGCGGGTGAACATGTCTTTTTAAGAGTTACACCATTCACTGGTGTAGGAAGAGCACTAAAATCCTAGAAATTGACTTCTAAGTTCATAGGATCTTATCAAATTCTCAGGAGAATAGGCCCTGTGGCTTACGAAATTGCTTTGCCTCCTCCTTTAGCTAACATTCACAATATTTTCCATGTATCTCAGCTAAGAAAGTATGTACCCAATCCTAGCCACATTCTAGAGTCTGATTTTATCCAGGTGAAAGAAAATCTGTCATTTAAAGTGAGATCAATCAGAATTTTAGATTCACAAGTGAAACAACTTCGTGGAAGAAGTATTCCCATGGTGAAAGTATTGTGGGATCTCATATCTGGAGATTCCACTTGGGAAATTGAAGAGGAGATACAAGCATCATACCTTAACCTCTTTCTTGGTAAGTTCATTTTCGAGGACGAAAATTTTTGTAGTTGGAGATAATGTAACAGCGCTTTTTAAAAAAAAAGCAGCAGCCCCGTCACACACATTCTTTCTTTCTCTCTCTCCCTCCATATGCTTTTCTCTCCCTCTCTCCTAATTTTCTCTCCCAAACTTCATCTTTTTTAGAATCTGATCATACCACGCTGTAGCAGAGGAGTTAAGGAACATTTCTACCCGATCAGATTTTCAAACAGAGTAAGTTCATTTTTACTCTAAATATCCTTTGTTCTATGTTTTTCCTTAGGATTTAGTCATCAATCTTGGTGGGGTCAGTTGAGAAGTTTAATCCTCTCAACTTATTATATTATATACTGAAATTTTGTTCTGTTTGGATAATTTGCATTAGGCCCGTAAATCTTGAAGCTTATCCAAACGGCGGGGAATAAAATTCTAAAAGTTGCTTGGAAAGCAAGCAATTGAGGTAAGGGGAGCTAAATTTAATTTTTTATAGCACCCTAGGATAGAAGATCTGAATGCGGAAGGGACGTGGTCCCAATATTCAATTTTTCTTGCAGGGATGTTGTGTGTTATATATATTGGGTTGTTTGTTTATATATTATTTAAATTTGTAAAAATATTATATTTTGATGGTTTAATATTTAAGTGTTGTTTTTTTTTATTTTAATTACGTTTTTGAATGTTGTGGATCGTGTTTGGAATGATATTGTATGACGGGATGGTATGGAATTGAATTCATACATTTGGGATAATGTATGGACTGATGTTTGTTGTGTATTAAGTATTGATGCCTATGTGGTAACAGAGATCTCCGAGCTTCACTGATGATCTAAGTCACATAGACTAAGATATCAGGTGGTGAGAAGCTGATGGGGGAGTTCATGCACACCGTGACATATGAGATGCACGGCTTGGGTTGTATTGAACTTACCCCGATCCTTTCTGTTGGATTCGCTGGTAATCTTCGGATCAGGTGTTAGTCTCTGGTAGGACTTACTTAATACGGGTCTTCCGGAAGATGTTGTTTGTTGAATATTCTGGTGTGTAGATCCATGTGAGATCTATGTGATTGTTTATTGTTGAGATTTGAAGAAAGTTGAATAATTTGAGAAATTGATCATGTAATTTGGTTTTCTCTTTTGATTTAATTGTGTATATTATAAAATTCTATTTTTACTAGCTTACCCTTGCTTTTCTTGTTGTGTTTGAACTGCAATGACTGTACTATGTACACGAGCAGATGACCATACAGGTGCAGGAGAGCCTTAGAGGGTTCAAAGTCTTATTTTGAGTTGTGGATATGTAAATTGTATTTCTATAAATCCTAATTATGTATTAGGAATGTTTTTGAAAAACTCCAAGTTTGTATAGAAACTTGTAGAACTTTTATTGTAATAGTTATATGTAAATTATGGGGTGTTACATTGATAGGTAGTTAGATATCAATTTAAAAATTAATTTATAAATTTAGATATTAATAATTTTTTAGTCTCTAAAATAGTTTCTAATTTAGTCAATTTAGTAACTAATTATGTTTGGTCTCTAAAATTAGTTTTTATTTAATGATTTTCTAGTAGTGTCAACTGTATGTTTGATTTTCTATTTTATTTTTTATGTTAGGATTTGCTAAAAACATACTAATTGATGCAATCCGACCTTGTACCTTTGCTTTCTTTGTAATTTTGAATTTTTGTATGAAATTCAAGGAGACCGTGCGAAAACTGAATGGAGGTAGAATTTAAATTTGGGAAGGTGATTTGGAATATGGAAATAGAATTTTAGAAGATTTAAGATAAACTTATAAAGAAACCTAGGCTAAACACTCAAAGTAGTGCTAACATAGAGAGAATTTGAAGACATGAGAACAAATTTGGACAGCAATTCATTAGTTAAATTCAAGATATTTTTACAAGAGGCTATCATATCAAACTTATTTATAGTGCTAGAGTTTACTCAAAGAGAGTCAAAATTTAAAATTTAAAAATTCAAATACAAATTAAAATCTTAGACCTAGAAGAGGCGGTAAGAGTGTGTCAGGTGGTGCTCATGTTTTCATGTGTCTTGATCATCTTAAAAGAAAGGTTAACAAGTGTTCTCTTCTCATTTGAGAGGATCCTCTCAAATAAAAGATTGATAAGTGTCACCTATTCATTAGTGCAAACCCACTTCATTGAGCAAGTGGAAGTGTCACGTGGCTAGTCACACTCTCCAAACCTTTTAAGAAAACCAAAAATAATTCTCAATGTTTGGCAAATTATCCCTCCACCTTAGTACGCTCCCTCTTCCCACTGTAATAACATCGAGATAGAATCATTCACTACTTCATCTTCTAAAGGAGCTGCCAAAGACATAGTAAAATTACATAAGTAACGATTATTACATACTAGTACTTGAAACACAAATTTTGTCTTCCAAAATGATTTGGTAAAATGTTTTCTACTAATTAATTTATCTACACTCAACATTTAGCCAACCTACACCAGCCTATACAAATTTTACTGGTTTACTACAGGCACATCATCGCAATTCTGAAGAGAGAGTTTTTTGTTACCTATGGAATATTTTAACACGGATCTTGCAGTTCAAAATTTCAAGTTCTAAAAGGAAAAATATGTGTTGATGTCTATGTCACATATCAGAGCTTAAGGTTGGATTTGGAATTGGGATCCCATTTCTCACTACTTATAAGTTTGAATATTCTTTTGAGAATAAAATTTTTACTCAGCCAAACCTAGGGAGTGAAAATTTTTGGAAAAGAGAAAAGATGAAATCTGGACTTTAAGTTCCACAATCCCTTAGAAAAAAACAAAGCAAGATCCAATATTAGACATTGGAAACATTACTACACCTGTTATATCTTGTGCATCCTGAGCACCGGCAACCCCAATGCATGAATATAGAGAATTCTCATCCAGTGTCAACTGTTCATATGCAAGATATATATCCTCAACAGTAGCAACATCACATAGAAATGTTAGATACTTGATACATGATATCTACATGGATCTATAATCAATCTTAGAAAGAATTATATGGTAGAAATCTTCGAAGGCGTGATATGTCTTGGATCCACAATCAATACATGATATGTCCTTGATACATTCTCTTTTGAATTTGAACCATGAGGAAAAGTCTTCGAGGACATCATCCTCACTTGTGTAGTGCAGGAAAGTAAAATTTGATATATCCCTCTTCTCTTAAATCTAATTTTCTCAGTTTTGTGAGAAGGAAAAAACCTTTTCACCCACTCTTAAATACACTGATCCAAACATAAATTCTTCTCACTCGTCCCTCTCTCCTTCTTTATCATATCCAAAAACAAACAGGGTGTAAGACTTGCTTAACAATTAAAATAAATGGTGGGGAGTATAAGCTTTGAAATGTGCATGCATAAACACTTGGGTGAAGCAGAGGAGAAATAAGATTGAAAAAGAATTGCAGATCTTTTCTTTAAAGAAAAAAAACAGAAGCAATAATTACGTAAGTTCACTTGTTAGAATTGCATTATTAAGGGATTATTCCAGTTAAAGTTTAAACATGTGAAGCACGTGTGAAGAACCCTAACACCATAACATGTTTAGTAAAACTCGTATGCATTGATTCAGATAAATCCCCACAAGATTCCATCTACTATTAATTTGTTTTTCTCTGCAACGCCTCTAAATTGTGCATCTAACTTACTCTATATTATAGCATTAATTAAGCATATTTATACACACAAATTCCAAACCTTAGTCCAAGTAAAAAAATGCAACTATTTGGAAGGTTCAATGGATAATCATGTTGAAGTGGCGTAACAAATTTAAAATATTAGCAACAATAGCCAAACTGTTACTGATATACTCACAAGAACACTTCATCATTTTCTTCACCTTTTCAAGGCCCACCACGTCATCTACCTCTTAGAAATATTATAGAAATTTATATCATTTAGTTTTTTGTTTAATCACAAAATTTTATTGAAAATTTTATCCTCAGAAGATCCGATACATTCATATTTATAAATTATTTACAACTTTTAAGGACATTATTATTAGTGCAGATATACAAGCCCTATGTCATATTCTCAAATTCATATATATTTATTCTAAGTTGATGAAACATTTATTCGAATTACTCATATCATATTAAATATATAAATTCAGATTGACTTTAAGTAAAAAATGTACATATTAATTATTTTGAGAATTAATATACGAAACTCTAAATGATTGTTTTTTTATAAGAAATTAATTCATCAGTCCATATCAATACAATAACTAAAAGAAGAGAATAAAATAAAATTTTATTTGTTTAACCATGTTTATCAATGGTTATAAATATTATTCAGAGAACAAAATAAGATATCTCTTAACCAATAAACCTTACTTAACTCATAATTATAAGCTAAAGATGATAAAAAATGTAAAACAAACTCCCAAGTCTGTAAAAAAAAATAAAAGGACATAACAATTCATAATAATAATAATAATAATAAAATAACAATAAATTAATAATTGGGTGGTTAATTAAGATTGACTAGCAACATTATAAAACATGGTTATAAATATTATTCAGAGAACAAAATAAGACATCTTTTAACCAATAAACCTTACTGAACTCATAATTGATAAGCTAAAGATGATAAAGAATGTAAAACAAACTCCCGAAGTCTGTAAAATAAATAAAAAAAAGACATAACAATTCATAATAATAATAATAATAATAATAAAATAACAATAAATTAATAATTGGGTGGTTAATTAAGATTGACTATTACTACTAGCATTAGGACGATTATGAGGCTTCTGGTGTGTATTTAACTATTGTTTGATATCTTTTAAAAAAAATTTATCCGCAAGAAAAAATAAATAAATGTGAGTCACTTTAGGGGTGGTTCAACCCTTATATATCTTAATCACAATCAATCTAACATAACAAAGACGACATCCCCTCACAAATAGCAAAACAAACACTTGATCAACTTATAACTAATCACTTGTTTTTAATCGAAAACATACATACCAGGGGATCAAGACATCAATCTAAAAAGGAAAAACAAGCTGAAGGAACTTTGAAAGTAACCCAATACCAAACCTTCAATTGAGCCATGGAGAAGATTTCCAAATGATCAATCACTCCTCCCTTTAAAATGTGTTTATTCCGATGTCGTCAAATCTCACTTACCAAAGCAATCCAGACACTTCCAAACACTAAATTAACAGAAGTAAGAGGACCAAACAAATTAAATTTCAAGAAATGTGAGGCATAGACAAGATTGTCAACCGATTTCAACCCTAACCAAGCATAACAAAGATTCCAAACAAACCAAGCAATTCTGCATTCAAAGAACAAGTGACTTGTTGTCTCCTTTTTCACCCTGTAAAGACCACAAAAAATGTTATCAACCACGACCCCTCGTTTTACCAAATTGACGTTGATAGCAATCTTGTTTTCCAAATTCCTTCACTTTTAATTTATTTTATTCTCTACTGATAAAAAAGAAAAATTGTATGGTATCGAAAGTTCAATCACATTGAGAATAATCACATATGAAACTTTAAAAAGGAAAATAAAACCTAGAATAGATTAGCTTATCCATTTTTAAATTTGGATGATTTTGGCTTGGAGGGTGATGGAAAACAAGCTTGCTACTAGGGTCAATCTTAGTAGAAGAGGGGTGCAGTTAGAAAGCTTGAGGTGTGTATTGTGCGGGAAGGAGGAGGCATCAAGTAGCCATATGTTATTTGGATGCTTTTTTGCTTGGCGTGTTTGGTGTTTATGTTATAATTGGCTAGGAATCCTGTTTGTGACTCATATTGAGCCAAGGTTCAACTTTGATCAATTTAGATTGAGTTTACCTTCTGAGACGGGTCTTGTTGTATGGAACACGATTTGGGTAGGGGTGCTTAGTGAAATATGGAGTCACAGGAATCGTATAATTTTTAATAGAGGAGTGGCAGACGAGTATGAAGTCTTTGCGTTGGCACAGGTAAAGACATGATCTTGGGTCTCAACAAATTCCCGGTTAGTTTCGTTCTCCTATTCAGATTGGTGTTTGACTCCTTTGGAGTGTACGAGGTTAGTTTCCTTATGTTTTTAGCTTGGTTTTGTAAGGGCAAGATGTGTTGGGTTGGTTTTGGTGGTAAGTAGCTGGAACTGGTATTGTGTTATATGTATAAGGGTTGAACCACCCCTGAAGTGGTTCTATTTTATTTATTAGTTATTGCCGCTAAAAAAAAAACTTCTTTACCACATGTGTCACATGTAATCCTCTCACTCCTCCTATATGGAAGAAATCACACATTTAAAAACTTCTTCAAGTTCAAGATAAATCTTTTTCAATAATCACTACTAAAAATTAATTAAATATAATAACTCATTTTTTTACAAAATTAATTTTTATTTAAATATTTTTTAATAAATAATTTAATTTTTTATTATGTGTTACTTCCCATTATAATTATATTTTCATAAACTTGATTTTGCGAATTTAAAAATTATGCAAATTAATGGTACATTAAATTTAAAATTATGTTTTTTAATAACTGATATTTTTTTTATTAGCAAAGAATAAAAATGAATTAAAAGAATATTTTAAGGATATTCCAACCCGCATACAAAAACAACATCTTTAGACTTAGGGCGAAACAAGACAGTCCTAAACCCTCCAACAAGATCAACCCTTACCCTTCAACTCTCTTAAAAAATATTCTGCTACAGACTCAAACCCAGTATAACAGAACATTCAAAGAAAACAAACCAAAAATCACTTAACAAAGATCTTCCCTGCTTCTGCACCTACACAAAAGGTAAAATAACCGCGTCTTATATTACCCTGTGTGGATCCAGCACCTGCAGAAAGGCCACATCCTTTGCCTCATAGCATCCAGACCCCTATAAGCCTGTTGCACTATCAAACCACCGTGAATTGCATCTATAACACACAACTTGAAAACATACCAGCAAAAGGAGCACAAATAGACGCCTGAATATACTGCTCCCTTTCATACTCACCACACCTAAATTAAATAAACCTCCAAAGCATTTCATACAGTTCGTCCAAGCTAGAAATAACAATTGTCCAGCTACAACCACATCCCTGAATCAAAAAGACTGGATAGCAGAAATAAACAACAAAGGAAAGGTTGCACAACTCCTTAAAACCTTACACTACAGCAACAAAAACCAAGAAAAGAGAAGGTACTTGCTTCCAAGGCAAAAGACTACAACATGAGCTTGTTAGACTTCGTAGGGGCACAACTGCTACTCCCTCTACAACTCCAAAGTTGCTTCACTCCATAAATGATTTGAATGGTTATGGTACTCCACTTAAAAAACTCAGCATAGTCCCTATTCCCGCTGGTTGACTCGCTTCGCCGGTTGACTCGAACGACAACCTTTGTCCCCCTATCTCCGATTGAGAATCGCACTTCCTTGATTGAAGAATCTCTCATCTGCAAATACAAAGGGTGCCTTGACGGCCGTTTGCACTCCGAAGCTCAAGTCAGTATAAGGGCAAAGAAACACCAAGTGTATAAAGTAGTTTCAGTCTTAGAAACTGTGTACCTTGCTAGGGTTCTTAGCACCCTTTATATAGGTTGAAACTAAGATTTACCTTTCTTTCTTTACCCATGTCTAGGGTTCCTTGAAGAATGTCCCTGTGCCGCTATTACATAATCTTAGCATAATCTGGCACATGAACTTCCCTTAACTGGAGTGCAATGACTAATAGAGTGGTTGCTTGGGTACCAACTTGTGCACCTAATCTCTGGTGCCATCTGTTATGCAGGTGCCCTAAGTATTCACGTGCCATGCATGCAACTTCCCTTGAAAATCCTAACCCCAATGGGCCTTAGCGCCTCCAAGGATTACTCAATTGTGTCGCGCCTGAATGCATTATACACACCACCTGCATGGATCCCTTGTGACTTAGACTTTCCTTATATCTGTCGTTTTAACTGATAACTTAGTATAATTCTAGGACCCACCTTACGTGGCCCAATACAACTATTCAGACCGTCGACGTCCGATCTCTCCCTCTTCTGGCGAGGTCTGATGTCGATCTCCAACGTTGAGGTCTATGGTACCGATGTCCAAAAACTGACCAACCCCCTGATATGTGTATCTGGGGTCCACCTTACGTGGCCCATCTTTACTATCAGGCACCGGTGCGCGATGACCGAGGACTGGTCGGGATAGCCCCTTAGTCATCAGAGCAAGCTTCTCCAAGTATATTGCAACACTTAGTCCCCTATTCTACCCGATAAGTCTAGGGAGTGCTTCAAATCAAGCACCTTAAACCACAGGATCAACATCGTTCTTGAAAGGGTAGCTGAAAATCTGCATACCACACACTAGAACCATGTTGTCCTACTATTGTTCCTGCACCGAGAGTAGGTTTCGCACCTCCCTAAACACACTAACACAACCACCATCTGCATACCCCTCAATGCTAGCATCAGACCAACAGAGTTAGCATCCCAGCTTCTGTTACTAATAACATCTAAAATTTAGGAACCTTCTCCCCGGCCCTTATACTCAACCAGCAGCAAAAAAACTAACACAAATACATTATGCCCAAGATAGCATCTATAGGCATATTACCACACAAGCATGTACCACCTATAATACCTTACTGCTTACCTTCTCAGACACAATACAAATTTGTATTACCAGAATACCTTATGCATACACACACCTTCACTTTCCCTCACTTGCTACACCTTGACCATTTCTCCAAGCGTTGGTATATCAAAACTGTACATTTTAGAGCTTTCCATCTACATATAGCAGGTTGCAATTCAGTTGAGATTCGGAACACTAGGTCTGCATAATTGTGCAGCCTCCCACCTACTGGAAACATCAATATAAGGGAACCATGCCTCCCACAAAACCTGATAAGCTACATGGGATCTCCTACACCAGACCAGTCAAAACACCAAAAGTGCACAAAGAGCCTGCCCCAACTTAAAGGCTCTTATATACCTTCATCACCTCTTCTCCTGACCATAATTCCTTCCACCCCTCTCAATCCATTATCCAAAGCTTCTAATGCAAGGGAGGGGGTTTAGAACCCAATCACAAAGGAGTGACTAAAAGAGGGTACCTTGTGTTTTAACCACAACCAGGATTTGAGTTGTGCCTTCTGAATTTTTTTTCAACATTGACCGTGCCTTTTCTGAAAACAACATTGTTCCTTTGTTTCGAGATACTCCACACTATCGCTGCCCAAAAACCTTTCCACACCAAGTTTTGTTTGTTGCTCACCTGAACTAAATGGAAGTTCTCGAAGCGATGCTTCAAATCATTATGTTGGGCACACAAAATGCCTATCCATCTGAAACACAGACCAAACTCTTTGAGCATGTTTGCATTATAAAAATAGATGCTGACTTGACTCGTCCATAGCTTGGCTACCACAAGTAGTTATGTTAACCAGTACTTCCCTCCTACTTAAGCACATTCTAGTAGGGATTATGTCTAGCAGAACCCTTCAAGCTGTAGTGACCACTTTGGGTAGCTCTTTGACCTTCCACAGATATGTGAATACTTCATTATGTTGACCATTGGCGTGGTTAACAAGCATATCATACGCCAATTTTACTGAAAACAGACCCGAGTCTTCACTCCCCCACTCCTTGATATCCTTCACCTCCCTATCTAGAGAGACACTAGATATGATTGAGTACAAATTCGCCTCCAGTTGTGATTCCCACTCAAACCTCACATGCCTCCACCTATGGCGCTATTTCCAGACTAACTCTTCCCACCCCCTACCTCTCCCACTTTTTTACCCTGGTCCAGAGATAGGGAGTACAACCTAGGAAATAGTGTTTTAAGGTTATGGTTTCCAATCCATCCATCCTCCCAGAATCTGGCTTTATCTTCAACTCCTATTTTCCATCCTAAGGCTTCCTAGAACCATCCAACACCTCCTCTCTCACTAAATACCTTTGACATGTCTCTCCACTACCAGGATTGGAATTTACTTTGTACATTTTGTACACTAAGGTCGCCTGTTTCCGATCCATATTTTGAGACTTACAAACCTGTACTGGACCAGAACTCGTAGCGCTCAGAGCTCGCCCGCCAGACTTCGGCATCTCCCTCAGGCAGGCCAGCTCGGTACATGAGTTTCATTGACCGTGTGACTGGGCCCCAGGTATGCGTACATATTGACTCTCATACATGCATATAGGATAATCCTTTATGAATTGCTAAAGTAAAGAAACATAATAGGCTTAGGGGTGCACTTAAGCGTGTCCAATTCTATGATAAGTAAATTATTAAATATAAGGCCCGAGCCCAGCAACGCTAAGGCAACCCAAGTTAAGTTACATGCATGGCACGTAATAACGTATGAATGGATGTGTATTAGTGTGAAAGCTTGAACGCATGATTATTGTACTGCGCGGGTCCTTGCGTCAAGGCTGCAATATTGACCCAATTTGTTTAATGGGCCCAAAACGCACAATAAAGCTGCTATGTGCTAATAACTAGGGGCATGCGCTTAAAGATAAAGATATATATACGGTTGCTCATGTGATTGTTATAACTACGTATAGATATGTTTGTTAATATTGTTAGAATATATGGTCTTAAACGAGAGGGGGGAGAATTGCTTAAGAAAGATTTTAGTAAAACTTTTAAGCTTAGAATGAAAATTCTTCAAGAAAACCTTGATTAAGGATTCAGTTTTTTCAAAACAAAAAGCAAAAGCACAATGCTGGAAAAACAATCGGTTGTTTTACCGAAACAATCGGTTGTTTATACCAGTTTTTAAATGACAAAACTGAATTTAAAGAGATAGGGATAGAGAAATTATACACAGTTGTTTATACTGGTTCACTCCAAATCCATAGCTACATCCAGTCTTCTCAGAAACCCTGAGGAAATCCACTAAGTAATCACCACTTGATCACTTACACAACAACCAAGAGAATGACCTTGAACACCTCAAGAAACACACTCTCCTTGGCCAACACTAAGATTGCTGATCTTGAACACCTCAAGAACACACAACCAATCTCAGCAAACACCGAAACGAATTGTTCAACAGAGTACAAGGATTACACTTGTTACAGAAAATAATCTGAAATCAATACAAGCAGAATCCTATTCCAACACTTTGATCAACCACAAACTCTTAGCAATCTCAGCACTTTGAAAAACTCTTTGGAAAAACTTTGTCAAAAGATTCTTAATAGTCAAATCTGTTTTTCTGAATTTATTCAAAGATGTAGTTTGTTATCAAATCTTAACAAACTCTTAAATTGCATTAAAAGATTGGTCAAAGCATTTAATGACTTGAGCGTAAGCAGTTAAAACATTTAAAGCTCAGTCAAACAGAAAACAGTTTTTCTGTTATGGTCCCAAAACAAACAATCGGTTGTTTCCTCGAATCAATCGGTTGTTTTGGTACTTTAACAGTTCAACCATTAGAAACAGTTTTCAATCTTTTTCTCAAAACACCTAAGTATAAACAATCGGTTGTTTCGACAAAACAATCGGTTGTTTTAACTTAGTTTGAAAATCATTTTACTTTCACAAAGATTGAGAATGCTAATGCTTTAGATTTAATCAAAGGGTGGATTACAACATATAAACTACCCCAGAACAAAGCTTAAACCAGCACAGCAACATCAAGCATAGCAGAGGCTTCAACATCCTTCAAAGGATTTGGATTCTTCAAAACATGAACACCACATGGTTCAACAATCTCCCCTTATTTGATGAAGACAAATCCCTGGTGCTTGTGTTTGATCTGATTAAATCTGAAGCAATTCCTGCAGAAAAAGCATTTATACTATCCAAAGCTTCTTACAGCAGCAAGTCAGTTTATCACTCTTTTAAAGCATGAAACATAATAAACAATCGGTTGTTTACACGAAACAATCGGTTGTTTCTATCAGCAGCAGCAGAAAACACTTTCATATAAGAGATTTTAACGTTTTATGCAGTATTAGACAAAGATATACAAGAACCAATTATTCTCCCCCTATTTGTCTTCACAAATAGACTTTAGCATTTACCAAAAACAGATTTAAGAGAGATTATTAAGATCAAGAATACCTAACTCATTTCTTAAGAAGAAAAACCTCTCTTTTGGTAAAGGCTTTGTGAAAATGTCAGCTAACTGTAGTTTTGTCTCCACAAACTTCACTTCACAGTTCCCATTTTGTACATGATCCCTGATGAAATGATGTCTTATTTCAATATGTTTGGTCCTTGAGTGCTGAATCTGATTTTTGGTGAGATTGATTGCACTTGTGTTATCACACATCAAAGGAACCTTGCTGATTTGTAGACCAAAATCTGCAAGTTGTTGTTTGAGCCATAGAATTTGTGCACAACAGCTACCAGCAACTATATATTCAGCCTCAGCAGTAGAAAGAGCAGCACATGCTTGCTTCTTGCTATGCCATGAGATTAGACTTGAGCCAAGAAGGTGACAAGTGCCACTTGTGCTCTTTCTATCTAGCTTACAACCTGCAAATTCAGAATCTGAATAACCAATTAAATGTATTGGAGAGTGAGAAAGATACCATAATCCTACAGATGATGTTCCTTTGAGATATTTCAGAATTCTTTTAGCAGCTTTGAAGTGTGACTCTTTAGGATTTGCTTGATATCTTGCACATAGACACACCGCAAACATGATGTTCGGCCTACTAGCTGTTAGATATAGCAAAGATCCAATCAAACCTCTGTATTTTGTTTGATCTACACTCTTTCCAGCAGCATCAGCATCCATGTAACAGCTTGATGGCATTGTAGTGCTTGCTTCTTTGCAATTCTCCATTTCAAATTTATTGAGAATCTCCTTGCAATACTTTGATTGACTTAAGAAGATCCCATCCTTTGTTTGCTTAACCTGCAATCCAAGAAAGAAAGATAGTTCTCCCATCATAGACATTTCAAACTCACCTTTCATTGCAGCCACAAATTCTTCACACAATCTATCTTGTGTAGCACCAAAGATGATATCATCAACATAGATTTGCACAAGAATTATTTCTGCATTTGACTTCTTGATGAAGAGAGTCTTGTCTACCATTCCTCTTTCATAACCATGAGATAGCAGAAAGTTGCTAAGCCTCTCATACCACTACCTTGGAGCTTGTTTCAGTCCATACAAAGCTTTCTTCAACTTGAAGACATGGTTGGGATACTTGTGATCTTCAAAGCTCGGTGGTTGATCTACATAAACTTCCTCATTGATGTAGCCATTCAAGAAGGCACTCTTTACATCCATTTGGAAGAGTTTAAAACCACTCATACATGCAAAAGCCAGCAGCAGCCTCACAACCTCTAATCTAGCAACAGGAGCAAAGGTTTCACCATAGTTTATGCCCTCTTCTTGATTGTAGCCTTTGGCAACTAGCCTTGCTTTGTTCCTTGTGATCACACCATCCTCATCTAGCTTGTTCCTGAAAACCCATTTCGAACCAATAATATTCATTTCATTAGTTTTAGGGTCAAGAAACCATACCTCATTCCTTTCAAACTGATTTAGCTCTTCATGCATAGCTTCAACCCACTTCTCATCCTTGAGAGCTTCCTCAATTGACTTTGGTTCAATTTGAGAGAAAAAAGTTGTGTGCCTGCAGTAGTTTGAGATGGAGCTACGTGTGGAGACACCTTCCTTTATCTGCCCTATGATGTTATCCACTGACAGATCTCTAGGAATCCTCCACTCTTTGGGCAGCTCACTCTATTGCAGAATTTCAATCGGTTGTTTCTGCAAATCAACCGGTTGTTTTTCTGCACAGATTTCCAGCTTCTCCAAACTGATGCTCTGTTCATCTTCTTCAGCACTGGTCTTTGGGATTTGATTGATTCTGCGATCTACCTCATCAAAGAAAACGTGAACTGATTCTTCTACAGTCATCAACCTCTTGTTGTAGACTCTATATGCATGACTCGTGAGTGAATAACCAATGAAGATACCAAGGTCCGCTTTCTCATCAAACTTTCCCAAGCTTTCCTTTCCATTGTTAAGAACGAAACAGTTGCAGCCAAAGACTTTGAGGTGACTGATGTTGGGCTTCCTTCCATTGAAAAGCTCATAGGGAGTTTTCTTCAAAATGGGCCTTATAAGCACCCTATTCATCACATAACAAGAAGTGCTCACTGCATCTGCCTAAAAATACTTAAGAAGTGATGATTCACTAAGCATTGTTCTTGCAAGCTCTTCAAGAGACCTGTTCTTCCTCTCTACAACTCCATTTTGTTGTGGTGTTCTTGGAGCAGAGAAATTGTGCAGAATTCCCAACTTCTCACAGAATTTGCCAAACTTCTCATTCTGAAATTCTCCTCCATGATCACTCCTTATAGAACCTATGTTGCTGCTTTTTGTGTTTTGTAGTCTTCTTGCTAGCTTTTTGAATGCAGCAAAGGCATCACTCTTTGATTCCAAGAACAAAGTCCAAGTGTACCTAGAGAAATCATCAACAATAACAAGAGCATAATAATTTCCACCAAGACTCATAGTTCTAGAGGGTCCAAAGAGATCCATGTGAAGAAGTTCAAGAGGTCTCAAAGAAGAGACAACTTTTTTGGTTTTAAAAGAAATTTTTCACTTGTTTCCCTTTTTGGCATGCTTCACAAATGTGATCCCTCTCAAACTTGAGTTTTGGCAGCCCAATCACAAGATCCTTTGATATTAGCTTGTTCAAATGATTCATGTGAATATGAGCAATTCTTCTATGCCAAAGCCAAGATTCATCTTGCTTGGATAGAAGACATCCAATTGAACATGGTGAAGAGATATCTAGAAGATACACATTATTAACTCTCTTACCTACCAACATTACCTCTTTGGTGTTGGGTAGACAGATTTCACATGTGTTTGACTTGAACATCACTTGATATCCCTTGTCACAAAGTTGGCTAATACTCAGCAGATTATGCTTTAGGCCTTCAACAAAGAGCACATCATGGATTACCAAGATGTTCTCATCTTCTATGAATCCTCTGCCAAGAATTCTTCCTTTGTTGTTGTCTCCATAGGTGACATGACCCTCTTGCTTAAAGGATATTCTCAGGAACTTTGATTTGTCCCCTGTCATATGCTTGGAGCATCCACTGTCCAAGTACCACAGTTGTTTGCTCTTCTCCAAGATTTCCTACAAAATAGATTTTCAAGTACAAAGATTTGGTCCCCTTATAAATGTGTGTCCATCTGGTTTATACTTATCAATTAAAGCTTTATTTCCCTTAGGAATCCACTTCATAAGCCCTTTAGGAACAACATGTTTTCTAATTTTACAGAACCTCACAGAATGGCCTCTTTTCATGCAATAGAAGCACGTAACAATCAGTTGTTTCGATGGTCCAATCGATTGTTTTTCTGGCATTTTCGAAAATGTTTTTGAAAATCTATCTTGTTTGTTTTGTGGATTAAAACCCAATCCAGATTTTCCAAAAACACAATTTTGAGATGCTAGCACACTCTCAAAGTTGGATTGGCCTTTAGAAAGGTTATCCACTGTTTTAACAAGATAGTGGACCTTCTTTTCAAGATTTTCGCAATTTTCACAAACTAGAGTATCACACTTGCAAGAGGAGTTTTTGTAAATGATTTCCAGATTTTCAAAATCCATTTTTGAATGTTCTAAATCCTCTTCCAGTGTCTTTACTCTGTTTTCTAGCCAGCTGTTCTTTTCTTTTAACCGATTGTTCAAGAGAGCCAATCGGTTAGCTTCTTCATGCGTTTCTTGAAAGGCTTGAAGCAATTGACCATAATTTTCAGAGTTTGATGAACCTACACTACTTGAGTCATCCTCCTTTCTGGCCATGAAGCAAAGATTGAGGCTTTTCTTATTTTGCCTTCTTTTCCTTCTTGCTTGACTTTTTGTCATTGCTTCCTTTGGTTCATGAGCAGCCTTGAGTGCTCCCACATTTCCTTAGCAGTTTTGCACTTTGATATCCTGAAAAATTCATTAGTATCTAGTGCAGAAGCAATAATGTTTTGAGCATATCGATCAAGCTGTGCCATCTTACATTCATCATTTGTCCATTTGGACAAAGTTTTTGCAATGAAAGAATTATCCTTTTTGAACTTTGGAATGTAAGGACCATTCTCAATTGAATCCCAAATTCTTTGATCAATAGATTCAATAAAGATTTTCATTCTTGCTTCCCAAAACTTATAATTCAATCCACTAAATAAAGGTGGTTTGTAGATTGAAGCACCTTCCTCAAAAGATACTTTTCAAGAACCAAGCTCTTGATGCCAATTGTTAGAATATATGGCCTTAAACGAGAGAGGGGTGAATTGTTTAAGAAAAATTTTAGTAAACTTTTAAGCTTAGAATGAAAATTCTTCAAGAAAACCTTGATTAAGGATTCAGTTTTTTCAAAACAAAAAGCAAAAGCACAATGCTGAAAAAACAATCGGTTGTTTTACCGAAACAATCGGTTGTTTATACCAGTTTTTAAATGACAAAACTGAATTTAAAGAGATAGGGATAGAGAAATTATACACAATTGTTTATACTGGTTCACTCCAAATCCATAGCTACATCCAGTCTTCTCAGAAACCCTGAGGAAATCCACTAAGTAATCACCACTTGATCACTTACACAACAACCAAGAGAATGACCTTGAACACCTCAAGAAACACACTCTCCTTGGCCAACACTAAGATTGCTGATCTTGAACACCTCAAGAACACACAACCAATCTCAGCAAACACCGAAACGAATTGTTCAACCGAGTACAAGGATTACACTTGTTACAGAAAATAATCTGAAATCAATACAAGCAGAATCCTATTCCAACACTTTGATCAACCACAAACTCTTAGCAATCTCAGCACTTTGAAAAACTCTTTGGAAAAACTTTGTCAAAAGATTCTTAATAGTCAAATATGTTTTTCTGAATTTATTCAAAGATGTAGTTTGTTATCAAATCTTAACAAACTCTTAAATTGCATTAAAAGATTGGTCAAAGCATTTAATGACTTGAGCGTAAGCAGTTAAAACATTTAAAGCTCAGTCAAACAGAAAACAGTTTTTCTGTTATGGTCCCAAAACAAACAATCGGTTGTTTCCTCGAATCAATCGGTTGTTTTGGTACTTTAACAGTTCAACCATTAGAAACAGTTTTCAATCTTTTTCTCAAAACACCTAAGTATAAACAATCGGTTGTTTCGACAAAACAATCGGTTGTTTTAACTTAGTTTGAAAATCATTTTACTTTCACAAAGATTGAGAATGCTAATGCTTTAGATTTAATCAAAGGGTGGATTACAACATATAAACTACCCCAGAACAAAGCTTAAACCAGCACAGCAACATCAAGCATAGCAGAGGCTTCAACATCCTTCAAAGGATTTCGATTCTTCAAAACATGAACACCACATGGTTCAACAAATATCACGTTACATATTTTCTGTTACTTGGTTGTTACGTGTACATGTCTGGTGCACATGAAATACCTGTTGATAATTGTTGTTAACCCTATAAAGATAGGGATGTGCACATATAACAGAAAGATAAGCCTGGAGTTTCGCACCTGAGGATCATTGGTGCCTGTGGCAGATGATTTTCTGTTAGAGATATAAGATAATGTGTTTATTTTCAGTTAATATTTGTTTCTATCAAGTGCAATGGGTACAGGGTACGTTATAAAAGGGGCTTAAGGTCCGAGGTGAAGGTAGGAAATTCTGAATACACTTTTTGAATACTGAAACTAGTTGTTTCTTATTCTTTGATAAGCCTTTACTGACTTGAGCGTCGGAGTGTGAACAACCGTAAGGGCGTCCTTTGTCTCTACAGGTAAAGCCTCCAACGACCAAAAGAAGTGGAGATTCCAGAGGAGACAAGCGGAGCCTAAACCAGTCATCGGAGTCAACCGACGACCAAGTTAACCTGCAAGAACAAAACCTTTCTATTTCCCTTCCTATTCAATCACGAGTGTATGGCTTTAAACTAGAGGGGGTGAATTGTTTAAAGAGGGTTTTAGCAAACTTTTTAGTCTAGAATGAAATTATTTGCAAGAAAGCAGATTAGGAATTCAGTTAGCCAAGAAACAAAGATGAAAACAGTAAAGCACCAGAAAAACAATCGGTTGTTTCGCAGAAACAATCGGTTGTTTATACCAGTAAAAATAACAACAACTGAATTTAAAGAGTTTAAGGAAAAGAGATGCACAAATAGTTTATACTGGTTCACTCTTAAACCAAGAGTTACATCCAGTTTCCCAGAAACCACTGGGGAATCCACTAGGTAATCAAAACCAGATTACATACACACACCACCAAAGAAGTGACCTTGATCCCCTCAAGAAACACACTTCCTTTGGCTCAGCACACACACCAAGAATGTTGATCTTGACAACCTCAAGAGCACACAACCTTTCTTGGCTTTACAACACCAGAAAGTACAAAGTTCTTAGAACAAATTACACTGTTACAGAATCAACTGAAATCAATACAGAGTAATCCTATTCCACTTCTCTCTTGAATAACCAAAGCTCAAAGTGAAAACTCAAATCTTTGAAAAGCCCTTTGAAAAACTCAAATCTATTTTTCTTTCTTGTTGTTTGTTATAAAATATTAACAAACTATTTATAGCTTTCAAAACTTGGTCAAAACATTTAAAGCAGGAGCGTATTCAGTTATAAAATCATTTAAATCTCACTTAACTAACAAAACTGTTTTTGTTAGGATTTTCAACAAACAATCGGTTGAAAGAGCGAATCAATCGGTTGTTTTGGTTTGACAGCAAGTCAACCATCCAAAACAATTTTCAAACTTTTTCAAAAACACCTAAGTATAAAACAATCAGTTGTTTCGACAAAACAACAGGTTGTTTTTCACTTATTTTGAAAAACAATTTAAACTTAAAAGATTTGAAAACACTCAAGCTTTAGATTCAACAAAGAGTGGATTACAAAGATAAGCTACCCCAGATCCTACTCTAAAGCACATCAACAACTTCAAGCAACTTCATCCTTCCATCAAACACAAGGATTTGGATTCTTCAAAGCTTTACACACACTTGATTCAACACTTTGAACCCCAAACCACCCTCCTGTTTAGATCTACAAGGATTCTCCCAACTCACCCACGATATAGGTTTTTTCTCCTTCCCCCAACCTCATAGAAACCTCCTTTGAATACTAATAATACTTTTTACATACTAATTTCGGTGCTTTAAAGAATGAAAGGTAGAAGAGGGGTAACACAGTGAAGACCGACTTAATTAAACATATTCTACCTGCCAACGATAAAAATCTCCCTTTCCACGCACTGAGTTTGGCTTTTAATTTGACTAGGTCCCAAAAAATCCTTCTCCTTGAATTATCTCCCACTTCCAAGTCAGATACTTGAAAGGTACCCTCATCTGGTTACAATTAAAAATCTTGGTGAAGCATGCAAGGGAACTGCTCTCTACATTTATGCCAGCTAGATTTGACTTATAGAAATTAATCTTCACTCCTAAAGCAAGCTCATAACCCCTTAGGATAGCCTTAATGGTGACCACATTGTAGTAGTTGTCTTCACACATGAACAAAGTATCATCTGCGAATTGCAGCATACACACATCTACCTCATTCCTACCAATCTTCACATGTGACAACAACTTTGCTTTTAAAGCTTGTCTTACTAACCCTGCTAAGCCTCCAACTACCACAATAAAGAGAAATGGCACTAGCGGGTCACCCTTCCTCAACCCTCTTGTTAGCCTAAATTCCTCCATAAGACTATCATTCACCAACACATAAACTGATGCAGATTCCATACACCCTGATAAAGATAAAGTAAGAGAGGATTTCACTAATGGAGGAAGAGGCAATCCACCCAAGCATTTAAAGTTCTTCCTTCTAGTCTTCTCAAAAATTAAAGAAGAATTAAATAAAGAGAGGACCAAGCCTAAAGCCAACAAGAAGACTACAAGCATTCAAGAATGGGCTCTAATTAATATCTCTCTTTGTAGTTTCTTTTGTATAAATTTGTAAATAATATAGAATAGCTTTAGGATGTGCTAAAGAGGGAAACCTAAGACCTCTCCATTGTATAGCACCTTTAGGCACTAGTTTTTAGGAAAGATCTAGAAAGGTGCCTCTTCCCACTCCTTTAGGTGCTAGAATAGGAAGAGTTAGGAGGTAACCTTTCAAAGCTTCTCTTGTAAGCTTCCCTTGTACTTTGTGACCAACCCTCTCTATTATAAAAGGGAGGCTCAGGTCTTTGAAATAATAAGATTGATTTTGTGAGTATTGAACCTCTACCAAATTGGTGAGTGATTGAGAGAGACTTGTGTATTCTTCTCTTCTAGTCTTATCTTGAGTGAATTCTTGGACTCTCAAGTGGCGGCAACAACACTCATCTTGAAGCCAACCATCCTTCAAGTGGCGTGCACATTCCAAGAGCTTCATCCACATAAGTCCATTTTCCATTCATTCCAAATTACCCATTTTTGTTCTACTTGTTTGTTTTCACTTTCAATCGGTGCAATCTCTTCCTTATGATGTCCTCTTTCATTTGTTGCACTTTTATTCAATTTTAATCGGTGCAAATTGGTTGTTCTTGCTGTTTTGGTCACGTCCTCCATGGGTATAAATGCTATATGTTGTGTTCTTGAGTTTCTATCCATGAGTTTGTTGTTCAAAATGGGTTTCTATGTGAGTTTGGCTTGATTTCTGTGTTTTGGTGAGTTCTTGAATGTTAAGAACATTGATCCAATTCTTAAAAAGTGCCTAATCATATTCCAACTCTGGTTGAATCCATAACATGTTCATATCATATCCATATCATGTTTTTGATATCATAGCATGTGGTATCATGAGTCTTAGGTTTGTTCTTGTGTGTGTTTGAGTTGTTTTGACACTTTTAATTCAAGAACTTTACATTCTTGTTGTTACCTTTCTGTTTTAGGTTTATTTTTTTAGTTTTCTTGTTCTTATTACATTATGTTTGTGTCATTTTGATTTTTGAATCCTTATAAGTTTTGTCAAAGTCATGTTTCTCCAACAATGTTATCACTTTTATGTACTCCTTTTGTTGATAATTTTTGTTTCCTGATTTTGTTTTGAGTACAGTTTTATGTGTTTGTTTTCTTGATCCTTTGGTGCCTTTTCATTTTAGTTTTGAGTTTATACTTGTGTACTAGACCTATACAAGTTCTTAAACATCACTTCTATTATGTCTTTTGAAGTTCTTAATTTTGTTTTTCATTCCAGTTAGGTTTCCTCTGTTTTCTTGAAAACGTGCTGACTGTTTCGATTTATTGCAATTTCTTGGCTTACTGGAAAATTCTGAAATTCAGGATTTGAGTTCTTAAGAGTGTTATAAATAAGTATAAAAAAGAAGTACATCAAAATTCCTAGTACAAAAAATATGATAAATGAAATACGTCCAGTGTGTAATTCTGACACAAAAAATACGGTAATCTGGCAGTGATTTTGAAAAATTTATCACAATTATTTGGTTTACTATTTTTGTGTAATTCCAGTGCCATTGTTGAGATAAGATCTTGAACTTTCTGTGGTTTAAATTTCATAATCCAGTTTTCATTATACAGTTCCAGATAAATCTGTAAAGTCACGCACAGTTTATAAAAAAAAATCCAGTAGTTCTGTTTTTGTTTTCTTCATCTACTCTAGTGCTTTTCTCTAGGTTTCCTTTGTGTGCCTTCTTTTCATTGAGTACCTTATTTTCTTGATTGTCTTTTCTTCATTATTCTTTGAGTTTGTCATATATCTTGTATTCCTTTTGCTATAGCCTTTTCTTGTTTACACCTTTTCTTGATTGTCTTTTATTGTTCTTTAAGTTTTGTGGTGTCTTGGCTTTAAGAAAGAGTGGTTTGCTTTGACATATTTCATTTGAGAGTTACCAAAACCTCAAGAGCAGATTGGTTGACGGAAGTATTCTTTCTTGGAGTGATTTGAGTGTCTTTTAATTTTCATTACAGACTATCATTGTTCCATTTTCTAACCTTGTTTTTCTTGAAATTGTTTGTTCTTTTTGTGTGCTGTTTTGATTTTGCAATGGATACCTTGTCAAGTGCAGCACCTTCTAAACGTCATTCCTCTTCAAAAGCATACTTCCTTGATGAATTACAAGAGGTTAAAACAAAAATTGCACAACGAGATCAGGAATTGAGACAGATGGAGACAAAACTTCAAATCTTAGAAGCAAAACAGATGGAGAAAAGATTGTCAAAACTTGCCATGAAGCATGAAAGATCCATTCCTCACAGCCAACATCATCATGGGCATGTTTTAAGGAGTTCCAACAACTATGGGAGCTTTGAAAAAAAGGAAGAATGGAAAATACATAAACTTGAAGATAGACGCCAACATGTGGCATTACCTTATTTTCAAAGTGTAAAAGTACCTAGCTTTAGTGGTGATAGTGATCCTAATGTGTATTTAGATTGGGAGGCTAAATGTGAACAAATTTTTAAAGCCTATGGGGTCCATGAAGACCAAAAGGTGAAAATAGCCTCTTTAGAATTTTTAGATTTTGCCAAGCAATGGTGGCATAGCATTGTAATGGATATTGGATATAACAAGAGACCTCCCGTGGTTTCTTGGAATGATTTGAAAGAGTGTATGCGCGCAAGGTTTGTTCCTTCTTCTAGGAAGGAACACTTGTTGAAGTTCCGAAGGCTTTCTCAAAGACATAGGATGGTAGATGAATACTTTAAAGATTTTGAACCAACTTTTACTAAAATGAATATGCATGCTAATGAAGAGTCAAAGATAAAATGGTTTGTACGTGGTTTGAGAGGAGATATTAGAAAATTTGTAGAATTAAATGAGTACACTTCTTTAAAGAAAGTGCTTCGCATAGCCATCAAGGTGGAATCATATCTTTTGAAAACAACTTTCAAAACTACTCATGATGATGGTTTCTACAACTATTCTAGGAAGGGTGCAAACAAAATTTCTACTCAAATTTCTCCTTCCAATTTTTCCAAACAAACCATATCTCCAAAAAAGTTTCTACTCCAAATCCTTCTACTCCTAAGTCACCTACCAAAACTTCAAAAATGAAATGTTTTAAATGTTTAGGTTTTGGGCACATAGCTCTTCATTGTCCACTAAAACAAACCTTAATGATAAACAATGTAAAACAAGACCTAACTCCACCACCTACCAAAAGAGAAAATGATAAAAACAAAAAAGGCCAAGTTGACATGGATTTTATCCTTTCACCTCCAAGGTGTTTTGCTTCCTTTTCTTTTTCATTACCAAAGGTTCTTACTTCACCACCATCTTGGTTAAAGAATGTTAGGGATGATTTTTTTCATACCTCCTAATGGTTTTCACCATTTAAGAGGACTTTTTCCAAAAAATATCATCATTCCCAAACAATTTTTTCCAACTTGGTCTGTCTATAGGACCTCCTTTTCTGAACTCCCACTGCTTACAAATTCTAAGTTATGTTTGCCTTTTTTCTTATTCACTTGATAATTTTGATAGTAAACTGACTTTGTTATATGCAGGGATTCAGAATTCGTGAACGGATTCTCTCCAACTCGGGGAGCATGATGGAGATCAAGTAAGAGAGGATTTCACTAATGGAGGAAGAGGCCATCCATCCAAGCATTTAAAGTTCTTCCTTCTAGTCTACTCATAGTCCACCTTCAAGCACAGTCCACGTTTCCCATTCCTCTTGATATCCTCCACCACTTCATTTGCCACAAGAACATTGTCTAACAACCCTCTATCTTTCAGAAAAGAAGATTGAAATTCATCAATAACTGAGGGTAGGGCACTCTTGATTCTGCTTCATAGGGCCTTTGAGATTATTTTGTGTAGAGCCCCACTAAAGAAATAGGCCTATATTGGTCGAGCTTCAGAGAGTCCCTCACTTTAGGGACTAAGGCAATGAAGGATGCATTGCACCCTTTTGGGATATTACTCGTATCTTGGAAAAACCTCACTGTCTTCAAACTTTTTTTTCGCTTCTTTTCAGACAACTTCAGGTTCCTCATTTCATAAGCCCCCCACCATTACACCTTTGACTTCATTTCTAAGTATTAACCATATAAGCATAAAGTGAAAGTACCTTGAAAATGATTCCCCATGCTTGAACCAATTTGCTATAGCCTTTTGGCTAATAAGAGAGTCAATCTTTTTGTTCGTCATAGTCAACAGACCAATAAGCTCCAATCTTTTCAGCCTATCATTCTTCTCTAGAATACCATTTGCATATTGGCAATCAAGGACCTCTATTTCCTTCATAATCCTTTCCTTTTCCTAATTTAAACGCCCAAACAATTTGTAGTTCCAGACTTTCAAGGTCTTTAAAACCCCTCTCCATGTGCCACGCATCAATAGTTCTAAAAGGCTTTGGACCCCAACAAGAAATTACTATCGATGAAGCCATTAAAACCACTCATCTCCTTAGATTGGTCTCCCCTAATTCTGGCACCTCTCCTTTTATTCACATTTCTAACCGCATTAAGTCACCAAAGAAACACCAGATCGGATCCTAATATACTGATTTAAGCTTAGTCAATTCCTCCCACATGATATCCTTGGCATTCAGGTTGCATGCAACATAAACATTAACCACTCCACACTTTACCTTGCACTACAAGAAAATATAAAATTACATACTGATTATTACATACGGATAAAAATTCGTATGTAAAGTAAACGTTACATACGAATATTTACATACATATTCTATTCAGCATGTAAATAGACATTACATATAGGATTTTTTCGTATGTAAACCAAAGGTAATTACATACGGCTATAATCCGTATGTAACTTTGGTGCCATGAAACGAGAATAATTACATACGGATATAATCCGTATGTAAGATATTTAAAATTTAATTTAAAAAACAAAAATTACTACATACGCATATAATCCGTATGTAAGGTATTTAAAAATTTAATTAAAAAAAATGTTACATATGGATATAATCTGTATGGAACACCTTTTGTTATTTTTAATTAAATTTGAAATAAGTTACATACAGATATAATACGTATGTAATGTATTAAAAATTTATTTAAAAAACTGTTATATTTAATTAAAAAATAACAAAAAGTGTTACATACGGATATAATCTATATGTAATATATTTAAAATTTAATTAAAAGACATAATTTGTAAGTGATGTGATAGTTGGTAAGGAATTTAGAAATTATTTTAAAGATATAAAATATAGGTTTACCAATTTATCCTTATTATTAAAAAATATTTGAATAATGAATTATGATATGTTTTTTTTTAAGTTTGAATTAATTAAATTTTATAATATATAATATTTATAATTACTTGTATTTTTTTTTTAAAAAAAATGAAAAATATAATAGAAATATCATTGTGTTAAATATAAATAAATTTATTAAATATTAAAATTTATGAAAATAATATTTATTATTATTTACATTTGTTATTTTTCCTATAAATTTAATGCATAAAAAATATTTTTTTATTACTAATTATAATGCCTAAAAGAAGATTTTGATTATTACTTTTTAAGTCTAGTTTATTTTTAACGACATTTTATACTTGTACAGTAACTAAATCAAAATAATTATTTACTCGTAATATGATAAATAGTATTTGTGTTACATGTGATATTTTTTAAAATATGTTACTTAATATTTCTATATATTCAGTATTATATGTCATAAAATAAGGAAAATAAATATTTAAAGTCCTGTATATTTAATGAGGGACTTCACTTCGAGTCTCACTGTAGTTTATTTTTAACATTAATTATAATAACATATATAATAATTATAATTAATAATAAAAATAAGCATAAATAATAATAAGAAATAATGAAAAATGATAAAATTAATAATGTTGTATGTACTCCCCACAATTGTTCCCTCATCTCCTAAGAAAAGAGAAAGATTCAAAGAGGAGGCACCATTCCGCTCCCACCGATTCCACTTTCTACAATGGGGGTGTCTTCTTGCATGCGACCACGGACCATCCTAAATGGGCTTTAGATCTGTGGCTTTCGTTCTCAAGACTGTTTCTTCTTGCACCTTCATATCTTCTTCTGACATCTCCATACACAACATAAAAATACATTTTTATCCTTTTTGTGCCACTCCCATAGAATAACTTTTGGATTCTGTAATCCAGAAATGCATTTGAAAAAAGACTTCCGGATTACATAATCTGGAAGTTAAAAAAGACTTCCAGATTATGTAATCCGGAAAGTAATCATGCATCTAAAAAAAGACTTCCAGATTATATAATTCGGAAGTTAATTACAAATTTGAAAAATGATTTTCGGATTATGTAATCCGGAATATTACATAGGGGCATTTTTGGAAATACGAAAATCTATGGAGGTGAGAGAAGAAGGTATGGAGGTGCAGGAAGAAGCAGCCCGTTCTCAAACACCCTTCATCTGATTGGGCTTAATTTCTCACGCAGCCTTCAACCATTTGGGCCTCATGAACAAACTCGTGGGTCGAGACTGACGGGGGCTTGAAAAGTAAATTTTTGAGGTAGTCAACAAAAAAAACAACTCTTTTTATCTCCTTCGCTGATACGTAAAACTTCATCTTCCGAATTCCATTCGCCTCTACCTAACTTTTTTCTCTTCCTTGAGTTCCTCCAACATCAAATCCGTACCAGATCTGAGCCACTTACACTCACAAGCAGATGCGCCTGTTGCATTCGCATGAGTCCACGATTTCGATCTTTTAATAACTACATGATTCAGAATTTAATATACCATTTTGTGACAAACAGTGATTCAAATTACTAGAAGAAAAGGGTTGACAACTAAACTTAAAAAAATAAAAAAAAATATTTCTTACCAAATTTAAATAGATTTTTTTTTTCAAAAGTTTAACAAATTGGTTAGTTTGATAACATCTATTAATAATTTAAATAGTATATTTTTACCAAAATAAATAAAAGAATTTCATCATTAGTGAACACCTTAAATAATAAACAAGTTCTTGTAAGAAGCATATTACATAAACTTATTAGGTACTTCACTTTTTTATGATAATTAAATAAGAAAGAGGAGTGTCTTTTATATTAATCATATTTTTCATAGAGATTTGTCTTTTAAAGCTTGTGTGAATTTCTTCTTACTATTTTAACATAATTTAACAATAAGATATCTTAATATTAAATTAAAATTATATTTCATAAACATTGCCTACATATATCATTTTACACAAAATACGACACCCTATAAAAATGGTTCTGAAAGAACAGTCGTAATAAGAGAGGCAATAACAAACGGAGATTCAACGTCGGTTCCTAGTCGTTATATGTGTGATTAATGAAGATTCAACGGCGGTTCCTAGTGAATCGTCGTTATATACTGGACCAAACACAAATTTCAGCTACTCTGCGCAGATAGTCTCTCACTTTCCTCACTTCATCTTCCTCTCATCACTCCCTTTCTCACTTCTCCGCGGCGTGACTCTCCTTCCTCCCTCACTTCCTCACTCCCTCCGCACCTCGACAACAATTGTGCACCAACAACGAACTGTGTCGTCGCACGGTCTTAGTCACGTCGCTTCTCCTCCACGGCACTGCTCCCCGCGCCGTCATGTCTCCTTCGCACCACTGCTCTCGATATTGTCACTTCTCCTCCACGCTGGTTGACGTTCGCGCTACTGCTCTCTATGGTCACTGCTCCTCCTCTCCTTCGTGCCTGGTTGCCCTCGTGCTTCACTCGCTTGCGCCATTTTTTCCTGCCTGGTTAGTGTTTTAATATTTTTTATTTTTTATTATTATTTTAATATTTTTTAATTTTTTTATTAGTGTTTTAATATATTTTAGTTTTTTTATTAGTATTTTAATATTCTATATCTTTTTTATTAGTGTTTTAATAGTCTTTATATTTTTTAATTAATTTGTGAATGCAACGTGTTGATTCTGAGTCTGAAGGTGTCCGACCCTCGGCAATTTGGATTTTGTTTTATAATGAATTAGATAATAT
Organism: Phaseolus vulgaris; assembly: GCF_051622355.1. NCBI lineage: Eukaryota > Viridiplantae > Streptophyta > Magnoliopsida > Fabales > Fabaceae > Phaseolus > Phaseolus vulgaris. The sequence continues at coordinate 39,223,977 of NC_143501.1, read as the reverse complement.
TTGTATACATTGAAAGCTTTGATCTTGAGTTTGAGGGTGTCCGGCCTTTGTCAATTTTTATTTAGTTTTTATAATGAATTATATAATACTGGTTTGTATTGAACGTGTTGATGTTGAGTCTGGGGTGTTCGACCTTCGACAATTTTGATTTAGGTTTATAATGAATTAAATTGTTTTCTTAGTTTACTAGCTGTATGGATCGAAGCTGGATTAATACACCACGTATAACTGATGCATACGAAAGAGGGGTGGAAGAATTCATACGGTTTGCACAACGTAATTTCGTTAGTAATCATAACGGAGTAAGAATGAGGTGTCCTTGTGTGAATTATTTGAATGGAAGAATATTGAATGTTTCCGAAACTAGAGAACATCTTTTGTGTGATGGGTTCTTAAAAACTTATACAAGGACGTGGCATGATGAATTGTTGCACTTACCAAGTGTCTGTGAAGCTTTGGAGTTTGTTGATGATTTCCCAATGGACGATAGATTAAAGGACATGATTCGTGATGTGGGAGTAGAATCATTTGCTAAATAGGTTTTTGAAAATATGTCTAATGATGCAGAGACTCCTTTGTATCCTGGTTCAACTAATTTCACACGATTATCAGTAGTGTTAAGGTTGATGAATTTGAAGGCAATGAATGAATGGACTGAAAAAAGCTTTACAAAAGTACTTGAAATCCTGAAGGAAATGCTCCCATAAGGAAATACATTACATGCCCGAAATTATGAGGGAAAAAAGATTTTTTATCCGATGGGAATGGAATATATAAAAAAATACATTCATGTCCTAATGATTGTATTTTATACAGAAATGAGTATGGTAATTTAAGAAGATGTCCCAGGTATGGTTTGTCATGTTATAAGTTAAAGTTGGTGAAAAATAATATAGTAATAAAGTCACAAAGAAAGGTCCTCCTGCTAAGGTCGTTTGGTATCTTCCAATAATTCCAAGGCTTAAGTGTTTGTTTACAAATGTAGATGACGCTAAAAACCTTAGGTGGCATGCAGATAATAGAAAATGTGATGGACTACTTTGTCATCCTGCTGATTCATTGCAATGGAAGAAGATTGATAAAGAATTTCCTGAATTTGGAAAAGAATCAAGAAACTTAAGACTTGGATTGGCTTCTGATGGAATGAATCCCTTTGGAAATTTAAGTAGTAATCATAGTGCATGGCTCGTTTTGTTAGTGATTTACAACTTACCTCTTGCTTTTTGTATGAAGTGTAAATACATGATGTTATGTACGATGCTCTCTAGTCCAAAACCTGGAAATGACATAGATGTTTATCTTACTTAATCCATTGATTGAAGATTTGAAATTATTGTGGAATGAAGGGGTTGATGTGTTTAACGCGTTTAAGAATGAATCTTTCTGATTGCGTGCGATGTTATTTTGTACTATCAATGACTTCCTTGCATATGGAAACTTGTCAGGTTATAGTGAGAAAGGCCAAAGAGCATGTCCAATATGCGAAGAGAATATATACATCATATGATCAGTTGAAACACAGAAGAAAAACCATGTATCTTGGATATCATAGATTTTTAAAGAAATACCATCCGTATCATAGATTGAAAAAAGCTTTTAACGGACACCAAGAACATGCCATTTGTCCCACTCCCTTAAGTGGCCTTGAAATTTATGGAAAGATAAAAAATGTTAATGTCACTTTTGGAAAAATGAAGAATAAGCAAATTGTGAGTGAAATACGAGAGTGATAACATTTTTCAGGAACTCCTATAGATTTGGCTTTTGACAAGTACTCAGAACAAAACTCAATAGATTGTTCTGAAATATATCTTTCAATAATGGAAGCTTTCGGACGACATTGATTCTTCACGTATCCCTTCAAAATCTTCATGTATTATTCAACTGGATACATCCATCGCATATAAAATGTCCCACACAATTAGTTAAATAAGTTATACTAAATTACAGAAATGAGAGAAACTAAGATATTTGTTATAAAGGCGTCATTGGCAACTATTGATTATATGTGTTCAAGATCATATCGATGCATGGTTTTGCTCCTTGCATAAGAAACCCCCTACCTCTTTTAAACACATTATAGATAGGTATAACAATTTCATTTAACGTTTATTATTACTTATATATTATATAACGTTATTATTATAACATGAAATCTTCTTATTTCAGTGTTTACTCTGGATATAACATGTTGAGTGGGAGGGGAAGTGCAAACGCACAAAAACTCACTTGGGATGTACCTTAAGGTATTTAAAGTATATGTGTTCACTCAATTTAATATGTCTCATTCATTCATTTAACACATTTATTTTCAGATGCAGTCCATCAGGGAATTTGAAAGTTATGAGTGTGGTTATTATGTTATGCATTGGATGCCGACTATTATGCGAGCTACAATTGATAAAGGTTGAGATCAGATAAATACCTCAGTACAAAGAACACTTTAAAATTTAGAGTTTATTATTTATGCACTAATTCAAAAAAAATTCAAATATCATGGTATTTTAATGACCAATAGCCGCTAGCTTTGGAAGCATTGGAGTACGTGAGGACAACATGATCAAAGTATTTTGTAACCATGTGTTGTATATTAACAAAACTTTTTGTAGAATGTTATAATTTGTTGTATATGTATTTTCCATATTTAAATTATAATTTTAAATGCTTTTATTTTCTGGAAATTGGATATTTTATACAGGTTTGAGGTGTATATAAAAGAATAAAACTTTTTTTTTTAAAATCAAACTACATATAACGACAGTTCTACCTGCGAACCGTCTTTAAAAATATTTTTTTTTTTAAAATGAGAAACACTTACAACGACCATTCCTCTAAGAACCGTCCTTAAAAATATATTTTAAAAAAAACTTATTTACAGTATAGCAACATAGTTGAAGAACCACCGTTATAACTGATTTATAACGACGGTTCTCAAATCATCGTTATAAGTAACTTGTTTATAATGAAACCGTATTAATGACGGTCTGAAATCGTATTAAAGACGGTCTAAAACCGTCTTTATATGTCGTTTTTAACTGTCGTTATTGTACCTTTTTTTATAGTGGTTAAACAGAGTAAATAAATTAATCAATCAATAATTAGTCCTAATGGAAAAAGTTAAAAATAACCTGATCAAAATCAATTATTTGTGTGATAGGTGAAAAGTGGCAACATTGGAATAGGTACAACTGATTATATGATATATGTTCACAAAAAGTAAAAGATTGTTTTAAATAAGTTTTTTTAACAAAATATTATAACCTGACTTATACTTTCTAATGTGATCATACGTCAATAACACACAACGTAGCCAATAATCTAATAATTCTAGAAAAAAATCTTTAAAATTAGTATATTAGAAAGTGATATAACAAAAGGGAATTGGAGAGTTGTAAAGTATGTAATTATAGTTACCATAAATTCCTTCACATTTATGGACATCTTTTGTTTCTTTCATAATAACTACATGCTCTTATCATGGGAAGTTGGTAATGGGAAGTCTATTAAGTTCTGGAACGACCGGTGGGTAGGTGCAGAATCTTTGAAGAATAAATTTCCAAGGCTTTTTTCTTTGAGCGTCGAGAAAGATACGTCGTTGAATCGTTGCGGGTTTTGGACAAAGAGTGTTTGGAAGTGGTCTTTGGTGTGGAGAATAAGTCTTTTTGATTGGGAGAAGGTCTAGGTTAGACAACTTCTCGAGGTAGTGCATGTCTCCTTCCTTGTTCTTGAGAAAGTTGATAGTGTTGAACAAGATGTTTTGATGTCTCCAAATCCAAGAGGAAAGCTTGAAGACCTTGTTGTTGGGTGTGTGTGTGTTATCTAGTTGTTTGAAACTTGTTAATTCACTCCTTAAGATGATCCAAGTTCATTTGAATCTTTAACCTTTTGAAAAGATGGGTTTTCTAAAAAGCTGTTGAAATTTCAACAGGTTGAAATTTTGAAACAACATGTTGTTTTACCTTAGGAGTTTTTGAAAAGGTTTTGAAAAGCTTGACTTTGCTGTCAAGTCAATTCAACCGATTGTTTTCTTTAAAACCTTAACATAATTCTGTTAAGTGGTTTTAATATGCTTTAAATGGTCCTAACTACCTTGGCTCCTTTATTAAATGTTTTTGACCACTTGGTTGGTCTATATAAAGGTGGTTTTACGCTCCTAATCTTGAAGTAAGAGAAAGAGTTTATCAAAACAATTTTTCCAAGATTTGAAATAGCTTTGGATCATCTTAAGTGTGTGGAATAGGATTGGGTTGTAATTCTGAACATTAAGCTTTGTAATACCCAGGTGTATTCTATTCCCTTCTTCCTTGATTATTGTAATTTTGTATTTGTGTTGCCAAGGACTGTTGTGTGTTCTTGATGTGTTCAAGATCAATACTCTTGGTGAGGTTTGTCAAAGGTAGTGTGTTTCTTGAGGGGTTCAAGGTCACTACTTTGGTGTGTGGTGTTTGTAATCTGGTTTTGATTGCATAGTGGATCACCTAGTGGTTTCTGGGGACTGGATGTAGCTCTTGGTGTAAGAGTGAACAAGTATAAATCTGTTTGTGTGATTCTTTCTTTCCCTAATCTCACATATATATGTTTTAAGTTGTTTTTATTAACTGCTGATAAAAACAACTGGTTGAATCGCAAAAACAACCAGTTGATTTTCTGGAAATCAACTAAAACAGCTTTGTGCATTGCTTTCCTTAGTTTCTTTCTTTGTGATTCTTCATTGACTTTCATTATACCTTCAAGGTTTTCGAAAATATTTCATAAACAATTCACACCCCTCTTGTTTAAAGGCCATATATTCTAACAGATAGGTGAGTTTGGAAAGTCGATAAGCTTCAACAGTTCTTAGTTAATTCGGATTATGGGATTCTAAGAGGTGTGAATGAGGGGGACTGGGAGAGGATGTTTAAATTTTTTTGGAGGATTAAGCCTTTGCCTTCAGCTCAAGTTATTTCTTAGAGGATGCTGGAAAATAAGATCGCTACCAAGGCTAGTTTACTCAAACACTGGATTAAGGTCGAAAGTGTTTGTTGCTGCTTTTATGGGGGTAAGAGAGGATGAGCTAAATTATATATTTTTTGACTGTAGAGTAATTTGGCTGGTGTGGAATCTTTGTCTTGCATGTTTAGATATTTCGTCGGTTGCTCCTCTTCACGCTTACTCCCATCTTCTACAGTTTTGAGTGAGTAATGCTCCAGAGTCTGTCCATTTAGGAATGAGAAATATCTGGATTGTGGTGGTTAGTGAGATTTGGAGTCATAGGAATAAGATTATTTTTAAAGGTGGAGTTTTTTATTCTTCTGAGATCTTTTCTTTGGCTCAATTGAAGGTTTGGTCATGGATCACTTCTAAATTCCCTTCTGCTTGTTTTTCTTTTTCTGATTGATGTATCGATTCGTTGGTTTGTCTTTCTTCATTTTAGTTTCTTGACGGTAGGATTTTTTGGTAGGGTTATATTTAGAGTAGATGTCTGGAAGGTTTTATGTTGTTAGGTTGTTCTTGTTCTCTTTGTATATGGGTTTGATCACCCGTTAAATGGTTCATATGTATATATTGTTTATTGCTGATAAAAAAAATCAAATACTTTCCTACATATATGAAACTAAAATGGTCAAATTTAAGGATTAGACAATAAAAAATTGAGAAACATATATATTTAGTAACATAAAATATATAGCCCTTCTACTATGTCAATCAAGGAGTTTAGTGGTCTCCTACGAGTATGTCAACTTGTTGTATCACTTTTGTATCATGTAAGAGATACTTTGGTGGATATAATGACCTATTGTATGGGCAACTTAGATACAAACATGACATATAGCATAAATTACTTTATGTATAGCATTTCTTAAATGCTCCAATTTATTTATTGAAGCTAATCCCTATTTTTTCAATTGAAGCAACTAATTCTTTGTTTGTTTTCTCATTGATAAGTTTCAATATAGCCAACTCAAAACTCTTTTTATTGTTCTGTTGTTATATTTAGCGAATATTGTACTAGATAATTCACTGTTCCTTGTGGGATCGATATCCATCCTTAGGGACAAGTATTACTTATGACAAACGTGGTGCACTTGCCGTAAAAAGTCATCATGGGTCTACTGAAGTTTTTTTTCCTCCCAGGGCCCAGGTCAGCGAGTCAGAATCCCTCTTTGTCAGCTGCCCAGTGGGGAGGATGTTGGCCAACATTGGTGGAAGGGAGGGAATTACGTACCCATTGAGAGATAGAAGTGTACCAGCGGTTGAGAGGGTATCTAAGTCCGCTTCATCAAGGGAGCTAAGGTTAGAGATCTTCATCTCGGACAGTGTCATTAGAAACGATAATAAATTGGTTTGGATGCAAAATGATTACAAAGAAGCTAAAAAATGTGGAACATTGGTAAGGAAATGAGTTTCACTCTGTAAGGGGAAGAATAAGTCGTTTTAAACAATCTTCGTTCTTTGGAAGGCCAAGACAATAGGAGTAGACATGTGGAGATTTGTGTTTCTAATGAAGAGTCTAATTAGCATGAATATAAGGGGATTAGGAGGAAGCACTAAAAGAAAATAATTAAGTGATTTGATTCGAAGCGAGGAGGTTGGAATGGTTTGCTTACAGGAGACAAAGTGTTATGAGTTTAGTAAGGAGAGTTGCTACCATTTGTGGAGTTCTAACGAAATCGATTGGGTCAAAATCGGGGCCATTAATACTGCAAGAGGAATTATAACTATGTGGAGAAGAAATAGTTTCAATTTGACAAGCTCTTTCAATGGGAGATTTTTTTTGGTTGTCGAATGTGTTTGGAAGGTAGGACTAGGGGTACAAGTTATGATAGTGAACGGGTATAGTTCTGGTTCGTTAAAAGATAGAAAGAAGGTTTGGGATGAGATATATGAAATCAGGAAGAGTCGACAAAACAAGGTGTGGTGTGTCGTTGGGAACTTCAATTCTATCATATGGAAAGAGAAGAGAAAAAATGTGGTATCAGTATCTGATTATAGTAGAGAAATTGCTAAGTTTAATGAATTCATCGAAAATTCTGAGTTGATGGATATTTCGATGGTTGGAAGAAAGTTTACTTGGTCCAAGCCGAATGGGTCAACTAAAAGCAAAATAGACAGAATCCTGGTTTCCTAGGAATGGTTGGATGTTTGGCCAAAAAATAAACAATTTGCTCTAAGCAGGTCAGTCTCTAATCATTGTGCTCTAGTGTTTAGAGTTTCATCGATGGATTGGGGCTCAAAACCCTTAAGGAGTCTAGATGTGTGGGAAAGAGATGGAAGGTTTTTAGCTTTCGTTCGTAGTAAACAATAGAGTTATGAGGTGCACGACAGAGGATTGTTTATATTAAAAGAAAAAATGGAAAAGTTAAAACTAGATCTAAAAATTTGGAATAGAGAGGTCTTCGGGAATGTTAATCAAGCAGGGAAAATTTTACAGAAGAAAATACAAGAGCTAGATGCAAGAGATGATGAGGACGATTTAGATGAGTCTGGGAGGGAGGATAGGAGAATCCTGTTAGCCGAACAAAGTCGAAATTTCTTCAAACGAGAAGCGAGTATGCGTCAAAAAGCACGTACAAAGTGGTTAAAATAAGGAGATCTAAATACTAAATTGTTCCATTCGTTTGTGAAGTGTAGGAGAATAAGGAACGAGATCAACAGGGTAGAAGTGAATGGTCAGTGGTGCGACGATAAGGAAAAGGTTAAGGCTAAGGTCAAAGAGTTCTTTAAAGCCAAATTTGATAGGATGTCTTAGCCTCAAGTTAGGTTGGACAATATTCGTTTCAACTCCATTTCTGATGAAGATAATGCGTTTCTGGTCGGAGTTGTTTCTAATGAGGAAGTTAAGGATGCAATTTTGAGTTGTGATAGTTCGAAGAACCTTGGTCCATGCAGTTTCAATTTTAGCTTCATTAAATTTTCTGGGAGTGCCTTAAGGATGATTTTGTTTTGGCAGTAAAAGATTTTTTGGTCAACGGAAAGTGGCCTAGGGGGTCAAATGCTTAGTTTATTTGTGTAATCCCTAAGACAAATAATCTGCAACAGCTTAGAGATTTCAGACCCATCTCGCTAGTAGGGTGCGTGCATAAAATCGTCTCAAAGATTTTGTTTATTAGGCTAAAAAAGGTGATTAACAAAGTCATCGATGCTAGTCAATCTGCTTTTCTTGAAGGAAGGGGGCTTATGGATGGTGTTCTAGTGGAAAATGAAGTCTTAGATGAGAGAAGAGGAAGCAAAAAAGTTGTGTTTTCTTTAAGGTGGACTACGGAAAGGCTTATGACTCCGTGAGGTGGAATTTCATTTATTATATGTTAGGAAGACTTGGTTTCTGCGAAAAGTGGACCTCCTGGATTAAAGATTGCTTGGAATCAGCGTCGGTGTCAGTTCTCGTAAATGGTAAGCCTACTAAGGAGTTTATTCTAAAAAAGGGCTTGAGGCAAGGGAACCTTCTTGCACCGTTCTTGTTTCTTATAACTGCTGAAGGTTTAGCTAGGGTGTCTAGGACCGCGATTAAGAAAGACTTGGTGGAGAGTTTAGAGGTTGGAAAAATGTTGATTAAGGTAAACATGCTTCAGTACGCAGACGACACCTTATTCTTCAATAAAGCAAGTATTAAAAGCGTATACCACATAAAGGTCATTCTGAACTGTTTTGAGTTGGCTTCTGGTCTTAAGGTGAATTTTCTCAAGAGTACAATCAGTGGGAAAGGGGTAGACTGATATTCTCCATTTCGCGGCTATTTTAAATTAGGATGTGATGAAAACTCCTTTCAAATACATGGGGATGCATGTAGGGGGTGTCATAAGAGGGAGTGTTTTGGGACGAAGTGGTTAGTATAATAAAAAGAAGATTAGGCAAGTGGAAGGGTAGATTCATCTCGATGGCTGGGAAAATATGTCTTATTAAATTTATGTTGTCGTTTATCCCATTGCTTTATCTTTCTTTATTCAGATTGCCATCTATTATGCTGAAAAAGATAGTGAGTCTGTAGAGCAAGTTTTTGTGGGGATGAGAGTCAGAAAGGAGGAAGAATGCATGGGCTGCTTGGGATAAGGTTTGTTTGTCCAAGGATGCGGGCGGTCTTAGCATTATAAATGTTAGGCAGTTCAATATGGCTTTGTTGGGAAAATGGATTTGACATCTGAATTCGGACAAGGGTGGGTTGTAGAGGGAGGTTATTGAGTCTAAGTATGGGAGTTGGAGAAGTCTGAAAGATCAGAGGGTCAGGAACAACAAAGCCTCTTTGTGGTGGAGAGATTTGGACGAGATTTGGAAGTCAGAGGATTGGGGAGGGAAGTTTGAAGACTGTTATAATTGGGAGGTTGGAAAAGTGAGACATATTCTATTATGGGAAGATGGCTGGTAGGATCTGGAGTTTTGAAAAATAGATTCCCCGAGGTTGTTTTCTCCTTTTGACAATAAGGAGGCAAAGTTAAGCGACTACGGAGTTTGGGTCAATAATGTTTGGCAGTGGAACTTAACTTGGAGAAGGAGGCTTTTTGCTTCGAAAAAGTCCCAGGTATGCCAATTGTTTGAGGTGGTATCCTGTTACAGCTTCGCCTTGGAGATTGAGGACAAATGGATTTGGAAGGGTTGTGAGTCTGCAGAGTTTTTTGTTAAGTGTGCTTACGATTTATTAAGGGGAGAGGAAGCAGAGGATTGTTCGAGGATGTATAACTTTTTTTGGAGGAGTAAGGCTCTTCCTTCGACTCATGTCACTGCTTGAGGGTGATTGAAAAAAAGATTGTTTCCAAGTTTAACCGGGAGAGACGAGGGGTTCAGGTTGAGAGCAATCATCTATTGCAGATTCGCTTAACTAGCTTGGAATATTTGTTACGCTTGGTTAGGAGTGAGTTCGTTAAATCTTCTCTCTCCTGGGTCACATTTCGAGCAATTTAAAATTCTTGATGCGACCACTTCAGTCAATATTATTTTGGATAATGTTTGGATTGCATTGGTAAGCGAGATTTGGAAGCATATGAATAATTGTTTATTCAAGGGAAGAGTGGTAGACTATTCTAAAGTATTATCCTTGGCAGAGATTAAGGTTTGGTCTTGGTGTCTAGAATCTCTGGTATGTATGTACTCAATTAATAGTTGTTAATAGGGTGACAAGGTTGGTCTTTGAATTCTTAAATCGATTTTTAACTAGTTATGACAGGATAGGTAGTCAGAATTTTCTTAAGGTGTATGTATTTTTTGTTTTATAACCACTCCTAAAGTTGGCGACATTTATTATATCTTTTCTTACAAAATTATAATTATTATTCACTATTAATAAGTATTGATGTGAGTAGTTTGTAAGAAAACTAATACCACAAGTATAGTTCATTATTAAATGTTAGAGTCTAAAACATATATTCATATTTAATTTATAAAAAGTATATATAATTATGTTCAATAAATTTAAGATATATATATATATATATATATGTGTGTGTGTGTAATTCAGTTATTTCAAAAAATATTTAATGAAATTCATATCTGTTTTTAATCTGTTGTCTTTTGACTATGAAATACTATATAATGCCATCATATATCCTATTACAACATATATTTTTCACCATTGATTGAAACACAGTGTCCATTTTAACCGCATTTAACTTCGCTTTGTGTCACAACAAACTTTTCTTAGAAGCACAAACACCAAGAAGAAACAAAGGTAGTAATACCTTCTTATTCTCTCTCCTTTAGGGTGATCCGAACAACTCTGAGTTTGAATATCTCTTCCATGACCACCTTTCTCCATTTCAACACTTGTGAGTAAAAATAGTAAAACACCAACCTGAGGAATTGAAGAACCTGGAACAATCAAATGAACTCTTTTTCCAAGCAACGCATCATCACTTGGTTGATCCTAATCATGATTGTGTTATACATCCTTTACTCTTCCAATTTTCTTCTCTTAACGAGGAGCAAGAAAGATTGTTCCACCTCCATTCGTTTGGATGCATCCTCCGAAGAACAACTTGAGATGATTGGTAACATATCCTCAGTTACAAACACTGTCGAAAGAGCAAGCGATGAAGATGAAAAACCAGGAGAGGATAAGAACGAAAAGGAGGATGAAGATAAAGAAGAAGGGAAAGCAAAGGAAAAAAAAGAAGAGGAAGAAGAAGAAGACGACATACCCTATGATGAGTTGTCTCAAAGACAAGACACCAAGGTTGAACACATTGTTTTTGGGATTGCTGCCTCCTCAAATTTGTGGGATCAAAGAAAAGAATACATTAAGGTGTGGTGGAAACCTAATCAGACGAGAGGGGTGGTGTGGTTAGATAGCAAAGTGAGGGTTCAAGCAAATGAAGGGTTACCAGAGATTCGAATTTCTGGGGACACCACTAAATTTAAATATACTAATAGTCAAGGACAAAGGTCTGCATTGAGGATTTCAAGGGTGGTGACAGAAACATTGAAGCTTGGAATGAAGGATGTAAGATGGTTCATGATGGGAGATGATGACACCGTATTTATAGTGGATAATGTGGTTAGAATTCTTTCCAAATATGATCACACTCAGTTCTATTATCTTGGTAGTTCATCTGAGAGCCATGTTCAGAACATTCATTTCTCATATGCTATGGCATATGGTGGAGGAGGATTCGCCATAAGCTACCCTTTAGCAATCGAGCTTGCAAAGATGCAAGATCGTTGCATTCAACGATATCCTTCTTTGTATGGAAGTGATGATAGAATGCAAGCTTGCATGGCTGAGCTAGGGGTTCCCATAACTAAGGAACCAGGGTTCCATCAGGTAAATTATTTATTTCATTCATTTTTATTCTCAAAACTTTTTTCTTGAACAGTTTTACTCACTGTCCCGCAATTTTTCCATAATTTAAGGGCTGAGAGACAGTTTTTTTTTCCTGTAAACTGTTTTTTCAATCATTCATTAAACAGTTTGACCTGAAATAGTTTGACAATAATTTTGATACCTTAATCAACTAAATGCCTTTATACTTCTTAACTGACTATATTACAGATTAAATATGTAAATTATAAAATAAATTACACGTATAATTATTTCTCTACAATCCAAGATAACACCATAAGTTTGTGGACTGAATGTTACATAATCCGTTAATATTATTAACTAACTATGACAGCAAAAAATAATCGCATAAAATGGGTTAAATTTTCATTAGAAACTAAGACTAATAATTTAGACTTTAAAGTAGACTTATAGCATGTGAAGTACTTAATGATATCATTTTTAGAAGTCTTGGGTGATTTTGATTCTGTATGTTTTTTTGAAGAAACTGAAATTTGGCTGTTTGTAATGCAGTATGATGTCTATGGGGACCTCTTAGGCCTTCTGGGGGCACATCCTGTGACTCCATTAATGACATTGCACCACCTTGATGTGGTGCAACCAATATTCCCATTGATGGATAGAGTAGAATCCCTGAAACAGTTGATGAAATCTGTGAAGCAAGACTCAGGTAGCATAATGCAACAATCAATTTGCTATGACAAGAAGAGGTTTTGGTCCATCTCTATTTCATGGGGCTTTGTGGTTCAAGTTTTGAGGGGAGCAATACTCCCTAGAGAGCTAGAGATGCCAACAAGAACCTTTCTAAATTGGTACAAGAAAGCTGATTACACTGCATACTCATTCAACACTAGACCTGTCACAAAGAATCCTTGTCAGAAAGCTTTCCTTTTCTACATGAACAGTTCACGATATGATCCAGTTACCAAGACAATTTTTGGTACTTATTCTCGTTTCAAAACTAAAACTCCTCTATGTACATGGGAATTGGAATCACCAGAGAAAATCGATACCATTATAGTTTCTAAAACACCAGATCCTCTTCGCTGGCAAAGGGTAAGAATGTTTTTTTTTTATCTTTAGAAACTAACTTAATTTTTTAAAATGTTTATAGAGAAAGTTATCTACCTATCTGTCTATATATATATATATATATATATATATATATATATATTGTTTATTTTCATTCTACCTGTTAAAGTGTACTTTATTGGCTAATATATGCATTGAAATTAACATTCTTGTTGATTGAACATAAATTTTGTTTTTGCAGTCAACAAGGAGAGATTGTTGTAGGGTTCTACCTACACGAGAAAACTCAACTATGTCTATATGGGTGGGCAAGTGTGAAGAAGGAGAGTTTAGTGAAGTAGATTTTTAGGTGGTTTTAGATTATACACTGTTTAGATGGTTAGGATAGTTTTACTTGAATTTGGTACTTCCAAAATGTGTTTTCTTTCATTTTCTTTCTGTAGATTTGTATCTTATAATTATGCAAGAAGGTACTTATGACACTGATATCTCAATAAATAAAACCCTTCCCAAATTTATTTGTATCATCAAGTCAATCTAATGTGTCCTACCTGCAAACATCATTCCCTTGGTCAAATATGGATTCCATATATAGATATGGAATTATTTAAATTCTTGGTGATTAAAAATTTGTTGAAATGTATTATTTATTATTTAATGTATTAGTTTTAAATGTTATTTCTTTGAAATGTTCAATAAGAGTTTATTATTACATTTATTTTCTTTACATTAAACAAATATTTAATGATATAATCTAACATTTTTTTAGCAACAAAGAATTTTATAAATAAAAAAACACTAGCGATATTTTAATCCTTGTATAAAAAAGAAAAAAAAATAAAGAATGAAAATAAAAAGACAACTGTATAGACCATCCATTTGTTATAGTTCTAACCTCTCAAAAAACCAATTGAAACTGCAACATTCCAAGAACAACCAATGTAAATCTTCATACCTTTACAGTCAGAACCCACCAAAAAAGCAACAATTGAAAACGTCCATAAGAAAAACCACAAACCAGATTGTTTCTAACTCTTGAAAAGAGGGAGGGTCATACGATAATAAGGAGCATGATCTGCAGCCACAATACAAGCCATGTTCATACATTTAAATGGCAACATTCAACACAGAAAAAGGCCAAAGTCCAGAAACTGCAAGAAAAATATATATAGAAAAATATATATAATTTAGGTAACATGACCTGATGAGAGTTAGCTCAATTGAATGCAAGTAATACGACCTAAAACCTAATCAAAATAAGAGAAACAGACCTTTAAGAATTTGGATGATATCCATGTCCAAATCATCATTGTTCATAGTCTTATATGTAATTGTTAAAAATGATATTATACGTAATTGTCACAATCTATATAATATTCAGAATTTTATTTCTTTCATTGTTTGTACCCACAAAGACAAGAAAATTGTATCTTAGGTGTACAATGATGAATTGAGGTAAAGTCTAACCACATAATAACCACGTTCCATATTTTCCTAGCTTTTGTGCATGTGAAAAATAAGTGGTTTGTAGTTTCAAACACCTTATCACATATGATGTAGTTTAACCATTGGATTTGAATGTTTTTATGTATAAATTTAATTTTGTGGAAATTTTGTCCTACTTAAACTAAGTGGGTGACGCTTAAAGTCAAGTCCCTTGAATGATCAAATAAACTTTAACCATTATATCAGTCAAGTTTTGTTGTCATATTATGATTATTATTATACTTATTAATATGATTATCAATATTAATATAATTAATAATATAAAAATTATTAATATCATTCATATTATTAATTTCATTAATATTCTTATTATTCAAATTAATATAACATTATTAATTATTATAATAATATTATTCATGATACTAATATTATTAATATTATTGTTAATATTATTAGTATTATCAATATTAGTAATATAAGTAATATTAGTAATATTATTAATATTACTAATATTGTTCTCATCGGTTCACCTTGGTTGAGCTTAGAAGTGAGATCCGAGCTAAGTGTCTTCGTTTTAAGGTTGAACTCAACTGTTGATCTAGACATGCACTTTGTGACAACGAGGGGGACTCCACCTGTTGACAAGACTCCGACAATCAAGTTAGTGAGAACATTCAACGATGAGTATATCATTGTAGGGCTTAGAAAAAACTTACCTTTACCCGGGGTTTTAAACCCCTTTTATAGACATTTCTTCAACCAATTTCGTCAGTGAGAATATAATCTCAACAACCAGAATATAATCTTTAACACAATATAGTTCAACATAATTCAACAGTAACAACATTCGGTTAACGTGTACCTATTATTTTTCGGGTACGAACATTCCTAATCGCTTTTACTTGCATTTAGTAATATGCTTCAACTAATTCAGTTATTCTTCCTGTTGTTTCTAATTATCTTTCCACGTATATTGAACATAATATCTGGGCTAACCCTTTAACGAGTTATTTGTGTTAAAATTGAGGCCCTTAAACAAGAGGGGAGTGAATTGTTTTTAAATGCTTTTCTTAAAGATTGAAGGTAGGAAGAAAGTCAAAGAAGAATCACAGCCAAAGGAATGAAAGAACACAAGTTATAAAAGCGTTGAATGCCTCCATCTTAAATAAAATAAAATACAATTTTGTTTTTGAAAGGTACTATAGTGGATAAAGAAAATGAGTGTGGTTGAAAGAGAATAATATGGATGGAGTATATGAGTTTTCAGGAAAGAGATGTGTGTGGATAAAGGAGATGAGTATGGGTGAAGGAGATGGGTGTGGATGAAATAGATGAAAATGAGTGTGAGTGAAGGAGATGAATGTGAATAAAGGAGATGAGTGTGACAAAATTTATATAAAAGGTGGGAGAGGAAACTTGTGAGTGAGAAGATTTGTCATCTTTAAATCTAACACTTTAGATTAAAAATAATATATAATTCTTATTCGTTGTCACACAATGTAGAAATTTATAACATAACATATAAACTAACATCAACTTAATTAATACTAAGTTAAATTTATATATATATATATATATATATATATACTAAAATTAAATTAGATAAGTATCAACTAGATAGTAACTTTATTTATTTTAATATTTAACTTAGTCACTATTGACTAACATAAATAACTTTGTCAATATCTAATTTTTTTTAGATAAATAAAATTTGCGAAAAAAAAATCTTTTAAACAAAAAAATCAAAACTTCTTAAAATAATAAAAAAAATTGTCTTTCTACAAAATTAAAATAAAAATGATACAAAAAGAAAATAAATAAAAAAATATAAATAAATTTCACACCCCAAGATTTCCTTTCCTCTCACCCCTTATCTTTTCATTTTCCTTTTTATCCCTAAGCCCGCCTTTACTTCTTTCCTTCTCACACCCCCTTTTTTACATTACATATCCTATCAGTCCACTTTCACTGGTCTCCTTCTCACACCCCTCTCTTACATCATATAACACCACATTACTTTGTTTCGCACCCCCTCATTTTTCCACTCTTTATCTGGAACTGCACCACCACTCCTACTCTCACGGATAATTCCCTCACCCACTCACTTTTTTTTGCCTCACTGCATATATTGCTCTCCTTCCCCTCTTCTCATTCACTTTTGAAGGCACATATACTCATCATTCCACTCTTCATTCACCACCACACTTGCTCTTAGCACCCACGGATATTGCAAACTTGCTGGGAAACAACCGAGGCACACCCTCTGACAGCGCTATCGTTCCACCCTTACCGCTGGAGCAACACCTTCTTCCACATGAGCTCCAGCCACCATTGTTCTTCAACATCAACTCCCATCCTTCACTGTCCGGTTCATCCACGCTCAAAGGTCTTAAGCCTTAGTTTTCATGTGGTTTTTCTAGTGTTATTTTTGCTTTGATCAGAAATAAGGATATGTGTTGGTGTTGAGAGAATAAAACAGAGCAACATATTTGTGAATAGAGAATATAAATTTTATTTCACTATTACTTTTCAAATAAGAATACAATCTCTCTAAATAATCTTACAATAGATTTTTCAAATTCTACATTTTCTCTCATGAAACCTATATTATAATTTACATTTAAATTATAGTATAAATGACATTCAAAATTAGAATTAAAGATAATAATTATTAGCTATTCAAATGCTAAAAATAAAACTGATGACGACTTTGAGTTTAATGCTAACAAAATCCCCCTTAAACTCAAACATTTCATATTATTCATTCATATTGTTTTTCTGATTGTCATCGCTCGTACTTCCAATTTTATATTTTTCCTTACCCCAACTGCCTCCAATATCTTTTCAGCAATCACCATACTGCTCTGGATTAGAAGCAACTTCAGTTTTCTTCACTGCATCAATCCGTGCATAATTTTGAATTGAATTACTTTTAATTTTTCAAACAAAATCTTCTTCACTTTCACCCTTTGAATTAAAAGGATTTAAGAAAGACTTTGGCTTCAATGAGCTTTGAACATAATGATTAGACCATATATCCCTTTCAGATGATGTTTCAACACCATTCCATTTATGGTTTTCTCCTAAATCAAAACCACTATTTTCAAGTAAAACACTTGAACCAAAAGGGGTTTTTAATTTGAATTGTAATTCATTCACCTTTTCTTTTTGTGCCAAAAGCAACAAATGGAGTTCTTCAACTTGATTGAATCTAGCTTCCTTTCTCCATATCAACATATTTTTCTTCCAATTTTGTAAACCTTTTTTCCAGGTTATCAAATTTTGCTTCAACACTCATCAATAATTGTCCCATACTGAGAATATTACTCTTCAAGTCAGGTACATAAATTTTAGTGACACTTTCTTTGGATTTAAAGGCCATGTGCTCCTCCAACATTGGATTGAGAGCAAAACTTTTTCCCTTCATTTCAACTTTAAACAAATCTCTGCCATCAACATCTTTGATTAAGAAATGTTTATTTTCAAACATCACTTTATAGACTTTTTCCAACAATTGACCAACACTCAAAAGATTTTGATCAATCTCTAGCACAAAAAGAACATCTGTAATGATTTTTATACCTTTATAGCTTGTGATAGCTACTGTGCCTTTTCCTTTTACTGCCAGGTGTTCACCATTTCCAATCATCACCCTTTTAATCTTAGTAGTTCTCAATTCTTTGAAGAGTTCCTTGTCATGTGTCATGTGGTTGGTGCAACCACTGTCAATTAGCCAAGATGTACTTGAAATATTGCTGCAAAAACCAGTTGCAACAAAAGTACATCCTCCTCCTCATTTGCAATTTGAGCATCTACATCTTGTTGCTCACTTTGGTTTCTACAAATGACTACTTCATGTCCAAGTTGATTGCACTTGTTGCACTTAGCATTAAGTCTTCTCCAGCACTTAAACGGTAGATGACCTAACTTGTTGCAATGCTTACATGGAGAATAATTTCTATCTTTGTTTCTCCATCCACCTTCATGTTTGGTTGGTAAGGCTTCTTCTACTGCTTCATCTTGTCTCATGGCTCTCCTTTGTTCTTGTGCTTGTAAAACATTTAAGAGCTCTGCGAGAGAAATCTTTGATAGGTCATTTGTATTCTCTAAGGTTGTTATGGTAGCATCAAACCTCTCTAGAACTGTTACAAGCAATTTTTCCACAATTCTTGAATATTTTAACACAGATCCAAGAAACCTCACTTTGTTGGCAATGCTTGGAAGTCTGTCCGAGTACTCTTTCACGGATTCTAACTCCTTCATTCTCTGCAATTCAAACTCCCTGATTAGATTCAAGGCTTGCATTCCATGAATCCTCTCATCACCTTCATATTCTGCCTTGAGGTAATCCTAGATTGCTTTTGCTGACTTCAAGGACATTATCCTTGTGAATACCATAGGAGATACAACTGCAAATAGACATGCTTTTGCCTTTGATCTCTTCATCTTTTTTTCCTTTTGTGATTTTATTTGTGCCACTGTAGGGTTTTATGGAAGGGACTGAATTTCATAGTCCTCTTCTACAACTTCCCATAAATCCAATACTTCTAGGCAGGTCTCCATACGAACAACCCACATTTGATAATTGTCTCCATCAAAGACAGGTGCTGCCATTGCTGAAAAATTTGATCCTCTTTCCATTGGTGCACTCTATTAACCCCACAGATCCCTCAAGAAAATAGCTTTGATACCAATTCTTGGTGTTGAGGGAATAAAAAAGAGCAAGATATTTGTGAACAGAGAATATAAATTTTATTTCACTACTACTTTTCAAATAAGAATACAATCTCTTTAAATAGTCTTACAATAGACTTCTCAAATTCTACATTCTCTTTCATAAAACCTATACTATAATTTACATTTAAATCATAGTATAAATGACATTCAAAACTAGAATTAAAGATAATAATTATTGGCTATTCAAATGCTAAAAATAAAACTGATGACGACTTTGAGTTTAATGCTAACAATATGTTTTCATTGTTCGGAGTTGTTTTAAAAAGGGTTTGTGTTTTCTTTGTAATGTGTTGATGCATGTTTTTTTGTTGTGACAATTTTTGTTTCACATAGATGCTTGCTCATTTGTGAATGCATCTCGTTTCATGCTTCATGAATATCACAAAAGGGAGATTGTGCAGAAGAAAGAACCTTGCACTTTTTTTCGGTAGATTGCAGAGGAGACTGGATCTGCCAGAGGATGGCGCATACAACGTTGCTCTACTCTTGGATGCTTCCAAATTTGATTCCACCACCATCCATTTTCTACAAAGGGAGTCTCCTCCATTTTCAGCGAGCTTTCCGACGCCACTTCCGATCCTACGAAACAACTTCTATTTTTCCCCTTTTTTTAGAATTGAGCTTTCCCCTTTGCCTATAAATATTGGCAAGAGACTGTTCCAAAACAAATAAACTAAGTTTCTCTATTTTTCTCTCTTCTAGATCTCTCCAAAATAAAATTTATTCGAAAAGTTCTTGTTGTATTCTGGGAGACTTGCACAATACACCGTGGATAAGTCCTTACGGACAATCATAACCCACGCCTCAGGAAATTAACTTTTTTCGTGATTTTCAGCTTACTTTACCACAATCATAAGGACTTAAGGCTGACAATACATACAACAAAAACAACAACAACTCTACAAGGGGGACGTCAAACGTTGTTTCCTCAACTCAAACCATTTTTGCGAAACCATTTTTTGGCACCTCGAAAATTTAAGTTTTCATCGGTCAGAATTTCCGACACTGGCAAGAATACGTGTCCACCCTGTTGGATATGTACAGATTCGCTTTTGCACTTACCACTTCTAAACCCGACTCAAGCACGCCTACAAAACAAATTGATGTTTGGACCCATGCAAATAAGGTACGTCGTCACA
This sequence comes from Phaseolus vulgaris, assembly GCF_051622355.1. Taxonomy (NCBI): domain Eukaryota; kingdom Viridiplantae; phylum Streptophyta; class Magnoliopsida; order Fabales; family Fabaceae; genus Phaseolus; species Phaseolus vulgaris. Next base: position 39,203,877 of record NC_143501.1, on the reverse strand, counting down.
CCTTACTCAGTGCGTTATCTAACAATTTGTTCATGTCTATTGTTCTTACAAGGAAGCAAAAGATATTTGAGATACCCCTATCCTCAAATACATTATTGAAGACGTTGTTAAACAAATAATCATGATCGAAAACTACTATTGTTGGGAGATGATTGAAGACAAGGACATAAAAAATCAGGTAAACGAATACCACAAGCTGTTTGAAGATATTAAAGCAAGAAGTATAGTCTTGCCTGATGAATTCGTGTCTGACATGTTGATCGAAAAGCTTCCACAATCTTGGACTGATTACAAACAACAATTGTAGCACATGCACAAACAAATGTTACTACCAAATATAATCACTCACATCATCATTGAAGACACCAACAGAAAGGAGTGTGCTGTCGCAAGGGCCAAAGCCTTGTCTGCCAAGGAAAACATGGTAAAAGACAAACCAACTCCAAAAAGGTACAAGAAAAAACCTGATCACAGAAATAAATATATTAATAAATTTTCTCGTCCCAATGGAACTAACTCCAACTTTAAGAGAATGGGAAATTACATTGTCTCAGGAAAGCTAGGTCATCATGCATCTCAGTGCAGACATAGGGCCAAAAATGACAATCCTTCTAAGACAAATATAGTCGAAGGGGAAGATACCATTATTGCATTCGTTTTACAAGCAAATCTTGTGACCAATGTGAGTAAATGGGTGGTAGACTCTGGAGCTACCAGACACATTTGTGCCAACTGTAAAACGTCTAACTAAACTTCTTGGTTTAGTTCATACCAATCTTGTTGATTTAAAACAAGTCATGTCTACAAGTGGTAAAAACTATTTTGTAACTTTTATAAATGATTTTTCTAGATACACCAAAGTGTATTTAATTAAACATAAGGATGAAGCTTTTGAAATGTTCTTAACTTATAAGGTGAAAGTAGAAAATCAATTGAATAAGAAAATTAAAAGAATTAGATAAGATAGAGATGGTGAATATGTTTTGTTTAATGATTATTGTGTTAAAAAGGTATTATTCATGAAGTAACCCCACCATATTCACCTAAATCTAATGGAGTACCTGAAAGAAAAAAATAGGGCTCTTAAAGAAATGATGAATGTCATGCTTATTATTTCTAATGCTTCTGATAATTTATGGGGTTAGTATTTGTTTACTGCGTGTTTTTTTGCAAAATAGGATTCCATAAAAGAACTGGTAAAACACCCTATGAGTTTGTGGAAAGAATATCAACCTAATCTGAAATACCTTAGAGTGTGGGGGGTGTTTTGCTAAAGTTATGTTACCTATCCTAAGAAAAGGAAAATATGTTCTAAAAACTCTGATTGTATGTTCTTAGGATATGTGGAACATAGTGTTGCCTATAGGTTTCTAATTCTTAATAGTGATATAATTGAACATTATAGTAGAGACGAAAAATGTTGAGTTCTTTGAACATATCTTTCCTTTAAAGAGTAGTGGTACATTTGAACAACCTATAGATAGTGCTAGTGATGCCATGAGTGAGGATATTAGGAGAAGTAAAAGACAGATAAAGGAAACCTCATTTGGAGACGATATTTAAACGTATTTAGTTGAAAATGATCCAATAAGTTTTTTGGAAGCTATTAATGCTCCTGATGCTAAACATTGGGATAAGGCAATTAGGACTAAGCTTGATTCAATTAAGAAAATTAATACTTGGACCTTTGTAGATTTGCCTAAAGGAGAAAAACCCATTGGTTGTAAGTGGATCTTTAAGAAGAAGTACCATCCTGATGGATCCATAGAGAAATATAAGGCAAGATTAGTAGCGAAAGGTTTTACTCAAAAACCTAACATAGATTATTTTGATACTTTTGCCCCAATTACTAGGATTTCCTCTATCTATAAGTTAGTAATTCACCAAATGCATGTTAAATCATCCTTTCTGAATGGTGAACTTAAAGAGGAAATTTATATGACTCGATGATACAAACCACGACAACCAGCAGATGACTAAGGACACATCAAACACTTCACAAAAAGGTCAGTCATCTCTGTATACAAAAAGGTCAGTCATCTCAATATACAAAGTCGGACCCCAGCAAACCTCGAGAAAGCATCAACAAAAGAATAACAAGCTATAAACCTGAATATCAAGTTCTTCCTTCTGGTCTTTCCACAAGAGAAAAGTTATGTAAATAAATTGGACTCACTTTGGGGGTCCAAATAGAAAATAGGCTAAGAGTAGGTCTATATAACATAATAGGTGGGTGTATTTATCAAATTGTACCTATGACAAGTCCATTAGGGTTAAAAGGTAGCCCTAACTTCTAGAAGCTAGAACTAAAGGGAGGAATTGACTTAGTCAATGATCTAGGCCACCCCCTTCTTCATGACATTTCTACCCCTCCCTTACTTGCCCACCAAGGCACCCATTTCTATAAATTGGGTGTTTTGCCTCATGTATGAGAAGATTGATATTTGAAGTAAAGAAACTTTGTTTGAGTGAATTTGTAAGTCCGAGTACTCTGAGTTATATGGGTCTTATCTTGGGCGGGTAATATCTCAAGTGGCGGCTCTGAGTCTTATCTTGGGTGGATAATATCTTCAGTGGCGACTCTTGCATCACTCATCTTGGAGACCCTCTATTCCAAGTGGCGTGACTTCCTTTCTCCCCATAAGTTCTTCCTCTCTTCCCTTTTCCAATTCCTTTTCGTGCCTTCCTTTCCCATTCCTCTATGTTCCTTTATGTTGTCTTTAAATTGTTGGTTCTCTTAAGTTGTTCCTTATCTCTAATTTTTCTGCATCATTTGTCACCTTATAATTGTCTTTTCTCTTTGCCCTTTTGAAGTGAACCTTCGCACTTACTTAACCATTTGGTTAATTTCATGTCTAGTGGAAATCTTCTTAGGGTTCTCACCTTTAAATTGCTAAAATCCAAAATTTAAACAAAAGTGAAACCTTTAAAATGTGCAATCTAAAATCAACTCACATCACTCAACCTGAAGGATGTGTATTTCCAGGTCAAAAGGAAAAAGTATGCAAACTTTTAAAATCTCTGTATGGTTTGAAACAAGCAACAAAACAATGACATGAAAAACTTGATAATATTTTACTTTGTGAAGGCTTTTCTACCAATGATGTTCATAAATGCGTGTATTCTAAATCTAAAAATGGTGAATGAGTCATTATATGTTTATGTGTGGATGACATGCTAATTTTTGGTACATGCGATGATTTTGTTTTTTTAAAAAAAATATTTCTTGGATATAAGTTTGAGATGAAAGACATGGGTGAAACAACTGTGATTTTAGTAGTTAAAATCATAAGGAAGGGCGATAATATATTACTATCCCAAGAACAATACACAGAGAAACAATCAAGCATCAAAGATTCATTTATAGAAAGTGTGTGGAATGAAATGGTTTCCAAATGAAATCCTATGGCAAAGACACATTCAAATCTTGTATCAGAACATTCCAGAATCAGCATCTCATACAGAGAATAATATTTGAAGATTTTGTACAACGTTCTTATTCAACTAATCAAAGAAACTATTCAAATGAATGAAGTACAAGATGAAGTAGTGGAGCACATAATTCAAGCATCATCATATTTATCTATCAATGTTCAACCACGAATTAAAGAAAAAGACTATAAAGACACCCAAATAATTTCAAGCTAATGTTTCCATATCAAGTGTCTACTACATTTACATATATGTAACGTGACATATATGATTGAAGATTAAGTAAGAAAGCTATAAAGGATTAACGACCACATTAGAGATAAGAAAGGAAATAATTCAAATGGTTTCGCATGCTCAAAGACGCGCAAAATCTAATCAAAGTAGAAGTTCCCATATTTAGCGTTTGATGAGAAGAAAATGATAAACAATACACAATGAAGAAGAATATTATATCAGATACTTAAGATTGTATCATTGAAGTATCAAAGTTCACATTTGGGACTAAAGAAGAAACAAATCAAACTACATTTGAAGTCCAAGATGTAGAAGTATCAATCAGATTAAAGAATTTTCGTATCCAATGTCCAACAGCTATGTGAACAAAGAGAAGAAGCTTCAATTGTCAAACTCTACAAATTATATAAAGACCTTGAAGGTGAAGAAGACAACACACAATTGCAAGAGACAAGATACACAAACTACATAACACATTTATATTCTTAGTGTGTATAGTCTTTTCTGAGAGAATTTATATATTCGTAGCACTCATTTATTTCTCATACTAACTAATTAAAATACTTATGTTCAATTTTGTTAATATGTATACTTTTTTTTCTCATCAACAATGTTTTCAAAGTTTGCAACACAATTGATGGAAAACACACAAGTCAAAGTATGAACCAAAAATGGATTGATGATTGTAACTAATTTCATATTTGATTTTAATACTTCATTAAGGTATTTTAAATAACTTATTAACTTAATTTTTGTGTAACTGTCACTTGTGATATATTTTTAAAGAAGAAAAATAAAGAGAAATAAAAAGGGGTTTTAGAAGATCTTAAAGAAGAAATTAGGAAACAAAGAAATTTGTAAGAATTTAGAAGATTCTAAAATACTTTAAAAGCTTTTAGAAAATACAAAGTGGATGTCTAAGAGACACATGCAGAAGATTAACTAACTCATTATTAAGGTAATTAAGCACTTGCATGCACTTAACTACCTTCACATGTCACTTTCAAGCACATGCGAAGGATGTAAGATCACCACAAGTCATTTTGAAGCACATGTGACGATTGTAATGTGATTCACATGTTTTCATCAACAGTGAAGGTCTAAGAAATTGAAAAGGCACTTGAATGCTTTGTTGTTTTTTTTTATTTTCATTTGTAAAGAGTATTCAAAATTCACTATATAAATAGTAGTTCCTTTTTTGTACAATTCATACTTGAATATTGAATGTAATTAGCTTTTTGAGAATACTTTGAATGTCTTGAGAGTATAAAACTCTTGTATCTTGATTCTTATCTTGAAGAGTTTCTTTAAGTGACAAATCTGCATTTCACATATATTCAGAATTCTCTTTAAGGTGTCGTGTTCTATCCATCTTCTTCCATATTCCATTTTTTGTTTTTCAATTTTCAACTTGTTTTTGTACCTTTTCTTACTTTTCCGAAAGCATTCTTCTTCTACCGTGGAGTTTGCTTATTCTAGAACACCTCTTTGAGTTGATAGATCTTGCATCCTTCTAAGGAATACATCAACTTGAAATATTTGAGTGTTATTATTATTATTATTATTATTATTATTATTATTATTATTATTATATAGTTGTTATTGTAGGCTTTTAGAGAAAATGAGTAATTTCCTATAGTGACATTTGAAAATCTTATGAAGATAGACAACTACATTCTTAGAAGTTAGAAATGAAAAATCTAACTAGTACTTTTTGTGTGTAGGCAAAGCCAAAAGTTTTTTTTTTTATGTACTATGAAGAATATAGTGATGTATTTAAGTTTTCAAGTTTAATTCTCATTATGTTAAATTGTATATAAGTTTGCTTAAGATTGTTTTTTGTTTTACAAGTTGAGGATTCACCTAAAACATAACCAACATTTAAAAAACTAACATTCTACATTAGTTATAAACAAAATTAACATCAATTATAGATAAAATTGACATGAAAATCCAATATTTCATGTGGATTATTTACAAAATTGACATGCAATATCCTACTCCATACCTTAAAAGAAGTGTTCACTAAAAGATAATCCACATGATTTTTATGCATAATAATTTGAAATCATGCACCTTTTTTATGTGTTTGTTGATAATTAATACGGAGTGTTCAACACTACATTTCAAACAATAGCATCAACCAGAATGTGACGTTGTTAGAATCGATCAAGTCGACTCTAACGCGACACAAAAAGGTTAATTTTTCATTAAAAGAAAGCGTAATATTATTTTTAAATTTAATTTTATGTCATGTAAAAAGCCAATACTCCCAACAAGAATGTGGCAAATTGGCTCCCAAGTAGTAGTCTATGTTTAATGTTAGACCTAATAGAGTCGACTTAGCGAATTGTAAGTTAACACTAATTATTTTTAATAAGTAAAAGTATTTGTGTTTGTGTTAGATTAGCATATGCTAAGTCGCACTAATGGAGTCTGCTTAATGTTACACACTAATAGAGTTGACTTAACCAATTCTAACTCAATGGTCATTATTTTTACATTTTTTTATAAGTAAAATATTTGTGTAAGTGTCTATGCTAACTGAAATAAACATTTAAAAATAAATAAGAGTAGTGTTGACCTAGTTGATATTATTCTTATTTATTTTTAGTATTTATATTTGTTAAGTTCACATTGACTAAAGTTACAATAGTTTTATTTATTTTATTATTTATTGAAAGGTATAATTGTTGAAGCTGGAGGAAGCTTCTTCCCTACCAAGGCTTGTTATGTGTTTGATGAAGAAAATGGCTTGAGTGCTTTGAAGATTGTAATAGGTTTTTAAATTCATTTGTAATTAGGCTTGTAATTGTGTAGGATTGCCTTTTGCTGTATAACCTATCCTAGATGCCTAACCAAGTCTAGATCAAGCATATGATGTGGTTAAATGGTTTTTGAAAAGCTTTTTAAAGTGTTTTTAAAAGTTTTAAATCAGTACACAAATAAATCTATTTTATGGAAAAAGAATCTGTTTATTTCTTCTCTGTTAAAAGGCTTTTCTAAAATTCTGTTAGGGCACCACAGGCAAAGCTTAGTTCGTTATTTCAGTTAAAGCTGAGCTGGCCTATTTGCCTCCATTTAATCTGTTTCACTGTGAAAGAATCGGTTTGCCCTTTGGTCAGTTGAAAGGATTTTCATAAGTTAGTCAGGGCACCAAAGGTACAACTCAGACAGTTATTTCAGTTAGCTGAGTTGGCAGTTTTCACAAAATAAATCTGTTAAGTTCAAAAATGAATTTGTTGTTTTCATAACTGCTTTTCAACTGTTTTTTGAAAAGAAGTTAGAAACTGTTTTCTATATAAAGAAAAGTCTCTCTCTCACATGAAAAAAAGCTGAGCAATTACGTTTTTGACAGAAATCAAACATTTTCCATGTGAGAAGAAGGATTGAAAGATTTTTGAAAGGTTTTCCAAAGAGATTTTCAAGTGTGCTTGTTCTAGGAAACCTTTGATCTTGGTGAAGGTGCTGGTGCAGTTTCTGCAGCAAATTGAGCTACTGGTTTTGAGTTCTTGCATCTTCTTTTCAGGTGTAATCTTTCCTTTATTCTTGTTTGTAAAGGTGTAAGTGTTAGTCACTCCTTGATAGGGTTTCTTGGAGTGCAAGGTGTGCTGAAATAGGGTTTTTCAGCATTGTTTGTGTTGTTCTTGTAGTGTTCAAGAACTGCTGTGTTTGTAAGTAATTGGTACTGTTTTTTAGTGGATTCCACCTTGGGGTAAGGTGAGACTGGATGTAGCTCTGCATGAGTGAACCAGTATAAAAACTTGTGTGCCTTTTCTTCTCATCCCTGCACTCGTTTCTGGTTTTGCTTATTTCTGTCAAGAACTAAATCTGTTCTTTTAAAATTGAATCTGTTAATTCTGGGTTTGAGTAAAAACTGTTCTTCTTGATTTGTTAAAGTTCTTTGATCATAAACAAGGTTGTTGTATATGATGGTTTAAGTGATTAGTGAACAAACTGTCCATTCATTAAAATCTGAGAAAGAATCATTCTTCTTAAAACCTTGTGTTGAGTAATTTTGTTTGATTTCTAAGCATAGTTGTATCCTTCATCCTCACAATATTAAGCTGATCTGATTCTGTTATAATTCTCTGTTGATCACTTTTTTACATTGAACAAATTCAAATTGTGCCAAGACTGCTCTGAAGAATCAATTTGTTTCATGTAAAAACAATCTGTTCTTTTTGCCTCTGGAATACTGAAAATTGTGTGTTCTTGCGAAAATTTTATAAGCTCAATTCACCCCTCCCCTCTTGAACTTAGACACTAATAGACCCAACAATAATTACCTTTTTGGTCCCTACATTTAGGGTCAATATTCAATTTATTATAGAGGTTTTTAAAAAAATCAACTTGGTACCAAAGTTTTTAAAAAAATATACAATTTTGTCCCTTCCGTTAAATTTCCACTAATGACGTTAACTTTTGATGATGTGACAACTGTGAGTGGCACAGTTACATAGACATGCATCCACGTCAGATCCTTGTTATCACCCTCAACCGTAAACCCTTTTCTCTCCTCTCTCTCCCAACCATAACCATGTTCCTCCAGCGGCTATTTTCACAAAAATGACTTCTTCTTCATCATTTATCATATCCTGCATCACAACCAAAAAAAATTATGATCCTTATTTTTTAACCCTCAAATTCACCCTTTCATTTTCTTTTTCTTCAATCCTCCTTATTTGTTTTTGGTCACAATATGAATTCACAATCTCCACATTTTGGGAATCACAGAAACCTATGGGAACATTTAGGGTATTGCAAAAGTTTATGGGAACATTTAGGGTATTGCAGAACATTATAAATTTCATTGTTGGGTATGTATATTCAACAGAAGGAAAGATTAAAAAAAGATGGATAAAAATAAAGTTGAGAGTGGTGTGAGTGGCCAAAGACTCAACAATACATCTCGTGGCAACGCTAGCGGTGCATCCCGTGACAGTGGCAACGACGCATCCTGTGACAGCAGCAATGACGCATCCCACGATAGTGACAATGACACATCTTGCGGTAGCGACAATGACGCATCTTGCGACAGCGGGGCATCACACAATATAGAGGTTGGCAAAAGGATGTGCGACGGAGGAGGCGAAGGTCAAGACATAGAGCGCATGTGGTGAAAGGATGTGTGTTTGACGGAGGCGGCAATGGCTGCATCGACGACACAGAGACAATGCAGAGACGTTAGGTTTTTAGAGTGACGGTGAAAGAGCGGGAAAGACCTAGGGTTCATAACACGTGGGCTTCACCTATGCACTAGTGTCCTACCTTGTGTGCCACATCATCAAAAGTTAACGTCGTTAATGGAAATTTAACGGAAGGGACCAAATCGTATATTTTTTTAAAAACCTTAGGACCAAGTTGATGTTTTTAAAAACTACTGTAGTAAATTGAATATTGACCCTAAATGTAGGGACAAAAAAGATAATTATACCTTATTTAAATTAGCATTAATATATTTTTAATATTTATTTAAGTTTTGTGTAAGCTAAGTTGATTTTAATTTTTTCTACATTCTAAGATTTTGTGTATATTTCATTACAAGAAAATTATTAAATAACAACCAAATTTAAAGACAAAAAATAATTAGTAACTATATTGAATAAATTAAATACTATTTTAGAGACTAAAAAATTATTTGTATCTAAAGTGGTTTCTAAATTAGCTACAAAGGTTTTAGCTACTAATATTTTAGATTCTAAATTAGTCTCTAAAAGACTAATAAAGACTAATTTAAAATACAAAGTAGTAAGTAGCTAAAACCTTGGTATCTAATGTTTAGATACCAATTTAAAAACTATTTTATAAATTTTTATTAATAATAGAAACTACTTTAGATACCAATCATTTTTTTAGTTTATAAAATGGTCTCTAGTTTAGTCAAATAGTAACTAATTATTTTCGTTTCTAAAAATAATTTATATTTAATGATTTTCTTGTAGTGTTTGTAACATACAATAAGAATCACATATTATTCCAAATCCAATGGTTGAGATTTAAAGATGACAAATATGTTGTAATCCATGTGAATTTGATTTCATCAATCACAACACTCAATTTCTCTCTCTCACTTTTATGTATAAATTTTCTGATAAACATCTTTTTTATCCATAATTATCTTCTTCATCCACATTCATCTTCTTCATCCACAATTATCTTCTTTATCCATTGATTAAATTCATGAGCTTATTTTTTATCTATTCTTTTTGTCGTATTTTATTTTTGTTGAATATGACAATTGAGGCATTGTACGAGAAACATTTTGTTTAAAATAATATCATTAGCATTAGTCAAACCCATACAATTTAAATTAATATTAAAAATATTTTTTTCTTTAAAATTAACTAAACCAACACTAAATTAAATAAATTTTAAAATAAAAATATATTAACGTCAGTTTAAATTATGTAAAACTGTTTTAATTAAAATTAATTTAAAAATTAACAATAAATTAACATAAACTTTACTTGCAACACCCTATAAATATATCTAACTATTACAATACAAATCTTATATATATAGAAGCTTAGAGTTTTTCAAAACATTCTTAATATATGATTAGGACTTATAGAATTTACAAATATTTACAATATAAGGTTCAAAAGAATATCCTAAAGCCCTCAATAGCCTCCAATACTTGTATGATCATCCGCTCATGTACATAGTACAATCATCGTAGTTCACACCACACTAAGAAAAGCAAGGGTAAGCTAGTGAAAATAAAATTTTATAATATATGCAATTAAATCAAAAGAGAAAACCAAATTACATGGATCAAATTCTCAATTATTCAACCTTCTTCAAATCCCAACATAAAACAATCACATAGATCTCACATGAATCTACACATCTGGGATATTCAACAAGTTGAATAACAATCGACGTCTTCCGAAAGACCCGTATTAGGTAAGTCCTGCCAAAGACTAACACCTGATCCAAATATTACTAGTGAAACCAATAGAAAGGATCGGGATAAGTTCAATACAACCCAAGTTGTACATCTCATATGTCATAGTGTGCATGAACTCCCCCATCAGCTTCTCGTCACCTGATATCTTAGTCTATGTGACTTAGATCATCAGTGAAATTCGGAGATCTATGTTACCACACAGGCATCAATACTTAATACACAAACAAACATCAGTCCATACATTATACCATTTTCATCATACAATATCATTCAAAACGCAATCCACAATATTCAAAATCTTATTTAACATAAAAAAATAACACAAATACTAAACCATCAAAATCTAATATTTCTACAAATTTTAAATTGAATATATAAACAAACAACACAATATATAAACAAACAACATCCCTGCAAGAGAAATTGAAATATTGGGACCACATCCCCTCCACATTCAGATCTTCTAGTCTAGGGTAATATTGAAAGTTAAAGTTAGCTCCCTTACTTTAATTGTTGCTTTCCAAACAACTCCTAGAATTTTATCCCCTCAGTCTGGAAAACTTCAAGATTTAAGTGTCTAATGCAAGTTATCCAAACAAAACAGAAATTCAGTATATAGTAGAATAAGTTGAAAGGATTATTCTTCTCAACTATCTCCACCAAGATTGATGACTAAATCCTAAAAAAAACATGATCTTTAGAGTAAAAATGAACTTACTCTGTTCAAATATTTAATCGGTTAGAAATGTTTCTTAACTCCTCCGTTACAGCGTGGTGTGAACAAGTTCTAAAATAAATGAAAATTGGAAGAGAAAATTAAAGGAGAAGGAATACAAAGAGAAGGGGGAAAGATGGAGAGAGAAAAAGAAGAAAAGTTGCCAAGGGTGGGGGTGGGGGGAATTGTTCTCTTTTTTTTTTATTGATTTACGTTGTTACATAACTAACTACTTAAAATCAATCTTTTAAAAAAAATAATAAATGAACATATATAATTTTAAAATTCATTATATATAAGATGCTATTAACTCATTAACATTATTAACATTAAAAATTAACGTCGTTCACACTAAATTTCTACGAGTGCATAGAAAAAGAATACACATTAATTTTATACATAATTGACGTGAAACCTTACACCTTTTATATAGTTGAGAACCAACTTAAAACTCTAGACTTTTTATGTCCTCCTATACAATGTAGATTTTGGAACCAATATCTTATATCTTCAATAATTGACGTTGTTAGTTGTTACAGTAGTGTTTAATGTTTGATAATTCATTAATGCAAGCACCTATTCAAAATAAATTTGAAATAACTCATGAAGAGAATAAATAAATAAAACATACAAAATATTTAAAACTTGTTTAGTCCTAATCTTTATAGAAGTTGACTACTTATATTTTCTTAACTTCTTGATCCTTGGAATTGAAATAGTTTGATGTAATAAAAGTGGTATAGAAATAAATTTTAATTATTAAACTTAAATTAATATTTATGATGAGATCTTCATTGTATATAAGAAAATCATAAAATAGAAATCAATTTTAGAAAAAATAATAATTAGTTATTATAGTGACTAAATTAGAGACCATTTAGAAACTAAAATAATATGGTTTTTATTATTGTTAAATAATTTTAGTTAGCTACCAAGGTTTTAACTACCAATTATTTAGATTTTAATTTGGTAGCAAAAATATTAGTAGCTAATTAGATATTAATTTAGAAACCATTTAACAATAATAAAAACTAATTTAGAAACCAAAATTATTTTTAGTCTCTAAAATAGTCTCTAATTTAGCCACTTTAGCAACTAATTATTTTTTAACTCTAAGATTGATTCTTATTTCATGATTTTCTTATAGTGATAAAAGAAAAATTATTAAATTAAGATAGTATAAAACATAATACATTATTTTTATCTTGTTTTATTTTAAATTTATAACAATTTAAAATATCAGTTTACTATATAAAAGGTAACTTTTTTTATATTTTTTTATTTTAATCTTACCATGGATTTCCTCCAATCCACCTGTGTAGAGATTAATTATGGCGAGACTGTAATTGCGATTTACCTGAACAAAATTTGCACACCCATTTTCTCTACCAGGATTGAAATAACATATTAATTTTAGAAGGTATTATTATAATATAGTTAAATATTTTTATGTTACAAGATAAATATAAATGAGTAGATAGTTTAATGGACTGTCATATATATTATATAGTCAAATGAAATTTTAACTGTCCGAAACAAAAAGTCTAACGGTTATGTCGTGTTCAGATGCAACAACCGCCGCATTACTAAATGAATGAAATACGACCCTTCCTTCGTTGACTTGGCCTCTGTTACATTTTGCATCTAATCAAAACAAGAAAATATATAGAAAACCATCCAATTTATGAATGGTTATAATTAATTAAGTGATAAATATTTAATAATTTATTTTATTTTATTTTATTTTAAATATCTATTTAATACTTTTGTCCAAATTTAAAAAGTACTATAAATACAAACTAATTCTATAATTTTTACTTAATTTTTTTTATTTACTTTTATATTTATATATTTTATAATATATTATTTTTTTATTGACTTGATCATTGAAAACATTTCTGCAAATAGTTCTTTCCTTAACTTTTATCAACAATTCAACTATCAAACTATAGGCTACACCTCAATTTTCTACAAATACTACTTTTTTATATTCTCGGAGATCTACACTCATTTTCAATAGGATTTAGATAAAAAAAATTTCAAACCATAAATCTTATGATACTTACAAGAAGAAAAATTGATACATCATTATCATCATCATCAATTCTTGAGATGGATCCATCAATCATCAAACTCTACATATGAAGATTTTTCAAAAAAAAAAAAAAGAGAATCTCCAAAATGCAATAGTCGGTATGCAAAATAAATTTGATAAGGATTTGAAGCTCTTGAGAGACCAACATCGGGTTGATATCGAAACGAGTTGCAAGTCCTACACAAAAAACTCACCATACAACCATAACTAGACCACACATTGATCCTAGCAAGACCTGCAGGTGCAACTCAAACACACTGAACAGGTCACTGCATCTCTACCAACCCTGACGTCAAAGCCTACTAAGAATGCAGATCGATAATTTAATTACACTCATTCTTAGAAGATAGCAACAAAGACACAAACACAACAATTCTAGTTTCACAATCAATCTCGAGTTGTTGACTGAACCTATAATATAACATGTTCTCTGAAAAAGGGCTCAAAGGCCCTTGTCACAAAGGGAGTCACGAGCATACAATCAGAAGTAACCTTTTAAGGCAATCTGAACACCTCCACTAAATGAGGCAATTAAAGCAAGTATTGTTGGTTTTCACCCTTTTGTTATAATTTTAGGTCTTAAACAAGAGGGGAGTGAATTGTTTTTAAAATATTTTTGCAAATATTGAAGGTGGAATGAAAGCCAATAAAGAATCAAAGAAGAAGAAACCAGATCAGCAAAGAAACAAATATGTTTTAATATGTTTCCAAAAAATCAACTGGTTGTTTATGCGAATCAACCGGTTGTTTTTATCAGCAGTTTATAAAAACAAAACTAAAAGCATATTTAAAGGAGATAATAGATAGAAAGACCACACAACAAATTTATACTGGTTCACGCTTATCCAAGAGCTACATCCAGTCCCCAAAACCCTCTGACTATTTCACTAAGCAATCAAAAACCTAGATTACAAACCACACATCAAAGAGGTGATCTTGAACCCTTTAATAACACACACCTCCTTTGGAAAATGACACAACACAGATCATAACACCCTTTGGATCTACACAACACCAGTTCTTACAGAATTACAATAATCAAGAGAGAAAAGGAATGATCACACCTGATATAATCTCAGATTGAAAAGAAAAAGTACAAAGCAATCATATTCCACTCTTAGAAAGAATCTAAAGCTTTAAGCAATCTTGGAAAAACTTGATTTGAAAAAGATCTCTTGAGTAACAACCAGGAGCGTAAAACAAATTATATAAGCTCCAATTAGTTGTTAAAAACATTTAATGCAAAAGCCAAATCAATTTTGAATCAATTAAAACAGAGTTAACAAACTTAACAAATTCCGTTAAAGATTTTCACAAAACAATCGGTTGAATTGGCTTGACAACAAGGTCAACCAATTTCAAGCTTTTTCAAATTCTTTTCAAAAACCACTAAGTGTAAAACAACCGGTTGAAACAATAAAACAACAGGATGTTTTTCCACTTCCTTAGAAGACACTCTTTTTCAAAAGAACTTGATTAAAACAGCTTTAGATCATAACCAAGAGTGAATTTAAAAAATCAAACTACCCAGAACCCAGACACACACAAGCAGCAACAAAACCTTCAAGCAATCCACAAAGATTTTGAGACATCAAAACCCATGTTCAACAATCTACCCCTATTTGATGAAGACAAATCCTTGGTTTGCTTGTGTTGTTCTGTTTGAATTTGAAAGCACCTGCAAAATAGAAATTGTGCATGTACCAGAGAGCAATCATATCCAGTGTTTCACTAGCACCAATGAACCAGTTTTCACCATGTGATTTTCATAAAGAAAACCAACCAAATCAGTGTGAAAAAATAGTGTGAATGAGGTGCAGAATCAGAGTTTTTGCAGCAGCATATTAAACCATATTAAACCAAATTTAAAACAGATATATAGCAGCATACAAACCATATACAAACCAGATAATTCTCCCCCTATTTGTCTTCACCAATAGAGTAGAAACAAAATTTAAGAAAGAGTTTGAGGATCAATAGTACCTAACTCATTTCTTAAAAAGAAAAACCTGTCTTTTGGCAAAGGCTTGGTGAAAATATCTGCAAGTTGCTTTTCTCTTTCAATAAATTGTACTTCACAATCTCCATTGCTTACATGATCCCTAATAAAATGATGAAGGATCTCAATGTGCTTTGTTCTTGACAGCAGAATTCAATATTTTGTGAGATTAATAGCACTTATGTTGTCACAAAGCAAAGGCACCTTGCTGACTTTCAACCCAAAATCTTTTAGTTGTTGTTTAATCCAAAGAATCTATGCACAATAGCTTCCACAAGCTATGTATTCAGCTTCTGCAGTTGAAAGATCCACACAAGCTTGCTTCTTGCTATGCAAAGATATGAGACTTGAACCAAGAAGATGAAAAGTCCCACTTGTGCCTTTTCTATCCGTCTTGCACCCTGCAAAATCAGAATTAGAATATCCAACTAAATGTATAGGAGAGTGAGAATGATACCATAAACCAATAGTGGTTGTTACCTTAAGATATTTCAAAATACGTTTGGCAGCTTTAAAGTGAGATTCTTTTGGATTGGATTGAAATCTAGCATAAAGACAAACTACAAACATGATGTATGGTCTGCTAGTTGATGAAGACCAAGGAGAGAGGGCATTTACTACCCAAGCACAACCCATGACCTCAACACCCACCATACCTCAGAGGATTACTAGAAGCAGAGCATAGACTTTGGGTGTTGAGCATCAATTGGTTTCCCTTTTTGTAATTTCCGTAAAGTAGATTTATATAGCATAAATAGGAGGTGAAGTTATAGGATTGGGCCTATTAGAAGTCCAATAGGGAAGGAAGGAAACCCTACTTTCTAGAATGTGCATAATGGTGCGGCATTGACTAAAGTCAATCCCTAGACCGCACCATATTTGTCTTTCCCTTCCTACCCCACAACTTGTTCTCCAAGGCTCCTCATTCAATAAATAGGAGGCCTCCCTCTTTGTATTGAGATGTTGAATGAAATAGAGAAAAGTTACTCTGCACATTTTTGTGTGTGAATGATTAGTGAGGCTTGTCCTCTTAGTCTTAGTCTTATCTTGTGAGTTTTGAGAGCTCTCAAGTGGCAGCATCCTTCATTTATCTTGGAGTCATTTCACCATCCAAGTGGCGTGCAACCATTTTCAATTCCATTTATCATAAGCTTCCTTTTCCTTCATCTTTTCCTTCCATTATCATTCCATTCTATTCATAAACATGTTCTTATTTTGCTTCCTTATGTTTATTCGGTTTCCACGTGCTCCTCTTGTTTTCCTTATGTAATTTTCGCACCATATCTTTGTTGGGTTTAATAGTGCCAAAGTTCAAGAGGGGGGGGGGGGGGGGGGGGGGGTGAATTGACCTTTTAAAACTTTCTCGCAGAAACAATGTTTAACCCAGTTTTACAGAAAATAAATCGATTTATGTGAAAATGAACAGATTTATTTCAGCACTGTTTTTGTTTGAAACGCTTTTAATACAGCAAGGTTAATCACAAGACTATGCAGATAGATTTTCCAGATGCACACACACAGATATCAGATTGAAAAACAGTGAAACACAAAACAGCAAGCTTCAATTTCAAGCAAGTGATTAAGGTTCAATTGATAGCATGCTAATTAATTGAGTGACCTTTGCAAACAACCTGTTCCAGTGGCTTTTAACAGACTATGAGTGTTCTTCTTGATGTCAAGCAATTTTCAAGAAATTAAGAACAATGAATCACAGAACAGCAAGCTTCAACTTTAAGCAATTGTTTAAGGTTCAATTAATAGCTTTGACAGTTTCTTGAGCAACCTATCACAGTCAATCTGTTCCAATGGCTTTTAGCAGATTATATATGTTCTTATCAGATTCAAACAACTTTTTCAGAAATCAAGAACATTATTCACAGTGCCTAGAAAATGCCATCCTTGAGTTGTTTGACCTGCAAGCCTAGAAAATAGTTCAACTCACCCATCATTGACATTTCAAACTCACTCTTCATGACTTTCACGAAAGCTTCACACAATTCTCCATTGTTTGATCCAAAAATGATGTCATCCACATATACTTGGACTAGAATTGAGTCATCTCCTTTCTTCTTAATGAACAAGGTCTTATCTGATGTGCCTCTGTCATAGCCTTGTGAGGTGAGAAAATCACTTAGCCTCTCATACCATTGCCTAGGAGCTTGCTTGAGTCCATAGAGAGCCTTTTGGAGTTTGAACACATATTCTGGATGTTAATGGTCTTCAAAACCTGGTGGTTGTGAGACAAATACCTCTTCATTTATATAGCCATTTAGAAAGGCACTTTTCACATCCATTTGAAATAGCTTGAAACCTTTGATGCAGGAGAAGGCAAGCAGCAGTCTAACAGCTTCTAACCGAGCCACTGGTGCATATGTCTCATCATAGTCTATTCCTTCTTCTTGATTGTACCCTTTAGCTACAAGCCTAGCCTTGTTTCTGGTGATCACTCCATGCTCATCCATCTTGTTTCTAAATACCCATTTTGTTCCAATTACATTCATCTCAGGTATTCTAGGAACAAGAGTCCAGACCTCATTAAGAGCGAACTGATTCAGTTCCTCTTGCATAGCTAAAATCCAGTTGCTGTCCTTGAGAGCTTCATTCAAATTCTTGGGTTCAACTTGAGATACAAAGGCCATTGCTTCACATAAATTGTTCAAGGATTTTCTAGTTGACACTCCTTTCTCAATGTTCCCAATGACATTATCAAGGGTTAAGTTTCTTGGGGTTTTCCACTCTTTTGGCAAACCTGCAGCTGCAGTAGATTCTTGTATAGCATGTGTATCGGCAGTATCAAAATGAATCGATTCATTTTGATTTAAAACAGATTTAAATTCATTACTGTCAGGTTCAACAGCAGCAGTTTTAGATATACTATGATCAGTTTCATCAAAAACAACATGCATTGATTCTTCTACTATGAGCAACCTTTTATTGAAGACTCTATATGCATGACCATTCAAAGCATAACCAATGTGCACAGCTTCATCAGATTTAGCATCAAACTTACCAAGATTTTCTTTGCCATTATTCAATACAAAGCATTTACACCCAAATACTCTAAGGTGGCTTACACTAGGTTTTATGCCCTTATACTATTCATATGGGGTTTTCTTAAGAATTGGTCTTATTAAGGTCCTATTTAAGACATAACCTGCAGTATAAACAGCATCAGCCCAAAAATACTTAGGAAGCTTAGATTCATTTAACATAGTTCTAGCTAGTTCCTCTAGTGATCTATTTTTCCTTTCAACTACACCATTTTGTTGGGGTGTCCTAGGGGCTGAAAAGGTATGAGCTATCCCATGCTTCTCACAGAACCTCTCAAACTTAGCATTTTGAAACTCTCCCCCATGATCACTTCGAATTGATTTAATGCAACAGCCATTTTCATTTTGCAGAATTTTTGCTAATTTCTTAAAGGCAGTGTAAGCATCATGTTTATGTGCAAGAAATAAAGTCCATGTAAATCTAGAGTAATCATCCACAACAACTAAAGCATACAAATTTCCAGCCAAGCTAGCAACTCTAGATGGACCAAATAAGTCCATATGTAACACATCCAATGGATTTTTTGTAGAGACAATATCCTTTAACTTGAAAGAGGATTTGATTTGTTTACCTTTCACACAAGCATCACAAAGCCTGTTGTCCTGAAATTTAATGTTAGGTAAACCAGAAACTAAATCTTTAGATTTCAATTTATTCAAGTGATTTGTGTGTATGTGAGCCAACCTCCTGTGCCACAACCAAGACTCATCACTTCTGGACAGCAAACACTCATTTGAAGAGTTAGTTTCCATGATATTCAGCAGATATATGTTATTCACTCTCTTACCAGTAAACAGTACCTTACTAGATGAATTACTTGATATTGTGCAGCCTTTTGACTCAAAATTCACTTTGTATCCTTTGTCACAAAGCTGACTTATGCTGAGAAGACTATGCTTAAGTCCTTCTACATACAGCACATTCTCAATGGTTGTTGAGTTCCCTGTTCCAACAGTTCCTCTGCCCAAAATCCTCCCTCGGTTATTATCACCATAGGTTACATGTCCTTCTGCTTTGAGCTTTTAGCTGGTGAACTTTGTAAGATCTCCAGTCATATGCTTGGAACAGCCACTGTCCAAGTACCACTGGTTTTTCTTGCTGCCAATCTGCAAAACAGAATAAAAAATATACAAATGGTACCCTTTCCAGTATAGGGTCCAGCACAGATTAAAACCTTCTCTTTGGTAGCCATTTTGCTAAGTTCTTAGGAACAAGATGCTTTCTAGCAATGCAAGACCTAGATGTATGACCAGATTTTATGCAGTAAAAACAGGTTACATGAGATGCCTTTTTGCCACTGTTAAAAGCTGAAAAAACTGATTTTGCTGGAACAAAAAAACTTGAAAGCTTTTTTACATTGGTTGTATTTCCAGGGGTATAACCAAGTCCATTCTTATTGAAAACAGCATTCTGTGATCCAAGGAGAGACTCAAGGTTTTCTCTTCCCTTGGTGAAATTGGAAAGGGTTTTCAGCAAATATTCCACTTGTTTTTCCAATCTTTTGCAGTTTTCACAGTTTTTAATAGAGGCATGCAAGCAAGTCAGTTCAAGGCTTACCAAATCTGTTTTGGCCTTATGCAATTCTTCCTCAAGTATTTTTACTTTAGGTGCAAGCACATTATTTACCTTTTGCAGCTTATTACATATTACAGCTAGCCTATTGGCTTCATTATGTGTTTCCTTGAAGGCAGCAAGCAAATCATCATAGTTATCAGAATCAGCAGAAAAATTACTTACTGATTCAGAGCTTGACTCCTCATCCTTCATCATGAAACACAAATTGTTCTCCTCATCTTCTGTTGAAGAGCTGCTGGTTGAGGATACTTCATTCTCCTCCCATGAGATGTAGGCTCTTCTTCCCTTGTTCCTTTCAAATTTCTTGCTGGCAGATTTGTCCCTTGTTTGATTGTCTGGACAATCTGTTTTGATGTGCCCTGTTTTGCCACAGCCAAAGCAAGTATATTTAGAGGAATTTGAATCATTGGGTTTAGGATACCTTCTTTTCTGTTGGTTCCTATTTTTGCTTTTCTTCCTCAGGAATTTGCTGAATCTTTTTGTAAGAAAGCTGATTGTGTCATCATCTTCAGCATCTTCTTTTTCCTCCTTGATCTCATCCAATTCAGTTGCTTTCAGTGCAAGACCTTTGGGTTTTCTCTCTGTTGTTTCCTGCTCTTTGAGTCTTTTGAGCTCTAGCTCATGCTCCATCAACTTTCCAAACAATGCAGCAGTTCCCAACTTTGACAGATCACGACTTTCAGAGATAGCTGTCACCTTTGGTTGCCAGCTTCTGTCGAGGCACTTCAATATCTTTATGTTGAGCTCCTCTCTGTCAAATTCTTTTCCCAAGCCAGTGAGGTGATTCACAATATGGGTGAATCTTTTCTGCACATCAGCAATGCTCTCTTCGGGTTGGATTCTGAACAGCTCATATTCTTGGATGAGTGCATGTTTCCTTGACCTTTTCACATCTTCAGTGCCCTCATGAGTCACTTCTAAGACTTCCCACATCTCCTTAGCTGACTTACATTGAGATATCCTGAAGAACTCATCCATTGTCAATGCAGAGGTTATGATGTTCTTGGCCACAAGATCATGTTGAGCCTTCCTCCTTTCGATCTCATTCCATTCTGATCTTGGCTTTACCTTTTCTCCATCCTTGACAACCTGCATTGGCACATAAGGTCCATTGACCACAGCTTCCCAAATTAATGCATCAATGGATTCCATGAAAATTCTCATTCTAACTTTCCAAAATGCATAATTCATTCCATTGAACATAGGTGGTCTATTAAAAGCAGAACCCTCAGCAAAAAGCACATTAAACTCAGACATTATTACAAACAAACTTGATTAAAATACAAGTCCTAGCTCTTGATACCAATTGTTGGGTTTAATAGTGCCAAAGTTCAAGAGGGGGGGTGAATTGACCTTTTAAAACTTTCTCGCAGAAACAATGTTTAACCCAGTTTTACAGAAAATAAATCGATTTATGTGAAAATGAACAGATTTATTTCAGCACTGTTTTTGTTTGAAACGCTTTTAATACAGCAAGGTTAATCACAAAACTATGCAGATAGATTTTCCAGATGCACACACACAGATATCAGATTGAAAAACAGTGAAACACAAAACAGCAAGCTTCAATTTCAAGCAAGTGATTAAGGTTCAATTGATAGCATGCTAATTAATTGAGTGACCATTGCAAACAACCTGTTCCAGTGGCTTTTAACAGACTATGAGTGTTCTTCTTGATGTCAAGCAATTTTCAAGAAATTAAGAACAATGAATCACAGAACAGCAAGCTTCAACTTTAAGCAATTGTTTAAGGTTCAATTAATAGCTTTGACAGTTTCTTGAGCAACCTATCACAGTCAATCTGTTCCAATGGCTTTTAGCAGATTATATATGTTCTTACCAGATTCAAACAACTTTTTCAGAAATCAAGAACATTATTCACAGTGCCCAGAAAGAACAGATTTATTTTTAATTGAACGGATTTATTTCTTTGTTGTTTTATCAATTATGCAGAAACGAAATTGCAGAGAGTGAGAGAGAATGAACACAGGCAGTTATACTGGTTCACTCAACTGAGCTACATCCAGTCTTCACCAACAACAGGTGGAAATCACTAAAACACAGTACAACCAAGTACAATTCCCACTGTTCTTGAAACCTACAAGAACTTAGGTACTCTTGCTGAAAAAACCTATTTCAGCTCACACACACCCATTCTTCAAGAAAACCTATCAAGAAAAGTGTTCAACCAAACTATTACAAGAAATGAGAAGTGAAACGACTACACCTGATTGAGGATACAAAGATCTGCCTTAAACCAGTAGGCAAGATTGCTAGAACTGTAGCAGCACCTCACACCAAGCTTTTGGAACCAAAGCAAGAACAAACACTTTGTGATTTTTGAAATCTTTGAAGAACAAATGCTAATCCTTTGTAAACACTTAACTCTCTGCTGTCAAAACTTGTTTTTGCAAATGTATGAATTGGTATTAATCTCATAAACAAGTTTGCATTTTATAGAAAGCCAACTTATAACAGATTTTTGAAAAATAGTTAAAGCTGTTATAAAATGAACAGATTGAAAATAAAAAGAACAGATTTATTTTCAAAAGCAGTTAGAGAATTTGTTAAGTGAGGAGACTTAGTCAACCATTCTGGTGCTGAGATAAAACTGAAAAACGTTTAAGCTTGACATGGCACCAGAGGCAAAAAGAATCTATTCATTTACAGATGAACAGATTTATTTTTCAAAACAAAAACAGAGAAAGTTTAACTATTTAAAACCCAGTCGTTTTGAAAAGAAGAAGACTTAGTCAAAATACCTGATGCACAAAATCTAATTTTTACAAGACTTAGCCAAGGCATCAGTGAAAAAAATGAATCTGTTTATTTAGAAAAGAACAGATTTATTTTTATGCAGTAAACGTGTTTTTGTGTAAAACATGTGAAAAACAGTTTAAGAAAACTTATGCTTGTTCTTATCACATGGCCAGTGGTTATGAGGTGAGTTACTCAGCAAAAAGCCCACTCTTAGACAACCTCTAAGCACTACCTAAGACATACTTAAAGCAGAGCAAAAACCAGATGAAATGTACATATAAGTCTTCATCAAACACTACATATACGCCTTCATCAAACACAATCTTGAAGGGGCAGCAACCATCTTCAACAATCTTGTCATTACCTTCACCATATAATTGTATTTTCCTTTTGCCTTTGTGAAATGAACATTCACATCTACTTAACCACTTGGTTAAGTTAATGTCCAGTGAGGATTTTCCTTAGGTTTTCACTCATTAATTGTCTTAAAATCTCAATCATAAATCTAAAGTGTCACCAAAATGAACAATCCTAAAATCAACTCACATGATGTGGTTATTAGAGCTTAGGTTCTTATGCTTAATTTGCTTGAGTTGATGTGGCACTTAAAATTTCTTTACATTCTAGCACCTTTAATTCTTGTCTTTAAATTCAAGTACCTTTACTTTCTTGTCTTTAAATTCAAGTACCTTTAAATTCTTGTCATTATTTTTTTGCTTTTTATTTTCCAGCACCTTATTTCTTGCAGAAATTTTTTTCGGTCATTTTATATATTCATAGCATTTTTCGTTTTGAATATGTTTCTTGTTATGTCTTTTATTGATCTTGCCTTTTACTTTGAGTCTTATGTTCATTAGTGTTCTAGGAGTCCTTGTTTTAGTTTTACTTACTTGCTTTTAATTTTGAAGTTTGCAATGTAATTAGAAACTTGTTTTTAGAAGTAGATTTAAAGTTCCAAACACATGATTTCATGTGTTCAATTATATTGAATCCAACCAAATTTTTTTGTGAAAATTGAAAGTTCTTGACAAATATGCATGATACAAATTATGGTCTTCTTTTCCATAAGTCACATTTAGTATTAAAAAACAAAAACAGTGACACACAAATATCAAAGAAAATTTAAAAGGCATTTTTGGTTATCACTTCTCAAAGACAAATCATTTTCCAAACTATGGATTCAACTTGATTGGCAAATTGTTTTCAACCTTGTGGAATTTTTTATCCTTTTGCTTTAGCATTTTTCTAAAAAGAAAAGTTTCATAATTAAAAGTTTAGTAAGTATCTTATAGTCTTTTTGTGTGCCTTTTCTTGCTTGTCATCTTTTTCAAAGTTTTGTCATATTCTCTTAATTCAAATTTGGTTTAGTCTTTTCTTGTTTAAGTTTTTCTTGTTTGTCTTTTCTTTATTTCCTCAAGTTTTATGGTGATTTTACTTTGAGCAAGTGTTAAGGCTTTGACCTTTTTCACTTGAGAGTTTTTCAACCACAAGAAAGACCTTGGCTAAGGGAGGAAATCTTGTTTGTTGAGTGCTTAGAGTGCTTTTTCTTCAATTGCCACAAGCTTTAATTTCTTACTCACTTATTTTCTTTAATTGTTTGTTACTTGTGTTTCTTGTTTGTTTTTTATGGCTCATATTTCAAGTGGAGAATCTTCTAAACCCCAATCTCCCGAAAAGGCATTCCTTATGGGAGAATTGGCGGCAGCCAAAAGAACTATAGCCCAAAAGGATGAAGAGAAGAGGGAAATGAAGGAAAGACTCCAACGGCTAGAACCAACATATGATAGACCCGAAAGAGGAAGAAGATATCATCAAAGGCATGAATCAAGAAGTTGTCAAAATTACGGTGGCCATGAAGAAGAGGACGAATGGAGAGTGTATCATTTTGATGATTGGCGCCAAAATGTGGCAAAGCCTTTTTTACCATTTGTAAAACTGCCTAGTTTTAGTGGGAAAGGTGATCCCAATGTTTATTTAGGATGGGAGGCTAAGGTAGAACAAATCTTTAATGTGCATGAGGTCCAAGATTTCCAAAAGATTAAGTTAGCCTCCTTAGAATTTTTGGATTATTCAATGTAATGGTGGCACAAAACTATAATGGACATTGGTTTAAACAAGAGGTCAGTTGTGGTCTCTTGGGGGGATTTGAAATTATGCATGCGCGCTAGATTTGTGCCTCCACATTATAGGAAAGAGCTCTTGTTGAAGCTCCAACGACTTCAACAAGGAACACAAAGTGTGGATGCTTATTTTAAGAAACTTGAAACAACATTAACAAAGATTAACATGCATGAAAGTGAGGGATAAAAAATGGCTAGAGTTGTAAGTGGCCTAAGAAGGGATATCCAAGATGTGGTAGAAATCTATGAGTACCCCTCTTTAGAAAAGTTGGTTCACCTTGCCATCAAGGTAGAATCACAAATTTCAAAGAAAACCTCTTTAAAAAATTCTCATAATGATGGCTTTTACCACTCTTCTTGGAAAAACAAAAATAAAACTTCTTCAAATTTTCCCTCCAATTTTGTTAAAGAGTCCACTTACAAACCTAGGGATTCTAAACCCTCAACTTCAATTCCTAAATCACCTACTAAAACCTCAAGTAAAAAATGCTTTAAATGTTTAGGTTTTTGTCACATTGCTTCAAATTGTCCTTCCAAACGCAATATGATGGTGCATGAAGGGGTAGTTCTAAGTGACCATAGTTCACAAAGATCTAGGTCTCCCAATCCCTCTAGATCCCCAAGTGAGGAAGAGAGTGAGAGTCCATGTGAAGGTGACTTATTAGTAGTGAGACGAATGCTAGGACAAGTTTTAAAGCCATTTGATGAAAGTCAAAGAGAAAATATTTTCCACACTAGATGTCTCATTAATGATAAGTTGTGTTCTTTAATAGTGGATAAGGGGAGTTGTGCGAATGTGGCAAGCACAAGAGTAGTAGATTAACTTGGATTGTCTACTATCTCTCATGTTAAGCCCTATAAGCTTCAATGGTTAAGTGAAGAGGGGGAGATCATAGTCAATAAGCAAGTCCTCATAGCCTTTTCTATTTGCAAATATAAGGATGAGGTCTTATGTGATGTTGTACCTATGGAAGCTACTCGTATTACTTAGGTAGGCCATGGCAATATGATAGAAAAGCTCTTCATGATGGCTTTACCAACAAAATCTCTTTCATCTTCCATGCGCATAAGGTCACACTAAAATCTCTCTCACCAAAGGAAGTCCATGAGGACCAACTTAAAATGAAAGAAAAGATAGAGAAAGAATTCTAAGATAAGCCTTCTCGTTTCCCCACAAGAGGTCAAAAAGGTAATGCTTTCCCAAAATAATATTTTCATAGTTTTCCCTAGAGCCCTTGCAAGTGAGTTGGCGTTAGATAGTCCTTTTTGTTTGGCAAATTTGGTAAAGGAATTTGAAGATGTTTTTTCAAGACCCCCCCAAAAGGATTACCTCCTCTAAGGGGCATTGAGCACCAAATAGATTTCATACCCGATGCTTCTTTACCAAATAGGCCTGCATATAGGACCAATCCAACTGAAGCCAAGGAAATTCAACAACAAGTAGAGGAATTAATAGCCAAGGGGTGGGTGCAAGATAACATGAGTCCTTGTGCCATGCTTGTGATTCTTATCCCTAAAAAGGATGGGAGTTGGAGGATGTGTGCGAATTGTCGTGCCATAAACAACATAACATCAAGTATAGGCATCCCATTCTTAGATTAGATGACTTGTTGGATGAATTACATAGGTCTCAAATATTTACCAAAAATGATCTTAAGAGTGGTTATAACCAAATTCGAATTAAACTGGGGTTGAATGGAAAATCGCTTTTAAGACCAAGTTTGGTTTATATGAGTGGTTAGTCACGTCTTTAGGCTTGACCAATGCTCCAAGTACCTTCATGCGACTCATGCACCATGTTTTAAGACCTTTCATTGGCAAGTGTGTAGTAGTCTATTTTGATGACATTCTTATCTATAGCTTGTCTTTAGAGGATCATGAGAAGCATGTTAAGCAAGTGTTAGAAACCCTTAGGAAGGAAAGTTTGTATGCTAATTTTGCTAAGTGTATGTTCGCACTAGATCATATAGACTTCCTAGGGTTTGTTGTGAGTTCCAAAGTGATACAAACCAACAGATGACTAAGGACACAACAAGCACTTCCCAAAAGGGTCAGTCATCTCTAGATACAAAGCCAGGCCCCACCAATCCTCGGGAAAGAAGAAGCTATAAACCAAAATATCATAACTTCTTCTTGCTGGTCTTTTTAAATGATTACAAATATGTTGTAAATAATTGGGCTCAATTTGGGGGTCTAAATAACAAATATAGGCTAGAATAAGGTTCTTTTAGCATAATAAGGGGTGTAGGTGGCATTTTAGCTTGTTTCTAGCCCATTTGAAGGCATTTTGACCTGGTTTCTAGAAGGACAAGCCTAGGATGCGGGATTGACTTAGTCAAACCCTAAGGCTGCCCATTTTTTTCGTTTTCCCATCCTACCCCTTTAGCTTGTTCTCCAAGGCTCCTTCACCTATAAATAGGAGGCCTACCTAGTGTATTTTACAAGTTGAATGCAATAGAGAAAAGTTACTCTGCACATTTTGTGTGAGATGCTAGTGAGGCTTGTCCTCTCAGTCTTTTAGTCTTATCTTGTGAGAATTTAAGAGCTCTCAAGTGGCGGCTTCCAACACTTATCTTGGAGTCATTTCATCATCCAAGTGGCGTGCTCATCATCTCAAACTCCATTTCTCATAAGCTTCCTTTTCCTTCATCTTTTCCTTCCATTGTCATTCCATTCAATTCATAAATATGTTCTTGTTTTGCTTCCTTGTTTCTATTCGGTCATTTCCTTTTGTTATTGTTTTCATTGTTTAATTTCGCACCATATCTTGTCATCATTTTCACCTTATAATTGTGTTTTCCTTTTGCCTTTGTGAAATGAACCTTCACATATACTTAACCACTTGGTTAAGTTAATGTCCAGTGGGGATTTTCCTTAGGTTGTCACTCTTTAATTGTCTTAAAATCTCAATTCTAAAACTAAAGTGTCACCTAAATGAACAATCCTAAAATCAATTCACATCACAAAGGGGTGCATGTAGATAAGGAAAAGGTTGCAGCAATTCAACATTGGCCAACACCAACCAATGTTAGTGAGGTACGAAGTTTTCATGGATTTGCTAGTTTTTATAGGCGGTTTGTGAAAGACTTTAGTACCATTGTCGCACCTCTAAATTCCATAGTAAAGAAGGATGTGATGTTTAAATGGGGACAAGACCCAATTGCAGCTTTTGAAAATTTGAAAGAAAAATTGACTAAGGCCCCATTTTAGCCCTTCCTAACTTTGCTAAGACATTTGAAATCGAATGTGATGACTCAAACATAGGCATTGGGGTTGTCCTCCTTCAAGAGGGCCACCCTATAACTTATTTTAGTGAGAAACTCAAGGGGAGTCATCTCAACTACTCCACTTATGATAAAGAACTTTATGCTCTTGTAAGAGCCTTGCAAAAATTGGCAATACTACCTTTTTCCAAAGGAGTTTGTGATACATAGTGGTCATGAATCCCTTAAATATTTGAAAGGCCAAAGCAAGCTCAATAAGAGAGATGCTAAGTGGGTGGAGTTCATTGAGCAATTTCCTTATGTGATCAAACATAAGCAAGGTAAAATAAATGTGGTTGCGGATGCTCTTTCAAGAAGGTATACCTTGCTAAATGTTTTGGATGTTCAATACTTAGGTTTTGATCACATAAAGGAAATCTATAAAGATGACCTTGATTTCTCTCTCATCTGTCAAGAGTGTTAAAAGGAGGGCACAAAGAATTTTTCATCCATGATGGTTTTCTTTTCAAAGGAAAATGTGTTTGTGTTCCCCAAGGGTCTTTACGACAATCTCTTATCAGAGAGGCACATGAGGGTGGTCTTTTGGGACACTTTGGGGTAGCTAAGACTTTAGATACATTACATGAGCATTTCTTTTGGCCACACATGCACAAATCCGTATATAGTTTTTGTGACAAATGCATAGCATGTAGGAAGGCTAAATCTAAAGTGCAACCCCATGGTTTATATACCCCTCTTCCCATACCAACTATGCCTTAGGTAGACATCTCCATGGATTTTATCTTAGGTCTTCCCAAGACATCAAAGGGTATGAATTATATCTTTGTGGTAGTGGATCGCTTTTCTAAAATGGCTCACTATATTCCATGCCACAAAGTAGATGATGCTTCTTTTATTGAAAATCTCTTCTTTAAGGAAGTAGTTCGTTTGCATGGACTTCCTAAAAGTATTGTATCCGACAAAGATTTAAAGTTCTTAAGTCACTTTTGGAGGACTTTGTGGGGAAAACTTGGAACTAAACTCTTGTTTTCTACTACTTGTCATCCCTAAACTGATGGTCAAAAAGAAGTGGTTAATAGAACTTTGGGTCCAATGTTAAGGTGCCTTATTTCTGGGAACCAAAGGATTTGGTAAAATTTACTACCTCATATTGAGTTTGCTTATAATATAGTAGTAAATTCTACTACCTCCCACACCCCTTTTGAGGTTGTCTATGGGTTTAATCCCCTCACACCTCTTGACCTCCTTCCTATTTATGTACTTCATGAGGTGTTGTGCAAAGATGGTTTTGAAAAAGATTCTTTAATTAAAGACTTGCACCACCACATCAAGCTACAAATTGAAAGGAAGGTAGGCAAGTATGTTGAGCATGCCAACAAAGGGCGCAAGGCATTGATCTTTGAACCCGGGGATTGGGTTTGGCTCCACTTGAGGAAGGATAGATTCCCTACTCATAGGAAGTCCAAACTTATGCCACATGGTGATGGTCCTTTTCAGGTCATCAAGAAGATTAATGACAATGCCTATTAGTTGGATCTGCCTGATACGTACTTAGGTAATCATTCTTTTAATATCAGTGATCTAACTCCTTTCTTTACAGGTCTTCCAAATTCGTGGACGAATTCCCT
Source organism: Phaseolus vulgaris (assembly GCF_051622355.1). Classification (NCBI taxonomy): domain Eukaryota; kingdom Viridiplantae; phylum Streptophyta; class Magnoliopsida; order Fabales; family Fabaceae; genus Phaseolus; species Phaseolus vulgaris. Next base: position 39,174,131 of record NC_143501.1, on the reverse strand, counting down.
CCCACCTAGGGAGCATCATGAGGACCAAGGAGATAGGGCACCTACTACCTAAGCCCAACCCATGACCTCAACACCCACCATACCTTAGAGGATTACTAGAAGCAGAGCACAGACTTTGGGTGTTGAGCATCAGTTGGTTTCCCTTTTTGTAATTTTCGTAGAGTGGGTTTATATAGCATAAATAGGAGGTGAAGTTATAGGATTGGGCCTATGAGAAGTCCATTAGGGAAGGAAGGAAACCCTACCTTCTAGAATGTGCATAATGGTGCGGCATTGACTAAAGTCAATACCCTAGACCGCACCATTTTTGTCTTTCCCTTCTTACCCCACAACTTGTTCTCCAAGGCTCCTCATTCTACAAATAGGAGGCTTCCCTCTTTGTATTGAGAAGTTGAATGAAATATAGAAAAGTTACTCTGCACATTTTTGTGTGTGAATGATTAGTGAGGCTTGTCCTCTTAGTCTTAGTCTTATCTTGTGAGTTTTGAGAACTCTCAAGTGGCAGCATCCTTCACTTATCTTGGAGTTATTTTACCATCCAAGTGGCATGCAACCATTCTCAATTCCATTTCTCATAAGTTTCCTTTTCCTTCATCTTTTCCTTCCATTATCATTCCATTCTATTCATAAACGTGTTCTTATTTTGCTTCCTTATGTCTTTTCGGTTTTCACATGTTCCTCTTGTTTTCCTTATGTAATTTTTGCACCATATTTTGTCATCATCTTCACCATATAATTGTATTTTCCTTTTGCCTTTGTGAAATGAAGCTTCACATTTACTTAACTACTTTGTTAAGTTAATGTCCAGTGGGGATTTTCTTTAGGTTTTCACTCTTTAATTGTCTTAAAATCAAAATCATAAATCTAAAGTGTCACATAAATGAACAATCCTAAAATCAACTCACATCAATATCAGTGAGATAAAGCAAAGAACCAATCAATCCTCTGAATTTGTTTTGATCTACTGTTGTACTAGTCAAGTCAACATCCATATAACAACTTGTGGACATTGGTGTGGTTGCCTCTTTGCAGTTTTTCATCTCAAACCTCTTGAGAATCTCCTTGCAATACTTGGTTAGACTTAGGAAGATGCCATCTTTAGATTGTTTGACCTGCGGTCCAAGAAAGAAGGAAAGCTTGCCTATCATAGACATTTCAAACTCCCCATGCAGAGCTACCACAAATTCTTCACATAGGCAATCATTTGTAGCACCAAATATGATGTCATAAGCATATATTTAGACCAAGATAATTGCAAAATTTGACTTCTTAATAAAGAGTTTTGTCAATATTCCCTCTCTCATAGCCATTAGACAAGAGGAAAATACTTAGCCTCTCATACCACTGCTTTGGGACTTGCTTAAGTCCATACAAGGCATTTTTCAGCTTGTATACATGCTTGGGATGTTGATGATCTTCAAAACTGGGTGGTTGTGAAACATAGACCTCCTCGTTGATAACTCCATTAAGGAATGCACTTTTCACATCCATCTGAAACAGTTTGAAACCCCTCATCCTACCAAAAGAAAGTAGTAATCTCACAGCTTCCAATCTAGCCAATTGTGCAAAGGTTTCATCATAGTCTATGCCTTCCTCTTGATTGTATCTTTTAACAACTAGCCTTGCTTTGTTTCTTGTAATCACCCCTTATTCATCCAGCTTATTTCTAAACACCTACTTGGTTCTAATGATGTTCATCTGATCTGTTTTAGGAACTAGAAACCACACATCATTTCTAATAAATTGATTCAGCTCCTCATGCATGGCAGCAACCCAGTTTTCATCTTTCAGAGCTTCACCAATCGTCTTAGGTTCAGTTTTGAGAGACAAAAGCCATGTGCCTGCAGTAATTTGAGACAGTTCTTCTAGTAGGAACTCCCTTCTGAATCTGCCCAATGATGTTTGTTGAACAAGATGCTTTGATGTCTCCAAATCCAAGAGGAAAGCTTGAAGACCTTGTTGTTGTGTGTGTGTGTGTTGTCTAGTTGTTTGAAACTTGTTAATTCACTCCTTAAGATGATCCAAGTTCATTTGAATCTTTAACCTTTTAAAAACATGAGTTTTCTAAAATGCTGTTGAAATTTCAACAAGTTGTTTGAAACAACAGGTTGTTTTACCTTAGCAGTTTTTGAAAAAGGTTTTGAAAAGTTTGACTTTGCTGTCAAGTCAATTCAACCGATTGTTTTGACAAAACAAACGATTGTTTTCTTGAAAACCTTAACAAAATTCTGTTAAGCGATTTTAATATGTTTTAAATGATCCTAACTAACTTGGCTCCTTTATTAAATGCTTTTGACCACTTGGTGGGTTTATATAAAGGTGGTTTTACGCTCCTAATCTTAGAGTAAGGGAAAGAGTTTATCAAAACAGTTTTTCCAAGATTTGAAAGAGCTTTGGATCATTCTTAAGTGTCTGGAATAGGATAGGGTTGTAATTCTGAACTTTAAGCTTTGTAATACCCATGTGTATTTTATTCCCTTCTTCCTTGATTACTGTATTTCTGTAGTTGTGTTGCCAATGAGTGTTGTGAGTTCTTGAGGTGTTTAAGATGAACATTCTTGGTGTGGTTTTCCAAAGGTAGTGTGTTTCTTGAGGGGTTCAAGGTCACTACTTTGGTGTGTGATGTTTGTAATCTGGTTTTGATTACATAGTGGATTACCTAGTGGTTTCTGGGGACTGGATGTAGCTCTTGGTGTAAGAGTGAACCAGTATAAATCTTTTTGTGTGATTCTCTCTTTCTCTGATCTCACATATATTTGTTTTAAGTTGTTTTTATTAACTGCTGATAAAAACAACCGATTGTTTCGACAAAACAACCGATTGTTTTTCTGATATCATCTTAAAACAATTTTGGGTATTTGTTTCCTTGATTCTTTTCTCTGTAATTCAGCATTGATTTTCATTATACCTTCAAAGTTTGTGAAAATCCCTCTTAAACAATTCACCCCCCTCCCGTTTAAGGCCATATATTCTAACAATGTTATCCACAGAAAGATCTTTAGGAATCCTCCATTCTTTGGGTAACTGATTTTGTTGCAAAATTTCAATCGATTGTTTCGCAGAATCAATCGGTTGTTTTTCTGGACAGGTTTCCAAATTCTTCAGAAAGATGTTCTGCACAATTCTTCAAAGATTCTTTTTATGCATGGTTAGTCTCATCAAATACAACATCAACAGACTCATCTACAATCATGAGCCTTTTATTATACACCCTATAAGCATGGTTACTTGAAGAATAACCAAGGAATATACCATTATCTGCTTTCTCCACAAACTTGCCAAGGTTTTCTTTTTCATTATTCAAAATGTAGATTTGCATCCAAACAACTTTAGATGACCAATGTTGGGTTTCCTTACATTGAACAGTTCATATGGAATCTTCTTCAAGATTGGTCTGATGAGAACCCTGTTCATCACATAGCAAGCGATGCTAACATCATCCGCCCAAAAATATTTTGGCAAGGAGACTTCACTCAATATGGTTCTACCAAGCTCTTCAAGAGAGTTGTTTTCCCTTCCTACAACTTCATTCTGTTGAGGAGTTTCTAGGAGCAGAGAAATTATGAAAGATTCCAAGCTTTTCACAAAAGGAACTCAACTTTTCATTTTGGAACTCCTCTCCATGATCACTACGGATAGCACATATGTTGTTGTAGCTAGTGTTTTGCAATCTCTTTGCAAGATTTCTGAATGTAGAAAATACATCACTCTTTCACTCCAAAAATAGCGTCCAGGTAAACCTAGAAAAGTCATCAACAATAACAAGAGCATAGTAATTTCCACCAAGACTCATGTTTCTAAAAGGACCAAATAAATCCATGTGCAACAGCTCAACGGGTTTCGAAGTAGAAATTGTTGAACATGAGCTTTGATGTCTCCAAATATGTGTGGATTTCTTGAAGGTTTTGATGCTGCTTGTGTGTGTGGGTTCTGGGTAGTTTGAATTTGTAAATCCACTCTTAGTTTTGATCTAAAGTTGTTTTAATCAAGTTCTTTTGAAAAAGAGTGTTTTTCTAAAGAAGTGGAAAAACAACCAGTTGTTTTGTCGATTCAACTAGTTGTTTTACACTTAGTGGGTTTTGAAAAGAATTTGAAAATTCTTGACATTGGTTGACCTTGCTGTCAAGCCAATTCAACCGATTGTTTCGTGCTTTCAATCGGTTGATTTTTTAAAATCCTTAACCGAATTTGTTCAGTTTGTTAAATCTGTTTTAATTGATTCAAAACTAATTTGACTCTTGCATTAAATGTTTTTAACAGCTCATTGGAGCTTATATAATATGTTTTACGCTCCTAGTTGTTTCTCACTTAAAAGATCTTTTTTCAAATCTAGATTTTCCAAGATTGCTTAAAGCTTTGGATTCTTTATAAGAGTGGAATGGGATTGCTTTGTAGTTTTCCTTTTCAATCTGAGATTATATCAGGTGTGATCATTCTTTTTCTCTCTTGATTTGTACTTTCTGTAAGAACTGGTGTTGTGTAGATCCAAAGGGTGTTCTGATTTGTGGTGAGTTGTTTTCCAAAGGAGGTGTGTTTTCTTGAAGGATTCAAGATCACCTCTTTGGTGTGTGGTTTGTAATCAAGGTTTTGATTGCTTAGTGAAACACTCAGAGGTTTCTTGGATAAGAGTGAATCAGTATAAATTGGTTGTGTGATCTTTCTATCCCTTATCTCCTTTAAATCTATTTTTAATTTTTTTTATAAACTACTGATACAAACAACCGGTTGATTTGCAAAAACAACCGATTGATATTTTGGAAATATACTAAAACAGATTTTTTTCTTTGCTGAACTGGTTTCGTCTTTTATGATTCTTCATTGGCTTTCACTCCACTATCAATATTTGCGAAAATCTTTTAAAAACAATTCAATCCCCCTCTTGTTTAACGCCTATAATTCTAACAGAAACCACATTTTTCAGTTTGAAGGAATGTTTAGTTTGCTTCCCCTTTTGGCATGCTTCACGTATATGGTCTTTCTCAAACTTGAGCTTGAGTAAACCTACCACAAGATCTTTAGATATCAACTTATTTAAATGATGCATGTGAATATGAGCTATTCTTCTATGCCACAACCATGATTCCTCATGTTTGGTTAGAAGACAACCAATGGATGTAGGATGTGAAATATCAAGAAGATAAGCATTGTTGACCCTTTTACCAATCAACAATACTTCCAGTGAATTAGGTAGGCATATCTCACAAGTGTTGGGCTTGAAGGTTACTTCATAACCTTTATCACACAGCTGGCTAATGCTGAGTAGACTATGCTTGAGCCCTTCCACTTATAGGATTATGAATCAAGAAGTTGTTCTTGTCACCAATGGTGCCTCTCCCAAGAATCTTTCCTTTATTGTTGTCTCCATAAGTCACATGACCTTCTTGCTTGAGGATAAAATTGACAAACTCGGATTTATCCCCTGTCATGTGCTTGGAACAACCACTGTTCAGGTACCACATATGCTTATTTTCCATCAAAGAGTCCTGTAAAACACAAGATAAAGTAGCAAGGTTTGGCCCCTTAACAAATTTGGGTCCATCGGTATTAATTGGATCATTAGAAACCTTAAGATTTTTAGGGACCCACTTCAAAACACCCCTGGGAACAAAAAAAATTCTAATTTTACAGAATCTGACAAAATGACCCTTTTTTATATAGTACAAGCATGAAACAATCAGTTGTTTCGACTTTTCAATCAGTTGTTTTTCCCTGATGGTTGAAAAAGGCTTTGAAACACCACTTTTCTTGCTCTGTGCATTAAACCCCAATCCAGATTTTCCAAAAACACAATTTTCATATGTAAGAACAGTCTCAAAGTTTGATTTTCCTTTTGAAAGCTTATCCATGATTTTCACAAGATAGTGAATCTTCTTTTCAAGAGATTCACAATTTTCACAAAAACTTGAGTCACATTTGTAAGAAGAGATCTGTAAATCAATTCTAGATTTTCAAAATCATTTTTCGAATTTTCTAGCTCTTCTTCCAATGTTTTGACTTTATTTTCCAACCAATTATTCAAGCCTTTCAATTGGTTGTTCAAAAGAGCCAATCTATTAGCTTCTTCATAAGTTTCTTTGAAAGCATGAAGAAGTTGGCTATAGTTTTCAAAATTATTTGAATTGCTGGAACTTACACTGCTCATGTCAGATTCTCCCTTGGCCATTAAGCAAAGATTTGCTTTTTCATCTCCTGAAGATGAGTTAGAGGAAGAAACTTCATTATCTTGCCAGGCTCTCTTGGCTTTGTCTTTCTTTTCACCTTTCTTGCTTGTTACTCTTTCTTTACTCTCATTGTTGGGGCAATCAACTTTAATATGACCCTTTTCACCACATCCAAAGCAAGTATATTTATTAGAATTAAAATCATTCAGTTTCTTGCTATTATATCTGTTCGGGGAGTGATTCTTGTTGCTGTTTTTCTTCAAGAATTTGTTGAATTTCTTGGACAGCAAGCTAAGAGTTTCTCCATCACTGTCATCACTTAAATCTTGGCAATTTTTAAGTCCAGCATCCTTCAAGGCAATGTTCCTCACATGCTTGTCTTCATTTTCTTGAACATTCAGCCTATTCATGTTCTCTAAGCTTTCCAAACAATGAGGTCGTTGTCAAAGATGTTAAATCTTTAGACTCAGAGATGGTCGTGATCTTGGGCTGCCAAAATTTGTCTAGGCACTAGAGGATCTTCATGTTGCGTTCCTCTTTTTCAAAAGTTTTTCCAAGACTCATAAGGTGGTTGACAATATGAGTAAATCTCTTTTGCACTTCTGCAATTGTCTCCCTTTTTTGCATTCTAAACATCTCATATTCTTGGATAAGAGCATGCTTCATTGCTCTCTTCATGTCATTTGTTCCTTCATGAGTCACTTCAAGTGTATCCCACATTTCCTTTGCGGAGGTACATTGTGACACCCTGGAAAACTCATCAGAACTTAATGCATATGTAATAATATTCTTTGCAATAGAATCATATTGAGCCTTTTTGCTTTCATGCTCAGTCCATTAGGACCAAGGCTTTTCAAAAAACACTTTATCTTTTTCAAGCATAGGAACAAAAGGATCATTTTCAATTGCATCCCAAATTCCTTTACAAATTGATTTTACAAAGATCTTATCTTTACCTTCCAAAATTGATAATTCAAACCACAAAACAAAGGCGACCTGTTAATTGAAGCACCCTCCCCAAACGGTAGTTGTTCTGCCATTTAAAATGGTTTTAGGATAAAAAACTTGAATGACTTTCAAGAACCTAGCTCTTGATGCGAGTTGTTAAAATTTTAGGCCTTAAACAAGAAGGGGGGGTGAATTGTTTTTAAAATATTTTCGTAAATATTGAAGGTGGAGTGAAAGGCAATGAAGAATCAAGAAGAAGAAACCAGTTCAACAAAGAAACAAATATGTTTTAATATGTTTCCAGAAAATCAACCAGTTGTTTATGCGAATCAACCGGTTATTTTTATCAACAATTTATAAAAACAAATTTAAAGGACACAAGGGATAGAAAGATCACACAACAAATTTATACTGGTTCACTTTTATCCAAGAGCTACATCCAATCCCCATAAACCCCTGAGTATTTCACTAAGCAATCAAAAACCTTGATTACAAACCACACACCAAAGAGGTGATCTTTAACCCTTCAATAACACATACCTCCTTTGGCAAACAACACAACACAGATTAGAACACCCTATGGATCTGCACAACACCAGTTCTTACAAAATAATAGTAACCAAGAGAGAAAAGTTATGATCACACTTGATACAATCTCAAATTGAAAAGCAAAAGTACAAAGCAATCATGTTCCACTCTTAGAAAGAATCCAAAGCTTGAAGAAATAATGGAAAAACTTGATTTGGAAAATATCTCTTGAGTAAGTAATAACCAAAAGCGTAAAACATAATGTATAAGCTCCAATTACTTGTTAAAAACATTTAATGCAAGATCCAAATCAGTTTTGAATCAATTAAAACAGATTGAAAAGTATGACGGGTCAACAAACCTAGACGCACAAGTCAAGGCATATCTTACCCAAACCAACCTCTTTTTCGAAGACTTGGGAGTACACTGTAGACTTTTCCTTACTACCCTTAAGGACCAACCTTGGAATGGTACTATTTTCTACCCAAAAGCTCAACAGATTCATTTGACACTTTTTTTTAAGGTTCTCAACCCAGTTTGTTGATTCCATTCCCATGGTTGCAACCTCAACATCTCTAAATAATGTTGTACAATGGGAAAATGAGTCACTACAACAATACATGGCTCAATTTGCTAAAACGTCCATCCATATCCTGAATCTACATCCAACAGTGGCTATGCACATGCTCTTAATGGGTTTTTGCATAGGAAAATTCTTCAACACACTATATGTTAACCCACCTGCAAACATGGATGAGCTCCATACCTGAGCAACATGATATATCAGCATCGAGGAGAACTCAAATGAAAGGAAAAGATGATGAAATTTTTCCCTACCTCTACTATGAATATAACACAAACCTTTAAGAGAAGGCGTGTAAGTAGGCACATAACTAAATGGATTTTTCTTCAAAGGAAGAATTAGAAAAGAAAGAAGAAAAGGCCATTAGGGACGTACCTAGACAAAAATGGTGGCGAATAGAGACAAAAAAATGCTAAATTCTCTTGCGAAGACTTTAAGACTACAAGGCCAGAGGGCGTGATAGCAAGGAAGGTAAGAAAATGAAAAGTAGTAAAGTTTAAATATAAAACGAATGAAGTGTTTTGTCAGTTCGCACAAAACATTTGAAATACTCAAACGTCATATCCTAAAATAATATGGCATGGAAAGTTGAAACATTAGGGGCAAACGACGTAACATCTCGAAAGGGTAAAAATCTCATCATTAATTATGAAAATCCCCCATTAATGCATATTGGTAGTTACAATGTTAATAAGAAATATCATACTAGAAAAGTCGAACATACTCGATCCCACCAAAAGTCACAAAAATGCATGGTTGAGAAAATACAATCTCAAAATTAATTATTTGAGTCAAACATTAAAGTTTGTTAATTCACTAAATCGAATCCACCCATGCTTCATTTATGAAATCCAAGATTGGGGGGCTTATGTACCTACTTGTATCCGAGATATATGAAAATATGCATAGATTTATAACACAATAATATAAAATCCAATCAAATTAAATGTAATTGTATAACTCAGATATTTATACTCATATATGGTTATAATTGTTTGAATGACAAATATTCAATAATCAATCACATCTCTTATTTATTTTTAATATCTTTTTAATACTTCAACTCAAGTCCAAAGGCCTATAAATACAAACAGATCACACAGGAAGTACTCACCCAAATCTCTAATTCACTTTTATACTCATATATTTTATAATTTGTTTTGCTCTTATTGACTTGAGTGTTGGAGAATCTTCTACAAGTGGATCTTTCATCGGTCTTCATAAACAACTCGACAATCAATTCTCAGAGGTACAACTCAGCTTCCTACGAATATAACTTTTTTCACCTTGAGAGATCCGCACTCATCTCCGATATGAACATTATGAAAAAAATTATAATATATAATCAACATTTTGTTAGAGACATGACAAAGTTATAATATATAAGTAAATACAAACATCACTTTATCAAGTTGGTTTTATATGGCCGAGCTAGACTTAAATTCCACTATTTACTACTATGTATCGGAGTCTTTTATGTGAGGTTGAGTTATACTTCCATTACTTTAATACGACCAACTTAATAAAATAAGGTTTGTACTACCTATATATCATAATTTGACCATATCTACCAATTTATAATATATAGGTTGATGCAAACCTTACCTTAATGAGTTGGTTTTATAAAATTGAATTAAACTTAAATTTCACTACTTACTATTATGGTATGAAAGTAAGTTTTGTAAAGTTAAATTATACTTAAATTTCACTACTTTAATATGATCGAATCATTAAGATAAGGTTTACACTCATCTATATAGTATAATTTGTATGTAAAACCACTTTAATAAATGAGCTTTATAAGATTGAATTTGTAATACCTCAAAAATATCCTCCAACCCTACGTTATAAATCTACTAAAGGGTCTATACAAAACTTATAGTAATTAAAATTAAAATTTAAACATACACATTATATAAGTATAAATACAAATATTTACACAACAAGAGTAAAAAAAAATATTATTCTTTCTAGATGTCACTACTCATCCTGCACCTGTAAAAATAGTATATTTTACTTTTATTTTTTAAAGTTGATCAAAATGATATTGAGATAAAACAAAAATGATTTAGTTTATTTAGAACACGAAATCAAACAAACATTACTTTATTAGATATCCGTCAAATTGAGTTAAACCGATGTACTCTATAGCTCTATCCACATCTCAGATCATTGTGCTTCAACCATATACCATCATTGACTTCTGCAACAACACATGACATAGTTTGGTCTATTGATTAAAAAAATTATGATAGTTGAACTATTATTTTATTTAAGTGTTAATAATTAATGTTTTCATTTTTGAAAGTTGAGTTGTCAGGCTACATTAAATTTTAAATTAAATACTCGTAAGTTAATAAAATTGTTGAGAAAAAAAGACTTTCATTGATTTATGATGTAGATCCCACGTCGACAAGAGATGAGGACAATTCATTGTATATAAGTGGGTGCAATATACACAAAAGTCCCAACTGCAAATTAAAGAAATAAAGAAAATGAAGTGTTTGATAACAATATTTCTAAATAGAACGCAATTATTGATTGCACATACTTTCTTCGAAGGAATAGTGTGAACTTGAAATTTCAAAGATGACACGGTCGCACGGCGTGAATAATTGTATGAACAACAAACTTATACTAATGTTTTGTAGGCGTAATTATAACTATGTTCCAAACTATACTATATACAGTTGACTTGACTTGCTTAGTCTCTGACAACACGTTATCATTGGTCTAAAAATGATGCTGAAAAACTTATCCATGATATTCCAACTCAGCTTCACCTCTTCGCCTCTTCACCTACCTTTGCAATTCTCACAAACAGTGTTCTTGTTTAGTTAGCTCTCATCACTATCAAGCTTCAAAAACAATGAAGGTCAGAACTATACTCTCATATATGAGATCAAACCAGTCTCATTTATTTCCTTTTTCTTTCCATTTCTCTACCTTTCTCCCGGATTTTGTTTCTTTCACTAATCTCATATCGTAGAGATAAATAACATTTTATAATATATAAATGAGTGCAAACCTGATTTTGTAAATCGATTTTATAAGATTGATTAAACTTAAAGTTCATTTCTTAATATGGTATCAGAATCATTTAGAGTTTATTCTAATGAGAGTTGATGGTCTCATCAGATCACCCATAAATATATAGTCTTATATACGAGTTAACAGTCTCGGTGTGAGGAGTGTGTGTTGGAAATCCTACATCGACTAAAGATAAAGATATTTTATAGTATATAAATAAGTGTAAACCTCATTTTATTATAAATCAGTTTTATAGGTAAATTTTATAAGATTGAGTTATTATTAAAGTCTAATTCTTAATAATACTCGAGTATCAAACCAATATCTTTTATTTTGTTTTTCTTTCCATATCTTGACTTTTTTACTTTATCGATGTAAAAGTAGTTGGGTCTGAATTAACATTTCTTTGATGTTTGTGTGACAGAAAGTGGTGTTAAAGATGGACTTGCACGATGACAAAATCAAACGAAAAGCTATGAAGACAGCATCAGGCATTTCAGGTATATATCAGTTTTCACTCTAATAAAACTTGCTTAACTTTTGTTAAGAATTGAATAATAATTTAAATGTATTTGCAATTATTTTTGCAGGGGTTGAATCAATTTCTGTTGACTTGAAAGACATGAAGTTGGTGCTACTGGGTGAGATTGATCCAGTGAGAACAGTGTCGAAGCTACGAAAATGGTGCCACACAGAATTAGTTTCAGTTGGACCAGCCAAAGAGGAGAAAGAAAAGGAGGAGCCACCAAAAGTACCTGTTCCTGTCTATGAACCCTACCCCATTTATTATTATCATTATTCTATGACACCACCATTGTATTCTTAAAATTAATTTTTAACTAGGTTACAAGTTTTGGAGGGAATCCTATGCAGTGGATCTGTGTTACTTATGCTAAAATTTTAGTGTTCGAAAGTTTGTTACGAAGAGAGTCCTAGTATTTTTTTTTGGTTTTACTTATATTTTTTTGTGGTCTAGTAGATTCAAGACCATTGGGTGTATTTTGCCAATTGATGTGTTCATCATATAAAAAAGATTTGATTGGAAAACGATTTCTTCCTAATAGTTCTTGTATTGTTGGAAATTTTAGTAGTCTGTTTTATTAATTTATTGTCTATATACAACCCTCGAAGCTTAGAACAGAGTGTATGATTCGTGAAATTTTGTTGATGGCTAAGAGTAAGAATGGACAAAGTTTTTCTAATCATTACATTGGTACAAATTAATAATTTAAATAAAAATAATCAAATGTTCGGGTCAACAAAATAATATACCATACATGACCGAAATTGTAAAATTGATATCACCTCCACACATCCAGAAGTGAATAAACATATGGATCGGTTGTCACCAATGATATCTTGAAAAACCCATAAAAATAGAATAATTAAGGATTAATCTTAAATTAACTTAATAAATATATATGTTGTGGAACTAATACGAGGTTAATCACAATATTGATACGGATCCAAACTCATTTGTGTTGAGTCTAATACATATCTTAAATATGTTTGTTTGGGACATGTAAATATTACATTTTAATACTATTTATTATTCTCAACTATCCAAGTAGATTGATTTGAGTGTTGAAACATATTTTGTAAGTACATTCACGTCCTGCACCAAGAAGATCATTAGTATTGTGAGGATGACATCTCCGAAGATACAGAGTACTAGATAAGTAAGGAGAGATTTCTTGGTTCATACAAGAACAATTATCCTCTTCACATATTGATGATCTTCTTTGGTATGAGCGACGTTGTGTACCTACAAAAGGCACTTTGACGCACAAGTTAATCTTCTTAAATAGTTGAGTGTGATAAATGTTATCAAAACGTAACATTTACCTCTCTCAAACAAACTTATTTATATTGGGCCTCAATACAGATGGACCTAGATTAGTATAAATATTTTTTTAGCAAATTCTTCCTACACCTTATAAAGTGTCACATGATCCTAAGGCACTTTAAAATTTCAAAAATTGTCGTTCATTCCAGAATTGAAAATCCAGATTTTAAAAAATACATTCTAAAAAAAATTCAAAATAGATTATTGTGTTCCAAAAATAGAATTTTAGAATAGAATTACACAATCAAAATCCTATTCCGGAAAAACAATTTCGGAGTAAAAAAAAGTGTTATGAAAAAAAAATTCCAAAAAAACAAAATCTAAAAATGTATTATAGAAAAGAGATTCTGAAATCCAAAAAAGTGTTTGAGAAATCTAAATCTGTAAATATATTCTAGAAAAGAGATTCTGCAAATGCATTTTGATATGCACCCCTTTTAATTAAGGATATTTTTATAATTTTGCATAAAAACTATATGCGAATTCAAATTTCATCGAATGGGAAGTAATTGTCATCTCGGAAAAAAAGTATGATATATTTATTAAGTTGATTTTAAAATATCGACATGATGAATGATTCTATTTTTATCAATTTCCTCACATGTTTGTTTCAATAGTGCACCCCATATAAATATGTTTATTTACTGCTAGATGTGCATAAATTATCTCAATTATGGGATTTTAGACCTATATGTTACAATAACCTTATTTTTAATACATGATTTTTTTAATTTCTTCGTAACAAAGAATTAAAAATGCATGAAAAACAAAATAAGTAAAAGTTTTAATGTTTGCACCTTTTGGGCTTTTTCTCTTTCTCTTATTTCACTCAAACCCATCAGGCCCATGGATGTCTTGCTCTTGTATATATATTGTTTCGTCTTTCTTGTTTCCTTTTTATCTCATGGCTACCGCACAACAAGACTCCAAAGAATAAATCAAGAATGATCAACTAAATCCAACAAGTGTCGACTACCTACCCAGGTGAGAACCCAACCATGGCCCTTATCACACCGCATCTTGATGGGTCAAACTATCACTCTTGGAGTAGAGCGATGAAGCGCGCGTTGGTCTCCAAAAACAAATTTAAATTTGTTACTGGAGAGATGTCGAAGCCTTTGAGAAATGAAAGTCAGTATGAAGCATGGGAAAGGTGCAACATAATGGTGATCATGGATCACAGGTAGTCTCGCAACACAAATAGCACACAGTATAGTGATATTGATAATGCTAGGGAACTTTGGGAAGATCTTAAGGAGAAATTTGCAAAAAGCAATCATTTTCGTGTCTCAGATCTTTTACAAGAAATCAACTCCATTAAACAAGGAGAAAGAAATGTTACAAATTACTAAACTGATTCCAAGATCTTGTGGGATGAGCTTGATTCTTTACGACCCTTGCCTGTTTGTGTTTGTAAAGCAAAGTGTAGGTGCGACCTGATGAAGATCATGGGAAACTACCGAGAATATCTAAGCGTGTCATGTGTTTCTTAAAGGGTCTTGGAGAAATGTATAAGACTATTAAGACATAAATTTTGTTGACTGGGTCATTGCCAAGTGGCAATCGCGTCTTTTCTTTGGTTTTTCAACAAGAAAGACACCTCAGTGAGAATATTGGAGTTAACACAAAGGTTCTAATCAACAATGTGAACCAACAAAAAGTTAGCAATAAACCCAGTGGTATTAACTATGGATGGCGAAGTTATGGAAGAGGGAGAAGTAAAATTTTTGGAAAGAAATGTTCTTATTGCAACAAGATGAACCATATTGTTGATGAATGTTACTCAAAACATGGCTTTCCACCATGAATGAAACAAAAAAGGGAGTATACTGCGAACACTTTTGAGAAAGAAAAGGAAGACGAAACTAAGAAGAACAAAGTTGTGCATGATGAGACTCTGAGTGAACAAATTATTAGAACCTTTGGATCAAATAAATTACAACAACTTATAGATATAATGCAAGTCTCCAAGAATAGAGAAAAACTTATCAACACCACTGTGACAGGTGGCTCAAGAACTAGTAGCAATGTAGGTAAAGAAGGTAATGGGCATTAGATTCTTGATACGGGTGCCACTGATCACGTAACTTGTTCTATTTCATCTTTTATAAATTAGTATTGTTTAGCTTTATTTCATCTACAACCAAGCTTGTTTGTGCTAAATCCAATATATCATTGATTTCCCCCTTTGTCATCATAAATTGCCTCCTAGACTTCTCATTTGTCCCTGTTCAGTTTTTCTAACCACTAATGTCCCCTCATTTTGAGCTTAATTATCTTTTGAATTTCTAGTTGGATACATATTTGCCTAATCTTTCCTATTGCCTCTGATTTACTCAGCTAGAAATTGTTGCATCCTACATTCCTACTTACTCACTACTGCAATATCTATGTATTCCTCTTTTGCATAACCAACCAACATACTTTGATATATACAACATTTTGTATTACAATCATCCTGATTCCAACTTGAGATTTACACTTGCAATTTTCTTCATGTTATACTACTATTCTCATGCATTTTGAGTGTTTCAAAAAATAACAAGTTGCTTAGTTTTTTCACTTTCAAAGAAGTTATATGTGACATAAAGTAATTGTGTTCGGATGCTTGTTCTGATACGTCTAATAGTCTCATATTACGTAAAAATCAAAGTTTTTTTTATCACCAAAAATAAATGAATGAAAGGGGACACTTTAGGGGTGTCCCAACCCTTATACAAGTACCAAAACTCACTACCTAAGATCCAAACCAAAAGTAGTATACAATAACAGAAGTCGAAGTTAAAGGTAATTTAAATACACATTTCAACCATCTTTTAAGGGAAGAACCGGGTTAAAACTCTGAGTTTCATAGGGACAATACGTCAAATATGGTAATTGACCCTAATAGTGTTATCTCAATGGACACATTGGCAGGGATGGAAAAGTGATTCCAAAGACGAACTCTCTTTTCCTTTGCCCTCGACTTGGAGGCTTTGACAATTTAAATATACATTTCTCTCCTTAACTTTCCAATGCTTTCTGACGGGAGTTCTGAGCTTTAAAACGGACATTACTCAATACTTTAGATGCAATGATTGGTTCTAATGATGTTATCTCAACGAACTTGAAAATGAAACATTTACGTCGTATGTGACGCAATGGAAAAGTGATTCCAAATACAAACTCACTGGAGGATTTGTGCAATTTAAACACGCATTCCTCTTTTATCCCTTCAAGATATTTTTAAGGACAAAACTATGAGAAATGATTATGAATTCCAAAACAAACAATACCTCTAATACAATGATTGAGTCTAAATATGCTATTTCAACAAAGTTAAGTTTAGGGCATTTAGTAAACATCATTTTGCAATAGTTTAAACATTTGAAATATGATATATGAAACAAAATTTGATGTAATAACTATTAATCGCTTTATAATTATAAAATAAAAATAAGCAATCATATAAATAACTAATAAAATGGTATGATATAAAAAGACTTTTATAACTGAACATGGAGGGAAGTTTCTGTGTGCTATATGTTGATTCAACTTGCAGCAGTCATCATTCATCGTATTAATCATTTTGAGACATAACCACGAAGCAACATGTTCAATCGTTTTCCAACCCAACCTGACATAAAGCAATAAAAAACTTCAATTATTACAGTTCTTATAATATTTCATTGCTGCACTTTCCGTGAAGGATCAGAAAAGGAAGATAAATTTGAAGAACACGGTTTGACTTCATTTGACTTGACTCCACTTTTACTATGTCTATGGCTCCCACCTATTAGTGCTGCTATAAACACTCCTCATTTCACCCATATTTCTCACAACTTCCTTCAATTTGAAAAATATATAAAAAACCATCTCTTCTAATATTCCTTCACCAAGCTTAGCTCTCATCACAAGCAAGTTTTGAAACAATGAAGGTCAGAATATGAACCATTCTCTTTTATTTCCTCACCATTTCTTGACTTTTCTCTTATTACTCTGTGTTGTTTCCACTTGGGCTTGCATATATTATTTCCTTTCACTTTCATGTTTTGGATGCAAAAGTAATTTCTGGGTCTTAATTATCACTTCTTTGATGTTTGTTATGTCACAGAAAGTAGTGTTAAAGATGGACTTACATGATGATAAGATCAAGCGAAAAGCTATGAAGACAGCATCTGGCCTTTCTGGTATATATATCAAACTTTTCACTCTATACTACAACTTATACTTTTGTTTCAAGATCATTCTCTTCATGATTTTTTTTAAAATTAACTGTAATTTGAATTATTATGCAGGGATTGAATCAATTTCTGTTGACTTGAAAGACATGAAACTGGTGCTATTCGGTGAGATTGATCCAGTTAGTGCAGTGTCAAAGCTACGAAAATGGTGTCACACAGAATTAGTTTCAGTTGGACCAGCAAAAGAGGAGAAAGAGAAAGAGAAGGTGGATCCACCAAAAGCACCTGTTCCTGTTTACCAAACCTATCCCTTTTATTATTATCCTTATCAAATGGCACCACCACTGTATAATTAAAAGTAATAATTAGATTACATGTTTTGAAGAGCATCCTGTGTATACACTTGCTGTGTGTCATCATCCACTTAAATTTTAGAGTATTAGAAAGTTTGATGGAAAGTAATCCTTTTTGGTGTTATTGGTTTCACTCATGATTTTTGTGGTCTAGTAGACTCAAGACCATTGTGTGTCCAAGGTAGCAAAATGCAGTACTGTGATTAGTGTGTATGGTTAGACTATGTCATTTTGTAACAAATTTTTTATGCTTTGTTCATCATGTTGAATAAGATTTGAGCAGAAAATCTTTTCTTTTTAATACTTCTTTGAATCATTGGATTAAAAATCATCCTATAAGGTTTATTAGTACTTAGTAATTAATTATTATTGTTGAATATTCTGATTCATAATCTTTTCTTCCATTACTTTTTTTCATTCCAAAGGTCTTTTTATTAACAATAATAAAGAGATGATATATATATATACTAAATCCTTACGAATAAAAGAAATTAAGAGGATTCCTACCCTTATACAAGAATCAATTTCTGCATTAAAAGGAGAGGCAACCAAAAACAACAAAAACACAGACAAAAAAAATAAAATTATGAGTTGCCAAGTTGCTGCCAAATTATGCAGAAAAATCCTGCACGTAACCTTTTTGACAGCAAAGCAAAGGATGACCGTGTGCTAAGCTCTTTTAGTTCCCTGATGAAAGACTTTACCATGCATAAACCAGCAGTTGCTCAAAGTTTATCACCACAAAAAAGAGAGGAAACTTCCCAGATGTGCAGGTTGCTGGTCTAAAATGCTGCTGCTTCCTTTACATAGCTCCAGTAACCTGCAGATACCAAACAGAAACCAGATAAACTGCTCGAACCACCAGCAGCATCAACCAGCCTTCAAACACCATTCTACCATTTTCTCACGAACACAGTTGATTTGGCTCACCCTTCAATCTAGTTTTGCACCAACAACATTTCTGCTGCCAGTTCTTCTTTCAAGACCCCTTCCTCTTGGCTATAGAAAGTTCTGCATACACGGCACTTTATGCTACTCAACACAGCAGAAAAATTATTCAGAATTCTACTTGCACATTCTGCATAAATCACTTGGCTTAGTTCCCTACTTCACATAAGCTATGCCACGTTTCATTCCAACAGACCTGCTCCTTCCATTCTGCTCAGACTATGTTCACAACACTGATAAGATTCCACCCTGCATCAAAACTCCCATAGGAAAAAAACCTGTGTTGGTATATACGGTCCAATTATCACTGCTGCCTCCACATTGATTAAAGAAGATTCTTGTCTCCACTCGGTGCTACACTACTGCCCATCCTGATGACAAGAATTCTGCTAGATAGATTTGACCTTCTGCTGCACTAACCAGGCTCAACAAGATTATTTTCCTTTTGACAGCATCAGCACTACAAAATTAACAGCACCAGATTCTGCTGGAGGCACCAGTAATAACTGCAAAGATAGGTGCTGGAGGGCATTGCACCAGTTCTTTCTGCCAAGGAATAATACTCCCTAGCTCCACTTTTACCCCTTCACAAAGACAGATTGCACTCAGCGTAACCTACGCTACTGACGTTTCTAATTTCCACCCTCTTCAATATCTGCTGCCATCCCCTGCATCACTTAAATTGCTTCAAAACCACAGAACCTGTACCCTTCTAATTTACTTCCCTGTGACAGATCCTGATGGTCCACCTGCAGCTCTAGAATAAGACCAATGGCTTGGTCTTTTTTTATTTCTCCCACAGCTAACATCCAATTACTTATAGCTACTAATACATAGTAGTGGGTTCAGGACCCAATCCACAAATGAGAAGTTGAAGGTGTGTACCTTATACTTCATCCATAACCACGACTTTAGCTGGACCATCTGAAATATCTCTTCCGCATCTACCACCCCTTTTTAAAATAACAGAGTTTCTTTACTTCCAAATACATTTCACTATAGCTTCCCAAACACCTTTCCATACCAAATTTTGTTGATTTTGGCTTAATCTCAAGTCCCACATCGGTGGGTTCATTGTTTGGGAAGGAGGTTTGAGGGTTATAAATTAAACTTTCCTCCTTCACTGTTATATATTCCAATTTGTAATATCTTCTCCCATAATAATAAAAGTGGGTTGTTTCAGCTGTGCTCGGAGATTAGTCTAAATTGGCCGAACACCGTTAACAATTTTCTGGTGTGTTTTTTTCTCTTTATCTCTTTTATTATTCTGCTCTGTTTATTCAATATTATTTGTCGGGTAGCTCTGTTAGGGTTAGTGGGAAAATTACCCGTTTTTTCCAACAAGTGGTATCAAGAGCCGAAGGTTCACCTTGGGTTGTTTGAAATTATTTGTAATATTGAATACTATATTTTGAGTTTGTAATGACAAATCAAGAAGAAGAAGCGAAGGATGTATCCAGAGTGTCGGGTTCCTTGTCATCATGGTCGAGGTTCCCGGTGTCCACTTTGAAATTGGCGGTGGAAATATTTGATGGCACTAGACATTTTGGTATGTGGCAAGGAGAGGTCTTGGACTCTCTTTTTCAGCAGGGTCTTGATATTGCTATTGAAGGAGAGAAACCAGAAGAGGTAGAGGAGAAAGACTGGAGCATCATCAACCGGTTGGCATGCAGAACTATTCGATTCTGCCTGTCCAGAGAGCAGAAGTATGCTGTAAAAAATGAGACTTCTGTACACAAATTGTGGAAGGCATTGGAGGACAAGTTTCTGAAGAAGAGTGGTCAGAACAAGCTCCTGATGAAGAAAAGGTTGTTCCGATTTGACTACCAACAAGGTACTACTATGAATGCACACATCACTATGTTTAATCAATTAGTAGCAGACCTATTGAATTTAGATGTGAAGTTTGAGGATGAGGATTTGGCTTTGATGTTGTTATCATCTCTTCCTGATGAATTTGAACATTTGGAGACTACGCTCCTTCACGGGAAGGAGAATATGTCGTTAGATGCTGTTTGTTCTGCTTTATATAGTCATGAATTGAGAAAGCAGGATAAGATGAAAACCAAATCAACGACATCAGAAGAAGCATTGGTGGCAAGAGGTCGTCAGCAAAGCCAAACAAAGGGGAGAAGAGGGAGGTCTAAGTCTAAAGGTCGAGCCGTTGCCAAAGATGAGTGTGCTTTCTGTCATGAGAAAGGACACTGGAAGAAAGACTGTCCAAAACTGCAGAAGAAAGGGAAGACTCCGCAAGATGCAAATGTTGCAGAATGCAAAAATGATGTGGAATCAGATATCTCTTTAATTGTCTCGCTTTCAGCATCATCGTATCCAGATGAGTTGATATTGGATTCAGGTTGTACCTATCATATGTGTCCCATTCGGGAATGGTTCTTTGAATTTCAAGAACTCAATGGCGGGGTTGTTTACATTGGTAATGATAATCCATGTAAGACAGCTGGGATAGGTTCAATCAAGCTGCGGAATCATGATAGATCCACCAGAATTTTTGCGGGATGTACGGTACGTGCCAAAGTTGAAGAAGAATCTCATCTCATTGGGGGCTTTAGAATCTAAAGGCCTAGTTGTGACGATGCGAGATGGAATTCTTAAAGCAACTTCAGGAGCACTGGTGATGTTGAAAGGCGTGAGGAAGAACAATCTATATTACTATCAAGGTAGTGCAGTGGTGGGGACAGTAGCAGTAGCAACTTCTAGCACTAAGAAGGATGTCGAGGCAACGAAGTTGTGGCATATGAGGTTGGGACATGCTGGAGAGAAATCCTTGCAAATTCTTACCAAGCAGGGACTGTTGAAAGGTACGAAGGCTTGCAAACTTGAATTTTGTGAGCATTGTGTTCTGGGAAAACAACGAAGAGTGAAGTTTGGCACTGCAATTCACAATACCAAGGGTATTCTGGATTATGTGCATTCAGATGTGTGGGGACCTGCCAAGACTCCGTCAATTGGAGGTAGGCATTATTTTGTCACTTTTGTGAATGATTTTTCCAGGAGAGTTTGGGTGTTTATTATGAAGAACAAAAATGATGTGCTTGAAATTTTCCTTAAGTGGAAAGCTCAAGTTGAAAAGCAGACAAGAAGGAAGATTAAGGTTCTCCGACCAGACAATGGAGGAGAATACAAGAGTGATCTGTTCCTGAAGGTATGTCAAGATTGTGGCATAGTTCAGCACTTCACTGTTAGAAAAACACCACAACAGAATGGGGTGTCAGAGCGTATGAACAAGACACTTGTGGATAAAGTTCGTTGTATGTTTTCTAATGCTAAGTTAGGCAGAGAGTTTTGGGCTGAGGTTGTGACATACGCTCAACATCTCGTCAATCGTTTGCCATCATCTGCTATAAATGGCAAAACCCCGTTAGAGGTATGGTCTGGAAAACCTGCAACTGATTATGATTCTTTGCATGTTTTTGGTTCTATTGCATATTATCATGTGATTGAATCAAAGTTGGATCCACGGGCAAAGAAGGCTTTTTTCATGGGCTTTAGTCCTGGAGTGAAGGGATACCGTTTGTGGTGTCTAGAGGCAAAGAAGACGATTATCAGCAGGGATGTTACCTTTGATGAATCTTCCATGTTAAAGAAGGTAAATCCAGAAGGAGCTAATAGTACTCCACAACAGGTGGAGTGTGCCCGGCAGCAGGTGGAGTTTGAGCCGACAATGGTGATCCCAACACGAAATACCACAAGTGACTCTCCTATGGCAGAAGAAGAGTCAGATGAAGAAGAGGTTCCTACCCAAGAATCTCAACAGCAATCAGCGCCAATTGCAGTTAGAAGACAGAGACGAGATATTCAGAAGCCTGCTCGTTTTATGGATATGGTTGCCTATGCACTTCCAGTTGTTGATGACATTCCATCCACTTACCCAGAAGCCATTCTGAGTTCAGAGAGTGGTAATTGGGCAGGTGCGATGGAAAAGGAGATGCAGTCT
The DNA here is from genome assembly GCF_051622355.1 of Phaseolus vulgaris. NCBI lineage: Eukaryota > Viridiplantae > Streptophyta > Magnoliopsida > Fabales > Fabaceae > Phaseolus > Phaseolus vulgaris. Next base: position 39,151,616 of record NC_143501.1, on the reverse strand, counting down.
TTGAAGAAGAACAAAACGTGGAAGCTGGCACAATTACCAAAAGGTAAGAAGGCAATTGGGTGCAAATGGGTATTTGCAAAGAAAGAAGGATTTCCTAATAAAGATGTTCGCTACAAGGCAAGGTTGGTTGCTAAAGGCTTTGCTTAGAGGGAGGGAATTGATTATAATGAGGTATTTTCTCCAGTTGTTAAACATTCCTCCATTCGAATTTTGTTGGCCTTGGTAGCACAGTTGAATTTGGAGCTTGCTCAACTTGATGTAAAGACCGCGTTCCTACATGGTGATTTGAAGGAGGAAATCTATATGACTCAACTAGAAGGATACAAGGTTGATGGTAAAGAAGATTGGGTTTGTAAACTTAGCAAATCGTTGTACGCACTGAAACAATCTCTGAGACAGTGGTACAAACGATTTGATAAGTTCATGAAGGATCAAAAGTACAAGAGAAGCAAATATGATCACTGTGTGTATTTGCGCAGACTTGAAGATGGTTCCTACATTTACTTACTCTTATATGTTGATGATATGCTGATTGCAACAAAGAGCCAAGTTGAGATTGACAGGTTAAAGGCTCAGTTGAGTAAAGAGTTCGAGATGAAGGATTTGGGGGAAGCCAAGAAGATTCTCGGCATGGAGATAAACAGGGACAGGGAGAGGGGAAAACTTTGGTTGTCACAGAAGCAGTATTTGTAGAAGGTACTACAACGTTTTGGTATACACGAAGATACAAAACCTGTAAGTACCCCACTTGCTCCTCCTTTGAAATTGAGTAGTTGTTTATCTCCGACGACTGATGAAGAACGAGAATACATGGCGAAAGTCCCATATGCAAATGCAGTTGGAAGCTTGATGTATGCAATGGTGTGTACAAAACCAGATATTTCACAAGCTGTGAGTGTTGTTAGCAGGTACATGCATAATCCAGGCAAGGGTCATTGGCAAGCTGTGAGATGGATTCTACGGTACCTCCAAAATACCTTAGATGTTGGATTGGCATTTGAGCAAGATGAATCACTTGGTCAATGCATAGTTGGATATTGTGATTCTGATTATGTAGGTGATTTGTATAAACGACGGTCTACAACTGGCTATTTGTTCACTTTAGCAAAAGCGCCAGTTAGTTGGAAGTCTATCTTGCAGTCTACGGTGGCTTTGTCTACGACAGAGACAGAGTATATGGCGATTACAGAGGCTGTGAAGGAAGCAATTTGGCTTCATGGGTTGCTTAAAGACTTGGGAGTTGGTCAGAAACAACTTGAGTTATATTCTGACAGTCAGAGTGCTATTCATTTAGCAAAGAATTAAGTCTTTCATGCACGGACGAAGCACATTGATGTTCGCTATCACTTTGTGCGTGAGATTCTCGAAGAATAGGAGATTGTTCTCCAGAAGATTCACGCTATGGAGAATCCTGCATATATCCTCACCAAGGTGGTTTCAAGGACCAAGTTTGAACACTGTTTAGACTTGGTTAATATCTTGCACATTTGAAGTTGGCGCCCGGAGGCGCAAATTTGAAGCACTGCAAAGTTTGTTTTTGTTATGTTTTGAGAATATTTGTTTTAGGTGGAACTTAAAATTAAGCCAAGGTGGAGATTTGTTGATTTTGGCTTAATCCCAAGTCCCACATCGGTGGGTTCATTGTTTGGGAAGGAGGTTTGAGGGTTATAAATTAAACTCTCCTCCTTCACTGTTATATATCCCAATTTGTAATATCTTCTTCCATAATAATAAAAGTGGGTTGTTTCAACTGTGCTCGGAGATTAGGCTAAATTGGCTGAACTCCTTTAACAATTTTCTTGTGTGTTTTTTTCTCTTTATTTCTTTTACTATTCCGCTCTGTTTATTCAATATTATTTGTCGGGTAGCTCTGTTAGGGTTCTGTTTTAGTGGGAAAATTACCCGTTTTTCCCAACAAATTTTGCTTACTACTTACCTTCGCCAAATGGAAATTCTCAAAGTGGGGCACAATGACCAAACACGCCGAGCATATTTGCACTCTAAAAATAGATGCTGACATGATTCTTCCATTGTCTGACACAATGCACATAAAGTTGTGTTCACTCCTCTCTTACTCAAACCCTCTCTTGTTGGGATTCTACCCAACAGTGCTGATATGAAATCAATAGCAAGATAGAGATGATTCTTTGACATTCTATGGAATCATCTTGAGTTGGATATGAGATAGGCACTTTAAGATAGAATTGGATCAATGTTCTATGTTTCAAGAACTCACCAAAACTTGCACCAAACACCAAACTCACATGGAAGACCCATTTCTTGCCAATTGAACCGATTAAAAGATGTAAAAATGCAAATGAACCGATTAAATTGCATAACAAATGAAATGAACCGATTAAAATGCTTCAAAACTGAAATGCACCGAACAAATCCAAGGAGAAAGAAGATGAACCGATTGAAACATGAAAAATAAGCAAGAACACCGAATAGAAAGCAAGAAAGGAACCTAAGACATGTTTAGGAATTCAAATAGGCACGGAAATGGAATGAGAAGATGGAGAAGAAAGAGGACTTATGTGGTTGCAGTTCTTGGTTGATGAACACGCCACTTGAAGTGTGAATGCTCCAAGATAAGTGTGCAATGCCGCCACTTGAGAGAACCAACGCACTCAAGATGAGACTAGGAAGAGGAGAAGACAAGTTCTCACTGCACTCAATCACCAATTTGGGAGAGTTTTGATACTACAAATTCCAAATCTGCATTATGAAGGACCTAAGCCCTCCTTTTATAGGAGCAAGGGCTGGTCATGAAGCTTACAAAACAAGCTAACCAAAAGTCCCTTCCATGCTATTCACTTCTAGCACCTAAAGTGAAGCATGAAGAGTCACCTTCTAGAAAATTCTAAACTAATGCCTAAAGATGCTTTTACAAAAGAGGTATCTAAGGTTTCCCTCTAAGCACCTTTCCTAAAAACTATGTATTTAAACATTCTATATTATTTACAAATTTATAAAAGAAACTATAAAGAGAGATATTTAAATGAAGCCTATTCTTGAAAGCTTGTAGACTTCTTTGGCTTTATGGCTTGATCCTCTCTTTATTTTATGTCTTCTTTTTAATTTTGAAAAGACTAGAAGGAAGAACTTCAAATGTGTAGGTGAATGACCTCTCCCTTCATTAATAAAAGGCTCCTTTATTTGATTCTCATCAAGTGCCCTCCATGCAGTAGTCGTTACATTGGGAAATGCTTTAGCCTTCCATAGGTTCTTAAACGCATCATGATAGGTACCTCTAACATGTTTAGTTAGGCTTTCATATGCTGAGTTCACAATGAACAACCATGATTCTTCAGACCTCCACATCTGGATATCCTTCTCTTCCCTATACATATTGGCCCTTGATATGTACATTAGAAGTTCTGATTCCATCAAGGATTCTCACTCAAATCTGACACGCCTCCACCTTAGACTCCACCGCCATACCGGATCTTCCCACTCACCTACAAATCCCACCTTTTGACCTTGATTTAATGACATAGAGAACAACCTAGGAAACATAGTTTTGAGGTTGATATTGTCGACCCACATATCCTCCCAGAATCTAGCCTTGTCTCCACCTCCTTGTTTCCAACTTAAGTCTTCTTAAAACCACCCATCTCCTCCTCCTTCCCTATATACTTTTGATAAGTTTCTCCACCACCAAGACTGATATTTCACTTGTTCTTGATAGTTTTGAAAATAATTTAAGAATTACGTAGAACTCTGTTTTAAGAAGTGAATTTTAAGCCTAATTCAAACTTACAAAACCAAAAGGTGAAGTTTACACTCACTTGTATACTATGAATTGGTCTTATCTCACACTGAGACCAGTCAACTTGTGGGTGGGGTAATATATTTATAGATGACGCAAACTCATTTATATACTATGAATTGAGCTTATCTCACACTAAGACCAGTCAACTCGTGGGTGAAGTAATATATTTGTAGGTGATATAAGTTTTGATACCATCTTAAGAAATAAACTTTAAGTCTAATCAAACCTTACAAAATTGACTTGTAAGTTGAGGTTTACACCTACTTATATATTATGAATTGGTCTTATCTCCAATTAGGAGTTGCAAAACGGGTTAGTCCAGCTCGCCCTGCCTATGACCCACCAGGTTGACAAATTAGACGGGTCAGACCAATACGGATTAGGGATTCAAAAAAGTGAACCGACCTCATCTAAGTGATGGGCTAATATGTTTTGCCATTCTCCAAGTGGGATCTTCAACACTACAAATTATTTGAATTTTTAAGTAAATCCGTAAACATTTTCCGCGTCCATAATAAATTAAAGAGGAGGACTCGATTAGAGATTAAATACAAGTTCAGAAATTCAATTTGAAAAAAAAAATAGATCAATTTAGAGAGATACGTTGTATTTCTTAATAAATTTTAAAGTATATGATCTGTTGAGCATGAGTATAAGAGAAAAATTAATCGTACTACGTCTGGTAACAATACTTAATCTACATAGGAATGTTAAATAATGTAAACTAATAATACACCTACATATACTACATTGGTAGAAATGGCAAAGCCTTGGTTTTCAAAATTAAAAAATGGTGAATGAAAAAACTTTCACTAATTCGCATAAGCGCATATAATGTAAAAAGAAACTCGGAATCAACTGGTGCGCATAGGCCATACTAATAACTTTGCAAATTGGATAAATGAAGAGGACTCAACAGGACATAGGAGCATCATGCAGCTGAAAAGGGGTGCAAATTTGAAAGTTATAGGTAAAGGAGAAAGTAGTACTATATTATGTTAAAAGGGAATATGTTTTTATTTATGTTATTTTTTCTAATGAAAATACAAATTCTCTAAATAATCTTATAATAAATTTATTAAATTTACATATTTTCTAATAATAACTATATTATAAATTACATTTAATTATTGGTCATTCAAATTTTTAAAACAAAACAAAAACGGATGACGATAATACCATGATTGTGATTTGGAATGAAATAATAACTATTACAGAAGTTAAGTTACATCAGCCAGCACTGAACGAAACAAAGCATGTCACTTGGTCTCAATGATCGATCGTTAGATAATTTTATAGAATTGAAATTATGTTTTAAATGTACTAAAAAAAATTAGCAGTACCAAAACCATCTCCAAAATTTGTCAATTACATCAATAATATTTATTATATTAAAAATATCATTAAATAAAAATTAATTTTAAATATAAAAATAATTATTTATTATATTAATTAAAATAAATATTATTTTAAAATTTAAAAAAAATATTAATATTTAAAATTATTGACTAAGTTTTAACTATCAACTATAAAATCTAAACTAAATGTAATTAATTAAATTTTAATTTAAAAAATAATTTATAAATTTTATTAATGATACAATTATTTTATATATTAATAATGTTTTTAATCTTTAAAATAATATCTAATTTAATTAATATAATAATTAATTATTTTTAATCTTTAAAATTAATTTTTATTTAATGAATAATTTTGATAGTGATTTAAGAGCATTTATGCGTGGAAGAAAAAATGGTGGAAAAGGGGAAGAAACAATACTAAAAGCAGAAATAATATTACTCCAACAGATTGAGAAATAATCCGTGGGAAGACAAAAAAAAAACTAGTATTTATCTTTGAGGGGTGTAACTAGGAAACACCACTATTTAATGTCATTTCCAGAACTGGGCCCTACGTTATGCACTTGTGCATTAAAAGTGAAAGAAAGGCTTCAACGACCACGAGTAAACGTCAAAAAGAAACCTTGACTAGACTGAAAGAATAGTCGTAATAAACATAACAAATTCTCTTACCACTTTCTAAGAAATATGAGTGAAGAAACTTTAGGGTTGTTAGAGGATGCAAAATTCATTGATCACACGCGGTTTGAGTTATAGCCTTTTTAAGTCATTGCGTCATTGCGCTTTTTCTCATATCATATTAAAGATGGAAAGGTTTTTTTTAATGATTAGAAAAAAAAACAAAGGGTTGTTAGAGGATTCAAACTCTTTTACATTCCTAAAAGCCTAAAAAAATATATATCCAAAAACACTTATTAATAGGTAAACTTTAAGTTTATCTCAACTTTAAAAAACCAACTTATAAGATGGGGTTTGCATTCGCTTATATACTATAAAATGTCATTATCACTAGTTGATGTGGGATCTTCAAAACATTCTTTTCATGTTGAGACTGTCAACTCAAGCATGAGACTATATACTTATAGATGGTCCAATAGCGGCTCGATAACTGGTGACCTGATAAGCCCTACAAACTTTCACTTGGATATGCTCTAAATGACTTTAATATCATATTAAGAAATGAACTTTTAAACTTAACTTAACCTTATAAAACTGGCTTATAAGGTGAGATTTACATCCACTTATATACTTGAAATGTCATAATCAATGGTTGATGTGAGATCTTCAACACTTATATCAAGTTTAAGCAACACATTTGGAGACCATATCAAAACCAGTTACATTTTAACCTCCCCTAAACCCCTCCAAAACTTAACTGAGCATTTAAAATAGTTGTTCCTGAATTTACCAAAATATGTTGTTTATCCTTTGTTCATCATAATTCATCCCCTAAAGTTGTTAAAGTCTTACGGCTTCTTATACACACCTCTTTCAAAGATTGTTTTTGTCACTAAAATTGTTTAGCCTTTAATAGAATCATAATTCAGCTTCACAAGAAATAATTTATCTCTATTTTGTAACAAAGATAGTTTTAATCTAAATTTGTTCACAATTTGTCCTAACCCTTGGTTCTCTTGTTATCCTCTTTAGACATTTGTGATCCATAATCCCACTGATAATTCATTGTTGATGATATTTTGTGAAATTCCTGCTTCAATGATAGCATGTGCTCTCCCATTGTTGTTGCAACTGAGACGCATCTCCTCCGATCACAAATATATACCAATACCACCAAATCATACTAGTTTAAATTGTTAGTTCTGGTTCTTAAATAAACCTCTACAAAATTGCACCAAATCATTTATATAACCTTTCTAGCAAGCACAATTACTATCATGCACATGTTTGTTTTATATCGCTAGTTATTCAATCTAATTTATCCATAAACAAAATCCTACCCTTATTCTTGTTTGCATCATAACTGCAATATTAACTTTTTATTGGTTTCAAACATGTTATCAATAAACCAATTCGAGAATGAAAATGACACTTTTGCATCTTCACCGGTTATCTAAGACCAAACATTTAATTGGGCTATTGAAAAAAAAAATCTTAGCATCTACTCTTTCATTTCTAAAAACAATTCAACTCCTTTCTCTTCATATACAAATGTCACCCGATACACCACCAGAGCATGTTTCCTTTTCTAATACCATCATAAGTGTAAATTGTTTAAGAATTATCACACTTATCCCCTGTAGTCCCAGTTACTCTGCAATTAAAAGAGAGATGGTTGATTGACTTGTCTTTTTTAAAACACTTCACACATAACTTACAACCTATTTTGATCTTCCTTTTGTACAAATTATCCTTTGAGGTCACTCTATTTTGTAACACTCTCCATGTCAAGATCTGAGTTGAAGGTAGGGCTCTTATTTTCCAAAATTTCTCATACATTTATCTTTCTCCCCCACTTACTTCATTTTATAATTTCTTCAAAGCAATCTTAACTGTATAACTAAATGTCTTGTCCTCTTTCCAACACCATTTATTCTCTCTCTTTCTATTCAAAGTTTGTTTTTGAATCTCTAGCATCAATGAAGTAACTTGACCCATTTTTCATTCAAATCACTCTCTTCTCCACTCTAATTTCCATTCTCATATATCCAACTTCTACAAAATCTATAAGTTGCTTCTTTACTATTTGTAATTGCATATAGTCTTGGGTACCTCTCTTTAAGCGGAATGTTTCATGCCCACCTATCTTCACAAAATCTTATGTCCTTTCCTGATCCTATTTTTCATACAATATTGTCATCAAGATAGTCTCTCATTCTCTCATAAGAAAAAAATTTCTAATATATATCATATGTAATGAGTCTTGTCTATCATCACTATTGTTATTTAAACTCTTCCAACTCCCATATTTAGACTTTAGTATCTAGTTCCACAATCCTTTTTTCTTCATTCCTAATCTCCATTTCCATTTACCTGACAGTTCCATAATAAACAAGCTTATATCTTTTACACCTAATCCTCCTTCCTCCTTTGGCTTACACACATTTTGCAATTAATTCATGCTATCCTCCTACCTTCACTCCCCCAACCCTATAAAAAGTTCCTTTGAATTTTCTTAATTGTTTTCTTTGTAACACCCAGAAATATAACTAATTATTATTATACAAGTTCTACAGGTTTCTATACAAGCTTAAAGTATTTCAAAAAGGTTCCTAATACATGATTATGACTTATATAAATACAATACTTACAATACAAAGCTCAAAATAACATCCTAAAGCCCTTCAGACTATCCTGCACCTGTATAATCATTTGCTCGTGTACATAATACATTCATTGCAGTTCACAACACAACAAGAAGAGCAAGGGTACGCCAGTGAAAATAAAATTTTATAATATATACAATTCAATCAAAAGAGCAAACCAAATTACATGGATCAATTTCTCAATTATTCAATCTTCTTCAAATCCCAATATAAAACAATCACACAGATCCCACATGGATCTACACATCCAGGATATTCAACAAACAAAATAACAATTGACGTCTTCCGAAAGACCCGTATTAAATAAGTCCTACCACAGACTAACACCTGATTCAATACTCAAAGCTTAGATTATGAGCGAATCCAAGAGAAAGGATCAGGGTAAATTCAATACAACCACCCAAGTCGTGCATCTCATATGTGCGTGAACTCCCCCATCAACTTCTCACCACTTGATATCTTAGTCTATGTGACTTAGATCGTCAGTGAAGCTATGAGATCTCTGTTACCACATAGGCAGTAATACTTAATACATAAACAAACATCAATTCATACATTATCCCAAATGTATGACTTCAATTTCATACAATTTTCATCATACAATATCATTCAAAACGTAATCCACAACATTCAAAAGCCTATTTAACATAAAAAAAAAACTTAAATACTAAACCATCAAAATCCAATATCTCTACAAGTTTAAACAATATATAAACAAACAACACAATATATAAACAAATAACATCCCAACAAGATAAATTGAATTTTGGGACCACGTCCCTCCACATCCAAATCTTTTAGCCTAGGTTACTATTGAAAGTTAAAGTTAACTTCTCTCACCTTAATTTTTTTATTTCCAAGCAACCTTTAGAATTTTATCCTCTTAGTCTGGATAAGCTTCAAGATATAAGGGCCTAATGCAAGTTATTCAAACAAAACAAAAATTCAGTGTATAGTATAATAAGTTGAAAGGATTACTTTTCTTAATTGATCCCATCAAGATTGGTGACTAAATCCTAAGAAAAAACAGAAAATAAAGGATCTTGAGAGCAAATATAAACTTACTCTGTTTGATAATCTATCGGGGAGGAATGTTCCTTAACTCCTCAACTACAGCATGGTGCGATCAGATTTTGAAATAGATGATGTATGGAATGAGAAAAGAAGAGAGAAGGGAGAGAGTTGGAGAGAGAGAAAAAAATAACTAAGTAGGGGGGCCTAGTGTGTCTTAAGGGGCTACATTCTCTGCGATTATAGGTAGTTTATAAAAAGGTAAAATAAAATAAAGGTAGAGAAGTAAGTACAAATTTTATTAGGCTAACTCTTACACCAAAGGAAAGATATTTTCCTTTTCACTTTACTAACCTATTCTTGATTTTGTTTATTATTCCTTTCCAAAATATGTTTTTTTTCTTTTGGTTTCCCCTTAGTATCATTCCCAAATAAGTGAATGGAATATTCATAATAACACAATTTAGTATTGATGCAAACCTATGTACCATATTTGTCTCCACTCACATCCCTCCAATCCTACTCTTAAGGTAGTTCACCTTAAGCCTATAAGTTAACTCAAAGCATCTCAAAACAGTTTTCAGCACCACGATGTTTTGAGTTATTGTTTTGAAAATAAAAGAGTGTCATATGAGCATTGTAGCATATCCATTATGACCTCTTTTCCTCCTACTTGTATACCTTCTAGTAATTGTTTTTTCTATGTTTGTCTTACATTTCCCACAAATCCTTCAGCTACTATTAGGTACAAAAATGGTGCTAAGGATCTTCTTGTTGTCTAATTCCTTTTTTTAGTTTAAATTTATCCATTGGACTACCATTTACAAGGACGAATATAGTTGAGGATTTCGGACATTCTTTCATCCATTAGATCCATTTTGGAGCAAAATCTTAATCTCCCTAACATGTAATATATGAAATTTCAACTCACAAAGTTGTTTTCTCATAATTTACCTTTACAAAGATACAACTTCTTTTTTTCGTCCCTTTCCTTTATTACTTCATTTTCTACTAAAACACTATTCATTAACTATTAAGGAAATAATAATTATCAAATTATATGCAATTATTGTATGCAATATTTGATGATATTGTACCCAATTATATGCAATTAATTTAATAATTATAGAATCTCATGATTAGTATCCTACCTAATTAGATTGTAATTTGGGAGAGAGACTATATATTTCCTATACATGAGTGATGTAATATACACATAAGAGAATAAGAAACATCTCTTCTTCTTACCATTTTTTATCATTTTCTTATATGGTATCAGAGCACCGATCTTGGTGCCCTGACAACCTCTCCATTTTTATTCCCTAAATAAAAAATCATGTCTGACAAAGAAGGCACCAGTAACGAGTCCGATAGAAACCTCGTACAACGCTTCAGTGCCGAGCAAATTCAGCAATTGGCAAGGGCTATTTACTCGCTCAACAATAACGGTAAAAGTGACACGTTTGTTATTACAAGGTATTTTGCCCACTATTGACATTGACTTACCCACTCCTGTCCAACATTCACTCGATCAACCTTCTTCTCTTACTCATCACAATGCACCTGAACCTCCATCAAACCAACCTTTTTCTCCTACTCGTCACAATACACCTGAACCTCCATCAAACCAACTCTCTTCTCCTACTCGTCACAATGCACCTGAACCTCCATCAAACCAACCTTCTTCTCCTACTCGTCATAATACACCTGAACCTCCAGTAGACCAACCTTCTTCTCCCATGCCAAGAAGTTTAGCACCCATTACCAAACCTTCTCCAACCGACCTTCCTGTTCGACGATCCAGTCGCACATCAACCCAACCTTCCTGGCTTCAAGACTACGTAACGGGATCCCAAGCCAATCATTCGACCACTGCCCAAGACCGACCGAATGGAACCAGGTATCCTATGCATCATTTTCTTTCTAATTCACGATTTTCTTCTACACATAGTGCATATCTTGCTAACATTACAGCCACCAAAGAACCTCACACTTATGCTCAAGCTATCCTTGATCCAAATTGGCAAAAAGCAATGGACGAAGAGCTTTCCGCCTTGCAGCTAAATCAAACGTGGACCTTGACACCGTTACCCGCTGGGCAGAAACCCATCGGATGCAAATGGGTCTATAAAATAAAGTACAACTCAAATGGTAGCGTCGACAGATATAAGGCGCGCCTTATCGCAAAGGGGTACACTCAAATTGAAGGTGTCGACTATTCTGAAACTTTTTCACCAACAGCAAAATTAACAACTTTGAGGTGTCTCCTCACCATTGCAGCAGCCAGAAATTGGTTTACTCACCAACTAGATGTGCAAAATGCCTTCTTACATGGCACATTGCATGAAATTATTTACATGGACTTGCCACCCGGACATCATCGACAGGGGGAGAACATTGTATGTCGACTCAACAAATCCCTTTATGGTCTCAAACAAGCATCTCGAACATGGTTTTCAACATTTTCTCATGTGATTAAATCTATAGGATTTCAACAATCCAAGACAGATTACTCTCTATTCACAAGACAGAATAACTCATCATTTACTGCCCTTTTGATTTATGTGGATGATATTCTTTTGACAGAAAATGATTTGACAGAAATTCAGCGTGTTAAAGATTGTTTATTACAACAATTTTGCATTAAAGATCTTGGAGACCTAAAATATTTTCTAGGGATTGAATTTTCTCGTTCCAAAGCTGGTATTTACATGTCCCAAAGAAAATATGCGCTTGATATTTTGCAGGATACGGGACTCACAGGTGCTCGTCCAGACAAATTTCAAATGGAACAATACCTAAAACTCACACCAAACGATGGAGAGTTATTAAAGGATCCAGTCAAATACAGGCGACTCGTGGGACGACTGATATACCTCACGGTTACTCGGCCTGACATAGCATTTTCGGTTCGGACCCTAAGTCAATATATACAGGATCCACGGAAACCTCATTGGGATGCCGCAATTCGAGTCCTAAAGTACATCTAAGGATCACCAGGACAAGGATTGTTATTGCCATCCGAAAACAATCTGACATTGACAGCTTATTGCGACTCAGACTGGGGAGGTTGTCAGACAACTCGGAGATCAGTATCTGGATATTGCATTTTTCTTGGTTCCTCTATTATCTCATGGAAATCAAAAAAACAGACAAACGTATCAAGATCATCAGCGGAAGCAGAATACCGCGCAATGGCCAATACTTGTTTGGAGATAGTTTGGTTGTGATATCTGTTGCAGGATTTAAAGGTGTCATGTAACTTGCCAGCTCAACTTTTCTGTGACAATCAAGCGGCATTACATATAGCAGCAAACCCAGTATTTCATGAACGCACAAAACACATTGAGATAGATTGCCACATTGTGCGAGAAAAATTACAAGCTGGGATAATCAGTCCTTCATATGTACCGACACAGTATCAGCTCGCATATATTTTTACGAAGGCATTGGGCAAGGAACGATTTTTGACGCTACGACAGAAGTTGGGGGTTCTTGATCTTCACCTACCAACTTGAGGGGAGTATTAAGGAAATAATAATTATCAAATTATATGCAATTATTGTATGCAATATTTGATGATATTGTACCCAATTATATGCAATTAATTTAATAATTATAGAATCTCATGATTAGTATCCTACCTAATTAGATTGTAATTTGGGAGAGAGAAACTCCCTATATATTTCCTATACATGAGTGATGTAATATACACATAAGAGAATAAGAAACATCTCTTCTTCTTACCATTTTTTATCATTTTCTTATATTAACCCCTACCCTCTCTAAAAGAAGACTGTTTTTTATCAATAACATTTTTCAACCTTAAGATAATTTCTTGGGTATTATCTTGTACATACATCCTACCAACAAAATAGGTATATAGTCATGTAGTTGTTGTGGGTTTTCTATATTGGGAATGGAAATAAGTGTTTAAAACCTTTGAGTTTAAAAATGAGATAAACTCAATCCAACTTAACAAGTAAATATTCTAAAATGATATTCATTATAAGTTGCACACTAGTGATATTGTGATGGAAATCAAGTTAAATTACAATTTAGCTTATTATTTTGTTGAGGAAAAAAAGTTACTAGTTATATTCTTTTTGTTTAGTGATAAATACTCAATCGGATAATCTTATACAAACTTGGTATGCTTGAGGAAAATTGACCTCAATCGTGAATATAAAAAAAACATAGAAGCAAACATTTATGGATAAGAAAGAATACCAAGCAACACAATAACTTGAATGCTCTAACTAGGCAATTTCAAACATAGAGAAAAACCTATATGTTGGTACAATTTTGAAAAATATATATTTTAAAACATGCACATATATTAGGTAAGCATATCTATCTATAAAAATTTGAACTTCAATTCATAGTTACATGACACTCGGTAATTTTGCTACAGACAAACACTATTATTGGGACGAAATGTAAGTATATTGCTCAATTTCAATAACTCTTATCACAATTCACTAGTAAAGGAAAATTAAAAACTATCTCCTACTATTTCAACTAAGCTTACCTCATTGGCTCCTACACGCCTTTCTGTGCAATTGTGACTAAACAATAATTGGTGAAATCTCAAACATTAACACAATGATGGTCAAAACTAGACTCTCACGATCAAACCAGTGTCTCTCTTTTTTACCCTAATAAATGCATGAATAGCATCATTGAGTTTTCGCGGAGTTTTACGGTTATAATTTGTTTCCACTTGAGCTTGTATATTTAACTACAATTTTATTTCATGTTTTAAAGGGAAAATTAAGTAATTAATTACAATGTTCTAACAGCTCTTTGATATGTTGTGTAACAAAGGTAATAATGTTAAAGGTGGATTTATATGATGATAGAATCATGCAAAAAGCTAAGAAGATAGTATATGTCCTTTGAGGTATCTAAATTTTAATCCTACTACAACTTCGCTCTTGTGTGGAGAAAGAAAATCCTTATCTACAGAGTTAAGGATTCATTGATTTTTTAACAAAAAATTCAAGAAGAAATATTCGTTATTGACAGAAAGACAAGAAATTGATCTTATCTAAGCTAAAGACTTCACATAGGTTTCAATTGGACCAGAAAAAGTGGACAAGGAGAAAGTTTCACCAAAAGTATAGCCTTCATTATTGTATGTGGCACCACAATAGTCAAGTTCATCAAGAACAAACATTATTATAAAAAATTATTAAATAAAAATTAATTTTAGAAATAAAATAATTAGTTATTGTTTGACTAAATTAAAAATTATTTTATAAATTAAAAATATTATTGGTAAAGTAGTTTTTATTATTAATAAAAAATTATAAACTAGTTTTTAAATCAGTATCTAATCATTAGTTACTAATTACTTTATATTATAAATTAGTGTGTATTAGTCTTTTAGAGACTAATCTAGAATATAAAATATTATTAGCTAAAATTTTAGTAGCTAATTTAGATATAATTTAGAAATCAGTTTAGAAATTTTTATTAATAATATAAATTACTTTATATACTAATAATTTTTTAATCTTTAAAATAATATTTAATTTAGTATAGTGACTAATTATTTTTTGTCTCTAAATTTGGTTGCTATTTAATGATTTTCTTGTAGTGCAAAAGAAAGTATTTTCCTTCCAACTTCTAAAAACATATCTTCGTTCTGTTCGAAGTTTTGGTCTTATTGAAGAAGTTTTACAAGGTCTAGAATTCCTACAAGATTTCTTTCTCACTATTTGAGAAACCCAAAATCGCTCCGATAAAGAAGACAAAGAGGTTGAATCGGGTGAAGACACCCAAAGCTTTGAAGAAGAAAGCCGCAAGAAGAAGAAATTTGTGGTGGTGGTGACAACCTCTAGAGGAGGGAAACTAAAACATTTGAGTCGGGTGAAAATCCTCAAGACCATGAAGAAGAAGCCCAATTTAACAATGTATAAAAAAAGCAAGAACACTCTTATATCCCAAGAGCACTCTAAAATTAGAAAATGAAATGAAATCAACATATTCTACACATGGACAATCCCAACTTTAACGTTATTTAGAGTCGTTTTGGTTAACACTACACAGACTACATATAATTGACCTTCAAAATCGACACTAGTAATTTAGTGTGTATAAATAATAAAATTCATTATCACTACAAGAAAATAATTAAATAACAAATAATTTTAAAAACAAAAAGTAATTAGTTACTAAGTTAGATATTATTTTATAAACTAAAATACTATTGGCATTTAAATTAGTTTCTATTAATAATAAAAATTTATAAATCAATTTCTAAATTGATATTTAACATATTTACTAAAGTTTTAGCTACTAATTTCTTTAGATTCTAAATTAATCACTATAAAGATTAATTTAGAATCTCAAATATATAGTAGTTAAACATTGATAGCTAATGTTAGATACAAATTTATAAACTAACTTATAAATTTTTTATTAATAATAGAAACTACTTTAGATACTAATAGTTTTTTAACTTATAAAAATAATATCTAACTTAATAAATATAGTAGCTAATTATTTTTTGTCTCTAAAACTAGTTGTTATTTAATAATTTTCTTGTAGGACATGTGTAGCACAAATTTAATATATATATCCATCAACGTTGATTTTTAGTAGTTTGAATCGATTTTTTAATATTGTTAATTTTCTTGGTATGATTAGAAATATACAATTATGTAAAATCTTTTAGAAAATTGATGGGTTAATCAAACCAATAATTACCAAAATTTGAATGAAGAATGTTCTCTTAATACTTATTACCATTAGAAATTAAAATCATCTATATTTTATCAATATTCCTGTCCAACGTATCTATATAACAATAATGTAAAATACAACTTCCACTTCAATAATTGATTATACTATTATAAATGGATTTGTCTAACTTTTCAAAAGAAACTAAAAAGAAGAATTGTCTTCGTCTTATAAGAAGTATTCATCACCACTCAAAGCCAGGTACATGATTGATTACTCTTTTTTTTTTCATCCAATACTAATATATTTGGTTTAAGAAAGAAAACATAGAGAGAGAAAGCATTAAAAAGAAAAAAGAAAATAGTTAAGATTTTAGAAAATGGTTTGATTGTGTATAAAAAGTGAAAGGATAAAGGAAATAAAAATGTTAATTATATACGCAAAATGACATAAATATTTGTTGTAGAAAATATAAAAAGCTAGGATAATTTACTCTATTTATTATGACTACAAATCTTTGATTTTTTTCTCTCTCAAGTTTGAGATGAATGCTATGTGAGTGGGAACTATGTTGTTTTTATTGTTTTTAGTCTTCTTTTTTTCTCTTCATTTTGAAACCAAAGGAATTGGTTTTCTTTCTTTCATTAATCAATATTAAATGCTAATTTAAATAAATATAAAAATCAATATGTGAGTGATATTTTCATCTTTTTCTGCATTAATCCTCATTCTCTTTTTATCCAGTTATATATATATATATTAAGTCATTCTTTATTTTTCCTAAAAGCAAAAAATTACAGTAGACTTGGTCTTTATTTCTTTTGGTATAAGACTCTCCCTTCTCACTACAAAATCATTTTTTTTTTTAAGAAAGCAAAGAAAAAAAAAATAGAGAAAAAAAAAATTAAAAGCGAGATGCTTTTAATGCTGTTTGGTCGTCTGGAGAGTGAAACAGAATAAAATATTAAAATATTAAAATATTAAAATATTAAAATATTAAAATATTAAAATATTAAAATATTAAAATATTAAAATATTAAAATATTAAAATATTAAAATATTAAAATATTAAAATATTAAAATATTTTCCCTACTAGAAAAGTATATCAAATGAGGATGTTTTCCTTTATTTTACCAACTCATCTCTCTCTTTCATTTTTTTTTTTAAATTTTGATCATTCTTTAATTTACTCAATTTTCTAAATCCTAAAGATTGCATTAGACATTGTTTTGTTTTCTTTCCCTAATTTTTATTTTTGTGAAATGTCTTCAAAAGAAAAGAAAGAAAACCTTAAAAAAATTAAGAATCGACGCATGGTATGAAATAGGAATATGACAACAGATTTTAAAAAAAACAAGAAATAACAAAAGCCTTCAATGATTACACTTTTTTGTAACATTCATGGATGGGTTCACTTTGCACTCTCGAAGTAGACAAGCACGCATTGGGACACAACAATAACACGCTTTCTGCCACGTCAATACTCTAACAAACTAACTTTCTATTATCACCAAAGACCATTTTATTTTATTTTACTTGGGTTAAAAAAACATACGTTCATTACTATTCCACTCAATTTTTTTATGTAAATATGATATTTTTATTTTTATTTCTCCATTTTTTATTTATTTATTTTCATTCATTTAAAAGAATCATTTTCTTATATCTCTCCACTAGTAAAATCTTTTATAATTTTAACAGTAATGGCCATGTTATGATGTGTTGCGTGTTATATAAATAAAATTATCAGATCAAAGATACTCACGTTGATGTTATTACAAGATAAAATAAAAAGAACAATATATTTATAGGAAATTATAAAATAAAACGTAACATAATTGCATAGACTAACAATAAAAAATAATATATTTATAAAAATAATAAATTTAAAGAGACTAAAACAATAATATATTTACAACTAATAAAATAAAAATACCATATTTATAAAAAGATAGAGTAAATGTTTTTACTTATTCTTTTGTTTCATCATCCTGTTTTTTTCATTCTACCCATTAAAACTAGTAAATGTTGACATCATTGCAGCAACTCAAAGGTTTAACAATCATCACATCATCATTATTTAATGTTTATCTTGTTGTTTTGTAAATGAAGCACCATGTACTGTCAGTTTCTCGAATGCTTTAGAAATTTTTTTAAAAAGGCCTTCAATTATTACACTCTTTATATGATATTAAGATTTATTTGATTTCCCACTTTCTTTGAAGGAACTATAGGGTAGGTAAAGTATGCAAATTTAGAAGTGTGTTTGAATGAACGAAGTACTGTTCCTTCGGATCAAAAAATGAGTTAGGGTAGTGATATGGGGTCCTTATTTGTCCACGCTCTATTTTTGTAATATAATTAAAAAATGGCTGAATTTTTAAAACATAATTTTTTATTATATATAATTAAAATATTAAATATATTTTTTTAGTTTTTAATACATTTAAATTATTGTGATTTCTTAATAAACCTTAAATAAATCAAAAAACTTTAATCGAAAAGTTAAAACAGAAAATGTTAAACAAACACATGTTTGAAAACACACAAATATAATAATTTAATTTAAAATTTACGTAATTTAATAACCTAAAGATAAACAAACTATCTACGAAATTTGGTAGACGTCTAAGTGGAGATGGACTATCATCGTCATTGTTTTCTTCATCATTATCGTCAGATGAAATATCAAACTTCATAGAAAGCATTGTGGATGATAACAATGTATGGTACAAATTTGATGAAATGCAGAGGGTGGTGTAATTATTGAAGTACCAAACATTTGTGATGGATCAAAGAAAAAATATTTCTGTATGATGAAAAATTGATGTAGATTGATAAAATTTGCTGTAAAAAAATTGAATAGACATATTGCAATGGTGGTCCATAAAGCTAAACATTTATGATGATTGATTGAGAGTGAATTGAAGTTGGACTTATTCAGTCAAAAAAATATTTTATAAAAAATTAATTTTATTTAAATATATAAAAAAAAATTATAAATAGTAAATTAAACTTATCTAGTTTCCTATTATTTTTAATTTTAAATATTAAAAACATATATTAAAATTATTACATATTAAAAATTATTATTATGAAATATATGAATTCTAGGTTTTGTATTTTTTAATTTTTTTTTAGTTTTATATATTATTATATATTATAAAATTAGAACACGTATACGAAATCGTATATTTCATGTACGATTTTTTTTTAAATCATAACTGTTATTGGCGATTTTAACATTCATTAAACGTATTTCATTCTGACAATTTACCAATTTCGGGAAAAAAAAATTATACTACTTTATCCTTGAAGTAATCTTGTTTTCTGCAAGAATTTGGTGACACGGTTTACTTCACCGTGTGTGGCCCAACAAATTGTTCTGTAATGATTTGACTCCACTTGACTTTGTCTCTCAGTGCCACCATATGCTACTATAAATATTACTCAATCTCAACCATTCTTATCACATCTTCATCTACAAAATAAAAATCACTTCCTACAATATTCCAACCCAGATACCCTTTTGGCCTTCCTTCGCCAAACAATTCTTGCTTTAACTCAGAAGAAAGCTTTAACAACAATGAAGGTCAGAAATAAACTCTCTTGCTTGTGATGATACGAATAACCCTCCTTTCATGTTTAGAACTTAGAAGTAATCATTGGATCTTAATAACTCTTTGATTTGTTCTTTCACAGAAAGTAGTGTTGAAGGTGGACTTACATGGTGATAGAATCAAGCAAAAAGCTATGCAGACAGCATCTGGTCTTTCAGGTCTCGAATTTCTATCCCTGCTACAATGATTTTGTTCCAAGAAAACAAAATCAATAACATCGTACTGTGTCAAGTATGCAATGATTTTTAGCAAAACTAATAATCTTAGTTGTTTTAACTGCAGGGATTGAATCAGTTTCTGTTGATGTGAAAGACATGAAATTGATCTTGTTGGGTGACATTGATCCAGTGAATGCAGTGTCGAAGCTGCGAAAGTTATGTCATACTGAAATAGTTTCTGTTGGACCAGCAAAAGAGGAGAAAGGTAAGGTAGAGCCACCAAAATTACCAGTTCCTCAGAAACTCAGTGAAGCTTATTATCCCATTTATTATCAGATGACACCACAGTATAGTCAAAGTTACTATGGCACAAGTTACGATGAAAATCCTAATGGTTGTGTAATTTGCTAAAGTAAACATAGAAAAGGTTGGTTTTATTAGTATTTTGCATGATCATAGATTGAAGATTATGGTGTGTACAAGGTAGTAATTAAATATTATGTACACTGTAATTGCTGTGTGGTGTATGATTAGACTTTGTCTTTTTGTATCTTATAATAAATTGTAAGAAAGCTTATGGAAGCAGACCCACAAAAAGTCTACAAAGTCTACACCTAACAAGGATCTAGATTCCTAACCTATTGGGATATGCTGGTGATATATTAACCCTCTCAAGAGATATACTTCTTAATAAATTAATATTTTATTTTATTTTTTAATTTAAAAACATTATTATATTATTACAAACCATGCCAAATATATGTATTTTAAACAGTATCAATAAAACTTTTCTCATTGGAATAGGATGAGGGGAAAAAAATTATGTTTATTAATTAACATGGTAAAAAAAAAGAAAATACCAATATATTATGTCTGTGATGATCGACAACGTGGGGAGTGTGGAAATTTTGACATCACAGCCACAGTAAAATTGAATAAAAAGGCCTTCAATTTCCGTTTTTTTTCAAAATTTCCGTTAATTCACTTTTGAATGACATGTTAGTTAGATGGTGCAAAATTAAAGATGAAACCGTCTTCGCCACCTTTTTTTAGTATAACCAATTCTATTACTGAGTCTTGAAGAAGATTTGGGTTGACTTGACTTCATTATATTATATAATAGCACTCGCAAAATAAAAAGTTGCGAATTGATTTAGAATAATTTGAAAAGAAATTTAATAGAGTGACATGATTTAAAAAAGTAATTAATATTACTAGAGAATTTATAGTATATTGAGTTAATTGAATTATAGAAGGTTAATAGTTTATTTTTTAATATAATGTTAAAATTATCGTTACGTATATTTTTTTTAACTTTTTTTTTTCAAATGTCACTATTTTTATTTTTATTGTTTTTAACTTTTCTTATCAGGTACTATTTCTACTTTTAAATATTTATAAAATTGTAGTGAATTTAAATATTTATAAAATTAAAATAAAATAAAATTTAAAAACATATAAAAAAATAATAGTAAAAATTAAATAAAATTGTTTGGATATTTTATAAAAAATATATATTAGCTGAATGGTTTAAAATATTATAAATAAAAATTAAGTTATGCATTGATGAATGTATGTAATAATAAAAAAAATTAAGTAAATAAATTTATTATTAGGTTTAATAAAAAAATGTATAAATTATAATTCTAAAATAAAAATTAAGAAAAAAATCATATTTAAATTGAAAAATTATGTAAATAATGAGTTATATATATATATGTCATAAATTATAATAACAAATATGTTTATATAATATTTTTTATAATTTCTTAGAGTTTAGGGTTTATATTTATTTTATCCATAATATTTACTTACATCAAAATACATACAAAATATTTTATTTCATTCTCTTTGTATTGATATTTCTTCATAAATTATATATTTAATTTTTAAATTTCACACTTTTTTCTATTTCAATTTTATAAATATTTAAATTCACTACAATTTTATAAATATTTAAAAGTGGAAATAGTGTTATCTGACGAAAAAAGTTAGAAACTGTGCTAGATAGAAAAAAAAAACAAAATGGTGTTGGATTGGAAAATAAAAGTGGAAATAGTGTTATTTGAGAAAAAAAATTCATATATTTTTACATATAAATATTGTTTATTAAACATAGTAATAAAAAAAATAAGATAAATTATTTATTAAAAAATTATTATTGATGTAAAAATATTATTTATTAATTGACAATAACCTATACCTATATATAAAGGAAATTCTCCTCTGCTCACAATTTCTTTCGACCTTAAGGATGTAGAGACAACGTACCAAAGACTGATGATGGATAAAATTTTCCATAACCAGGTCGAAAAAACATGGAGGTGTACGTGGACGACATGGTACTTAAACATTAAGTGAATATTATTTAGACATCAACTACAACATAACACATAATTGATTTAGTTGAAGCTTTCTCTCAACTAAAATAGACATGAGGCTAAACCCCAATAAGTGCATTCTGGGAGTCGAGGGGAAATTTTTTAGATTTATTCTTACTAATAAGGAATTGAGGCAAATCACAACAAGTACCAAGATATAATAGACTTGAAGAGTCCAAAAAATCTTAAGGAGGGTCCAAAGATTGGTGTAATACTCACATCATTTTCCATTTTCTCCCAGCACTAGCAGAAAAAATGAAGCCAATTGTAAAGTTGGTGAAGAAATCAAAAGTCTTTAAATGGGATGACAAGTTAGAAAAAAATTCATGGAATTCAAAATTTTCCTCTCTGCCCCACCCATACTCAGAAAAACAAACCCAGAAAATTAATTTATTTTATACCTAGTTGTTTCCGAGAAGTAATTTGTGCATCTATAGTCCAATAATTATTGGAGCACAAGTTGATATATTTCGTCAGTTGTGTGCTCCAGGACATCGAGACAAGATATTAGTTGGTGGAAAAGATCGCCCTAACACTCATCCACGTAACTCGAAGATTACAATCATATTTTCAAAGTCATAAAGTTATCATCAGGATGAACTACCTATTATAAAAAAAAATCCTCCAAAAGTCAAAATTCACAGGAAAAATGTTAGTTTGGTATGTTAAGTCGTCAAAGTTCCAACAAAATACAAATCAAGGATCCAATAAAAACACAATGAGTAATGGTTTTTACTGCCAATTTACAGAAAATCTCAATTCAAATAAATAACCTCTGATTTTATATATTGATGGATCCTCTTAGTTACCGAAGATCTTAGTTCAGATAAACAATCTTATGTTTTTAGATATTGATGGACCTTTTTAGTGTTTAGTAAGTATTTGATCATTATTGTTGTGGTTCTTGATCAATATCCAAAATTTACAAAGATTTTGGTGGTAACAAAAATTAACAAAAATAATACATAATAATAAATTCTTTTTATTTAAAAATATAATTAAAATTTGTATTATTTATGTTTGATCCACGAGAATCAAAATTTAAGCATTTTAGTGATTTATTTCTCTAAGTAATTATTTGGAATTTTGTTTTTTACATAGATTAAACAACAACTTACGGAAAATATTTTATTATTTCTATAAAACTGTTAGACATATTTTTTAAAATTGTTATTTGATAAACAAACAATATAAAAATCTAATATTGAATATGTTATATTTCATGTGATATAGTTATACAAATGTCATGAATTTTATAAAAAAAAAAATCCTTAAATTGACATTGAATCTCTAATTATAAATTGATTTATCCACTAGTACAAAATTTTAATACCACAATTTCATACAAAGACGGTTATTACAAAATCATCATTAAAAAAAGTGATGATAATTTTGTAATTATTTTGACTTTTTAACGACGATTCTAGAAAACCGTCGTTATAAGTTGGCCTAAGAGAAAAATAACAACAATTATTCATTGAACGCGCAATGAAGACCAATCCGCGAGCTAAACTAGAACATCCAATAGCAGACAAGCTTGCATATCCGTCTTGTCCCGAATCCTTATTTTATTTCTCCTACAAGCCAATCATGCAGTCTATAGCTTACTTTACTACGATATATCTTGTTATTGTTTTGTTTTATCACAAACAGTCAAACCAGCTACCAGAGATACTCAATTCGTTACCATGACTGATAGGATGATCAAGCAAGGCAGTCCATAGACAGTTCCGCTTCAGAATATACAATATTGAGAATTAATGACAGTTTGGAGAATTGTCGTTAAAACTCTTCTCGTATTGCTCCTCTTCACTCCGTTGCACAATCGCCCGTGCTGCCAAACCCGGTCGTTTGTGTCGCTGCACACACCCGCCATTCACGTCATTCGCACCTGCGCCCTTATGTCGCCACATCGCGACCACACGCTCAAGCTACTGCACCTCTCCTCCATTCAAGCACCGCTCACATCAACATTCTTCCATTGTGCTCCACTTGTGCTCTGCACCCCTTTTGAGGTTAGTGTTTTATTTATTATTTAATAATATATTAAATCTGATTATGTAAATGTTGAATGTGTTTATTTTGAGTGTGTTGGTATCCGACCTTCGACAATTTTGATTTAGTTTTTAATTATTAGATGTTATTTTTATATATTGAACACATTGATTCTGAGTTCGAAGGTGTATGACCTTCGATAATTTTGATTTATTTTAATGAATTAGATGATATTTGTATATATGGAACGTGTTCATGTTGAGTTTGGAGGTGTTCGATCTACGAAAATTTTGATTTAATTGTATATGATGAATTATATAGTATTTATATGTATTAAACACGTTTATACTCAATTTGGGAGTGTCCGATCTTCGACAATTTTGATTTAAGTTTTTTTAGTTTATCAGTTTTATAGATCGAAGTTGGATTAATACACCACGTATAGGTGATGGTTATGAAAGAGGAACGAAAAGGGTGCCGGTTAACCCACCTTTTTGGTAGCAAGTTCTGGGCTAGCATGCATTATCATTCTATATAATAACTAATTTTTAATTTTTTAATCAATGTTGATCATCTTTAAAGAGGTATATCTTCTCTAAAATTTTAGAGAATTATTTTCTTATTCTTATTCTCTTTATCTTGTTTATATGAATTCATAATCTAATGGTGATATGAAGAAAATATATAATATGATCATCGTAGCCTAATAGATGTACTTAAAGTTATTAAAATGGACCAACCCATCCCACTATAATTAAATTATATAAATATTTTATAGCAAACTAATGAGAAAAGGTAAAAATATAAGAAAATAATATCACTATAAGAAAATCATGAAATAGAAACCAATTTTTAATAAACAAAATAATTAGTTATAATAGGAACTAAAATAGAGACCATTTTAGAAACTAAAAAAAAAAACTGGTTTCTAAACTAGTTTCTATTATTTTTTATTATTGTTAAATAATTTCTAAATTTGTATCTAATTAGCAACTAAAGTTTTAACTACCAATTATTTAGTTTCTTTGGTAGCAAAAATCTTAGTTGCTAATTAGATACCAATTTAGAAACTATTTAACAATAATAGAAACTAATTTAGAAACCAAATTTCTTTTTAGTTTCTAAAATGGTCTCTAATTTAGTTACTATTGCAACTAATTATTTTGGTTTCTATAAATTGGTTTCTATTTCATGATTTTCTTGTAGTGTATTTAAACTTTATAAAATGAATTATAAATTTAAATGTTACTTTGTTTTATATAAAATAAGTACATTTTTTATTTTGGTTATAATAAAAGTTTTTGTTAGATGTTCATCCCCCACTAAAATAAAAATCAACACATTTAGTTCTTAGCATATAGAATAACAGTTAACTACTTATATCTAAAATTATATCTAAGTTTCACTTGAATAAAAATATATGTAATAGCATGAGATAACTCTCAAAATTATGTTTTAATCCTAAAATAAATACTATTTATCAGCTTCTAAAATGAACGTAAAAAGTATAAAAAATTGGAGAAATGAAAAAAATTATAAAGATTTATGAAATAGCATGACATAACTCTCAAAATTATGTTTTGATCCGAAAATAAATATTATTTATCAGCTACTAAAAGGAACGTTAAAAGGTAAAAATTTGGAGAAAAAAAATTATAAAGATTTATAAAAAAAATTGATTTATTATAGAGGATTAAAAAATCATAATTTATAATTTTAGAAGAAAAAATTACAGAAATATTTTTTAAAAAATCACTATTTTTAAAAATTTAAAAATACCAATATATATAATATTTTGTAAAAAGATCATTTAACCCTATGTTATATTATCAAAGTTATTTTACTTAGCGTTGGTGGTCACAAATGAGAAGCACTTGAATGTTCCACGTGGCATTGATCTGGTCAACATGTCAATGACCTGAAAATTAATTAAAAAGAAGGCGAAACCTCTAAGAGGGTGAACCTCAGAAGAAAATAAAAGGTATAATGATGTTAAATAGAATTAAAACCCAAAAATTTGACTTTGGTGGTATAAGAATTGACTTTAAAAATACTTTTGATATTTTTTTCATAATTTAATAATTTTAAATTAAAAATAAAAAAGTTAAGACTTCAAGCATCAATCTGAGTCTCACCACCTTAAAAATATAACAATTAAAAAATAGAAAAAAAAGAAAGAATCATAAATTTATTAGTTAAATTTCTAAATTTAAAAGATATAGATTCAAGAATGTAACCAAATAAGATTTAAAAAGATTACTTTGATATTAAAAAAAATATGTTAATAAAGAAAATTTTAGTGAGTCATAGATAAGTTCTAAAGATGTCTAATTCTGATCCGTTTAAATTTCTGTTTGGATATAGAATTGGAATACGAATTAATTACTCATGATTTTTACTGATCTATATAATTTTATCTCCTAATTATTAAAATAAATAAAACTATTAAAATAGATAAATCATATCAACATGATATAATTTTATTGAAAATAAGTTATATCAAAATGACCATAATTTTAATATATTTGAATAAAAAACAGAATTTTAATATAAATAAATTTTAACTAAAATTGTGTTAAGATAAATATAACTTACACATTTTTTTATCATTTTTAAAAAATTATTATTTTGATAATTAAGAAGTAAAATTGGATCAAATTAGTTAAAGTTCCTATGAATACATAATTCAATCACTTTTTGATGAGTTGAACTGTTCTAAAACAATGAACAAGCTCCAAAACTTTAATCATTGTAGTTCAATAGCATTGAAAGAACTGATGGTGCAGAGGCAGAATGAGAGCTTCAAAGAAATTGAGGGTCAGATTTTCAGGGACACTATCTTGAATTCGTCGATGATGTTTCTTTCGTGGCAATTACAAAACCGAGTATAGACCCGAAAATGACTTTTCGAGTCTAAAACGGGTGTACAATGCTGAATAAATGACCCGACCAAACACTACTTAAAGTTGACTTTGTCTGTATTACCAGTTCTCTTGCTACTATATAAACTACCTTCTGATCTTGAACTTTTCAACAGTTCAATTTGAACAATCTCTTCACCTTCTACAAAACTCCCTCATAAGCCTCTCTCTCCCCACTTTGATTTTCTCCAGAAAGCTCTCATCTTTGAATCACTATGATGGTAAGAATTAGTAACTCTTTCAAGTTTTCTATATTTTCTATAAAAACATTACCATATAAACACTGCATCTCAACTATCTTAGTAACCATGTAAATTCAATTCTTTAATTGTTTTGAGTTTTGCTCTGTTTCCATCCTCAATTTGCAAACATGATTTTCAAAACTGAGTTTAGCTCTCCTTAAGTACTGTTTGATAGTGAAAATTGGTGAGATCAAGTTTCAGAGTTCAAATTGCAAATCTTTCTATTCTTTTTTCCCTTCTACTATTTCAAGTCTTAACTTGTTTTGGAACTTCATGCTTAGAAATGATTACAACAGTATATCCTTAAAGTTGTCTGCATTTTGTCTGACAGAAAATAGTACTAAAGGTGGAACTCTATGATGACAAAATCAAGAAAAAGGCCATGAAAACAGTATCTGGTATTTCGGGTAAGGAATCTCAACATTCAACCATCTTTGCCATGTTAACAACTATCTGTTTTTTCATGCTTTGTTTGTTATTGAAGGGTAAAATTGAATTTTTTGGGGTGATTTTTTCAGGGGTTGAGTCAGTCTCTGTGGACATGAAGAACCAGAAAATGACCGTAACTGGGGATGTTGATTCTGTTAAAGTGGCGATTAAGCTTAAGAAATTTTGCCATGCTGACATACTTTCAGTTGGACCCGCGAAGGAGGAGAAAAAGCCAGACCCCCCGAAAGCACCTGAAAACAAAGATCAAAAGGAGGATTATGCTAAAGCTCTCAAGATGTATGAAGATTACTTTCGCCAACTTAGACAGCAACCATATCCACATTACTATTACAAAACAGTGGAAGAGAATCCAAATGGGTGTGTTATTTGCTAAGTATTGGAATATCATGGAGTTTAATGGATAATAAAAAGGATTAAGAAAAGAGGACAGTGGTTGGAGTTGAAGAAGGGGAGTCATGTTTCTTTTGGAATTTCCATTTTTCTTCTTTTCTCTGTTAAGTTTTGGCCTTAAAGGTTCACAAGAAAACAGAAGTCTGAAGTAGAGAAATATACTATGTACATTATTTTGTTGTGTAATACAGTGTATTCAAAACTTTAGCATGGCTGCTATAGAATTAAGAATTCAGAGTATTACTAAATTGAGGTAAACTGTGTAGAGCCCTTTAAGTCTGTGGTTGGTATTGTTCCTTTTGAGAATGGCAAGCTGTCACCAGAGCAAAAGAGTAGATAAGACAAAACAAAGGTTTTTGAAAGGACATGAGAAATGAAATTAAAATTTAATGGTTGTGTTAGAAATTGTTATTAAGAAGTGAACACTAAATTATAAATCACTTTGATATCATTTTAATCCTAATTAATATTGGAACACATTGAATGACTTTACCCTTTGTTGTTTTGTTGTATCAGTTTCACTGCAATGAAGGAAGAAGAGTACATATGAATGTATAGTAGAATCGAATAACAAAAACAGTGTACATGGTAAAAACAGTATACATGGTTCCTCAGAAAAAAATGAAAACCAAGATAAAGTACAACCTGTCACAATAATTTTTGACAATGACAACATAATTCCATATTTAGCACCATGAATTCTATTCTAAGCTGATTAGGATGAGTATAAAAGTTGAAGAAGACAATAAGACAACATATTTTAGTGGTGCGGGGCCTACAGAGACAAAGTCACAGATGCCGTTAGTGCACATTTTTCCATTCTATTCAATGTTCGTGGGGCAGACAACAGCAGAATTTCCACAGGTATAAAATCAGCGTCGAGTTAGCATTACTACATTAAACAAAAATAAGTGAGATAAATAAACATGTCTTTTTACTTTAGATGAAGAATCATTTAAATACACATTTTTTTTTAAAATCAAATTATGATAAAACTTTAAATTATGATAAAATTATTTTTAGTTTTTATTTTTATTATTATTATTATTATTATATATATATTTAAATATAAATTCATCTGTATTTGTATGAGAGAGACAAAAATTAAAAAACTTATCTACAATTAAAACTGTTTCTATAACTGTTTTAAAGGGAAGAATCAAAATTTTAAAATTAAAAAATTGTTTATTTAATAAAAAAGAATATTAGTTTAAAACAAAAAAAAAAGTAATCAATCTCTCAATTCTTTTCTCAATTCTTTTATCATTTAGATGACAACAA
Organism: Phaseolus vulgaris; assembly: GCF_051622355.1. Lineage (NCBI taxonomy): Eukaryota > Viridiplantae > Streptophyta > Magnoliopsida > Fabales > Fabaceae > Phaseolus > Phaseolus vulgaris. The sequence continues at coordinate 39,122,059 of NC_143501.1, read as the reverse complement.
AACAAAATTAACTTATCAGTCTCTCCAATCTCCGGTCACTTAAGTGTGAACAAATAAAATAAAATTTTAAAATTAAAAAATGACTTTATTAACTTCTAAAATTATAAAATTTTCAAATAACCAAAATAAATTAATAAAATAAAATATTAAACAAGAATAAAATAAAATAAAAAACAATTTAAAATAGTTAAAGTGGAGAATTTCTATATAGGTATAAATGATTATATATAATGATTGAATTTAATTATATTATTTCAATAAATAAATTTGAAGTGGAAGTTATTCCAAATATCATAATTGATGTTGGAACCATTTATATAAAGAAAAACACCTAAATTTTCTTAAAAATTTGGATTAGAAATAGTGTTACATGATTTCCATGAGTTAACTCTAGTGAAACAACCCTACACAAATTTATTAAAAAGTGAGATCCCATGACGTGGACAAAAGAAGGAACCTTTGCATGTGACAATAAATCAAAAGCATGTTGATATGTGACCATGGATTTTTCTGATTATGGTATCTATATAGCTCCACCCTTCATCGATGATGAAACTGGTGAATGACAAAGCTTTTATTGGACGTTAACTGAAGAGATTATAAGATTGGAGTATTACAAAATAGCTTACGTCAATATGAGAAAAGGGTGTAGTATGAAGGAAGTGGTGTTCGTCTAAAACACTTAAGCATGAAAGGGACATTGATGGTGGTGCAAATATAAAATGGGTCCAAAGAGAAGTAACTGGACAAAATATCTACCAGATTCAGTTTTCTCATGTTAATTAATTACTTTTAAGATGTTAATATAGATGGGTAGAAACTTGTCCATTAAAAACCAAAAAATTATATTAAATAAAAAGGAAAATTAGCATTTTTTAACCATTGTTTTTTTTATCGACAATAAAAAATCATTGTGAACCACTTTATGGGTGATTCGCATAAAAAAAAAAACTCAAGTCAACTCACTTAACTGGATCCTGAAATCCCACCTAAAAGAATAAATCCTTGGAAAAAACATCAACAAATCAAGGGTCCAAAAAGCCACTTTAATTTGTTTTTTCAATTTTTATCTTCTTACAAAAATTCAGGAAAACTACTTATAAAAGATTACTAAAACTTGATGATGTTCCAAAATATTTATATTTATTAAAAAAAATAAGCGAGACCTATTTCAAGACAACATGCGAGTTTGAACATAAGATTACTAAGGCTGGCTGCAATAATTATATTATTTCAATACAATATATATATATATATATATATACATTTTATTTTCTTTTTATTATTCAAATTCTAGATATTACAAAATATTAAATCTATTTTTTTTCATAAATTAATAGTAATAAAGTGTTGTGGTCTTTTCACATACATTTATTCACCAATCACATGAAATCATAATAAACGCACATAAAAATCATAATAAAAACACATAAATAAGTGAGTTAATATTATAAGATTTACTATAAATTTATATATATATATATATATATAATATTTTTTATCTCACACTGGACACTCTTGAAAAATTAGTACTAAGCATATACTAATAGATTTAGTATCTAGAATTTAGGAATATGTCATTAGGTCCTCTATTCTAGATCACCTACTATATCACAATATAATGTAAGATTTTCTTCAACTTCTCCCTTCTACTAACCTTAATTTATGTGAGTAGGTTATTATTATAGTTAGGATATTATTTTTATTCGATAATGAGTATTAAGTTTAATTCTAATGGTCTCACCTACTATCTTCCTATGGGATTATGATATATTTCTAAGTATCTCACCACAACACCCATAAAAGGACAACAACATTCATAAAAGGGTCACATAAGTACCATATATAATTTGATATCATTTCATGTTCTCATACATATCTTCTTACATATCACATATATGAATATTACAATCCTAAATACATATAAACCTCAATTACATATAAAAAAAACTTATGAAAAAAATGTCGCTTAAGTGAAAGTACTCATTTTTTTTTATCTTGTTCTTTCTTGAGTGAGAATACTTTTTGCTTTAACAACAAGTTGTATCTTGAGTGAAAAACGATAGAAGAGAAAACTTCTCTTTCTCTCTTTTTTTTCTTGAGAAAAATACATAAGCAGTTTACACAACAACTAAAAATTTGTCTAAAACATATTGAAACCCTTTTTTTCTCCCAATTCAATAATTTTTAACAAAGTTTAAACTATTAATTAAGAATCACTAATTCATTAAAACTCATATAACATTAATTAGTTCAACATGACTATTCCAAACTCAAAATCACAATCAAACTTTAACTCAAACAACTACATATAAAATCATTCATTCTACTTATACCATTTCAACTCAAGTATTTATTATAACATACACACCAGCTCCAATTATAACTAATTTAAATACATCATTTGATCAACAACAATTCCAAAATTCAAAAGTTATTGCTACAATCATCCAATTTCTCCTAACTGTTCACTTTCTAAATTTTAATCTTAAATCATCTTCAATCTTTCAATCCAACCCCAAAAATCCAAATATAACTGAATATAAAAAAAACCGGAAATAAATCAGTTATTAACTCTTCCTACTTCTAATCACGTGCTCCTAACAAAAAACTAAAAAATCAAACAAGTCCTAGCTTGTTCTCCTATAACATGATTCATAAATAGAACATATCACTATAATCCTATAACAAAAATATTAAATTATACCCAACTTAGATCTCGTATCCGTGCAGAAAAACCTATACGTGCAAATATTTTTGCATAAAAGTAATATGAGGAAAGAAAAACTTACTCAAAAATGCAATATGATTAGTTTAGATTATTCTAGTTTTTGCTATCTTCTAAACTGTGGTTTTTTATCAAAACAAAATGTGAGAAATAATCTTCAAATCTTAAAGAAAAAAAATACTGAAAATTTAAGAAAAAAAAGTTTAGAGATATGATAATGTTTTGTAAATAAAATAATTAAAACTTTAATTCATATTTTTATATATATATATATATATTAAAATCTTAATATATATATATATATATATTTTTTTTTTATTCATTTCCATCTAACTTGATAAAATTGGGTGTTGTTGGATAACATTAACCCCCCCTCCACGGTGTCGTTTCCTTTTCTTTTTTCTTTCTCCATCTCTCTCAACTTCTATTCTCTTCCTTCTCTTTTAATTTCCTTTCTTAATCTTCATGTATTTTAGAATCTAATTGCACCACATTGTAGCTGATGAGCTAAGGAACATTTCTATCTAATTAGATTTTCAAACAAAGTAAGTTCATTTTTTTTTCTAAAGATCATTTATTCTCTATTTTTCCTCAGGATTTAGTCATTAATCTTGGTGGGGTCAGTTAAGAAGAGTAATCCTCTCAACTTATTCTACTATATAATGATTTTATGTTCTATTTTGGTAACTTGCATTAGCCCTTAAATCTTGAAGCTTATCCAGACTGAGAGGATAAAGTTCTAGAAGTTGCTTAGAAAGAAAACAATTAAGGTAAGGGAAGCTAACTTTAACTTCAATAGTACCCTAAAGTAGAATATCTAAATGTGGAGGGGACATGGTCCCAATACTCAATTTCTCTTGCAGGGATGTTGCTCATTTATATATTATTTTAACTTGTAGAAATATTAGATTTTGATAGTTGGAAGTTAAATATTGTTTTTTATGTTGGAAAGTTTTTTGAATGTTATGAATTTTAAAATGTTATGTGATTGAATGATGAAAATTGTACGAAATTGATGTCATACATTTGGAAAAATGTATGAGTTGTTGTTTGATGCCATTAAGTATGAAAAGTTTATGTTGAACAAAGATCCTCTAACTTCAGTGATGATCTAAGTCATATAAACTAAGATATCAGGTGGTGAGAATTCATACACACCGGGTCCCGGTGTAGACACTTGATATTGGATGTTTGAACTTACCCTGATCCTTTCTCTTGGATTCGCTAGTAATATTTGGATTAGGTGTTAGTCTTTAGTAGGGGCATACTTAATAAGTCTTCCAGAAGACGATGGATTCATATGTAGTCAGTGGGATTGTAATGAAATCCAATGATTGTGATTGAAAATAGATCCATGCGTGGTTTATATGAATGGTGGAATTGGTATTAAAATTTTATATGACAATATTTAAAGAAATGTTTATAAATGATTAGTTTGATTGGTTCTTTTTGCATGAATTAGATATGTTATGGAATTTCTTTTCATTAGCTTATCTTTGTTTTTCTTGTTATGTTCGAACTGTGATGAATGTACTACGTACACGAGCATATGATCATACTGGTGATAGAGGGTCTGAAGAGCTTTAGGGTGTTGTTTTGAAACTTATATTATAAATATTTGTATTTCTATAAGCTCTAATAATGTATTAGAAATGTTTTAAAAAATTCTAAGCTTGTACAGAAATATGTAGAACTTATATTGTAATAGTCAGATGTATTTTTTAGGTGTTACACGATACAAGTTTGATTCAAGTTTAATATTCAAACCAACTTGTTATATTGATTCAATTTAAAATTATAACTATTTTACATAACTTATTTCTTTATTTTATAAGAAAATAAAATCATATATATAGAGAATATTAAATTATGGATCAATCTAGTTCATAGCTTACATTTGATTCATTTTATTTAGCAAGGTTGAATTTTAAGCTAAGTTGGAGTCATTTGGTTCATTAAACAAAATGGTCAAATCAAGTTTTGAATTATGTTAAATTGAGTCATATCAATAATAAATTTATATGATATTGTTTTGTTTGGTTTTTTATGTTTTGTATGGTGAGAAGTGAAAACAAAATATAATTCTAATTCTAATTTTTTTTATATTTAATTATTGTTAATATTATTTTACTATGTAAAAAAGATTTTAAAAAGTAGACTCTATAATTAATCACGAGAATGTTGGAAACAATAAAATAACTACAAAACCACAGTGTAATTTATTATATGTATAACATAATAACTATGTTGTACCGAGTTTCAATTATTTTTACATATTATATGAAGAAAGATAAAGAAGTATTGAGAATTTTTACCAATTTATTTTCTCAATGAATATTATTTTAAATAATTAAAGTCAAAATTTCATTAAGAATTGTTGAAAGTTCCATCAAACCATGGATAGGTTCACTGTCTTAGTCTTCTTCCTTCCAAAAAAAGTCATTTCAGAAGTTTTATTATTTCAAAACTCAAAGACTACACGGTTTCAAAATTTCTTGCATGTCATTTTAATCACAATTTTTATGTTTTTGGCATTATATTATTTGCATCCAAACCAATTTTCTCTACCTTTCTTTTTCCCCTACATTGTTTGTCATATTTTTCATTTTATTTTTCTTTCTTTATTACTATGTATAAAAAAAATGTTAGTGGTTGATGTCTTCCCTTTTTCTAACGGGTCAACTTATATATATTACTCACTTCCTTTTGCAACTTTTTAAAAAAAAGTAAGCAGAAATTGTAAAACAAAAATATTATAATAGAAAATATCATTTTAAGTTTAGACTTATGAAATTTTTTTTTTTTTGAACTTATGTAAATAAATGTAAAATATTATTTTGTTATAATTTAATAATTTTTGCAATTATTTAGGATTTTAATAAAAAAATAATATTAAAAAAATAAAGAAATCTTTTTAAATATTTTCTTTATTATATTGGAAAGGTAAAAACTATTTGAAATGATTATTAAAAAATATTTTATGTTATAAATTTGGTGATAAAGGTTGAAAATAATTAATAATAACTATAGAGTTAAAATTTAATTTTAAAATTATAAAAATAAAAAATTATTTATAATTTTCATGAAATAATTATTTAATTTAATTTAATTTTATATATTTACTGAAATATAATAATAAAATTATGTAATAATTTTTTGAAAAGAAATTATATATAAAAAAATATATATCTTTAATATTTAAGAAAGATAAATTTATTTACAAACCATTATAATAATAACAAATTTTATTCTCAATGATATTACAAAACCATAATTAAAATTACACTCTACTTTTTCTAAAATTTATTTAAAATATTTTTGATTTTGTTCTTTCTTCCAAATTAGTCTCAAAATTTTATTTGATCACTTTAAATTATTTTTCTATATTATAATTTTTTTTTTAAATTTCCTTATATTTTTTTTTTTAAAAAAAATTAAAAAGGAAAAACAGGTTAAAACTCTGTTTTCGATTAGCTGAATTTCAATCTGTTTTTTAGTATCAGGAATTACCATACATAATTGAAAATTCGATTATCAGAAAGTGAATTCTAAAGTTTGAAACTAAATAAGTACACTTTAGAAAATAAAGTGAGGATAGTTGGAGATTTTTTTTTAATTTGGTTTATTGTGGAAAAAATACCTCGCATCTCACAATTATTGTTTTTTTTAATTGAATTAAACTATATTACATTTTTAATAGCATAATTATTAGTTACTTTTAAATTATTTTATGTATATATGTTTTGTCGTTTTCATCTTTGAAATATGAGCTTACGATGATGTTGACACATAGTAGTTTCGAATTAATGGAATATAAAAAAAGTAAACTAATTGATAATTAATAAGAGATAATTTCTTAAAGTAAAAATACATGGAAATAGATTGTTAACAGAAAAAGTACTATAATAATTATTTTAATTAAAAATTACAATAATAAAGTAATAACTTTTAGTGTTAATATATCACTGTTATAATTAAACCTTTGGTCATGTTTCAACAGGTTCTGTCTTTTGACCATTTTTACGAGTCATTTATGATGAAATCTTGTCGTAGCATCTCATCCGTCAATTTTTATATATATTTTTTTAGTATAAAATTTTATTTTAAGGCCAAATTTTGGAATGTTCTGAACTATAGAAAGAAATTGATTTTAATGTTTTGGCCTTTTCAGTTTTCAGATAATTTTTCATTGCAAAAAGTCTAATTCTTTTATGTAAAATCATGCACTTACCTAAATAATTTGTATTTAATTCCAAGAAATATGATATTATACATATCAATAAGTTGTTGTTTTTGTTCTTAGTGATATTCATCTTGTTTGAGTTTGAGTTTTGTGAATAAAAAAATGTGATTAAAATAATTTTAGTTAAAAGTAGTGAATTCGGTTTTCCAATAAATATTGATACAGGTAGTGAATATTGTATATAATAATATAATTACTCAAAATTTATTTATAAAAAAAAAACTAAAAACAAAATATAATAATTAAAAAAATGTAAGCACTGATTATTGAAAATAAATAACAGCGTGCAGGATAATTGAATATTTTAATTCATGTCTTTTCTTCCAACAACCTTGATTTCTTTTTGCCAACAACAATGAATACCAATTCAATTCAACATTCTCTCATTAATTTATCCCAAAAACAGTGCAATTATTTATTTAATTTTACCACAATCTCAAACAAAACCATCCAAAATTAATGTACTAATTAATAGAGAACTTGTCAACATTAAAACCTAACCCTAGGTTAAATTCTAATCACAAGCTATTAGTAATCACAAGTTAAACAAATAAACTAAAATTTCATCTTAAGTTTAAACTTTATTCAAACTTATAAAATTATATTAATGAGATAAAATTTTACATTTATTATATATATTATAATATAATTATAGAAGACTATGTCTAGATATGAGAAAGAGTCAAAGATTTTGGTTGCGAAAGGTCCACGTAGCAGCTGTTCTGAGTCTTCTTTTTTCCCTTAATATAATATAATCTAACCATTTTCTTTTTCAAATAACACATCACTGTCCAAGTGGACTCTCAAATTTCTTTCATATCCTCATTTAATAATAATCTTATCACTTTTCAGCCTTTTTCATAATATTTTTATCACCACCACAAACGAAATGTATACATATTCTAGAATATCTCACACACACACACATATATATATAATTTAATTTTTTCTTTAATACATAAAATTATCTTAAAAGTATCTAAAACACATGATTATTTAAACAAGTTATTTATTTGAAATTTGTAGGCTTGTATTAAGCAATCTACTAAATAATTATTCTTCCAAAATTCATAACTAAATTAAATGGTACCAGTCACCTATTCACAATTTCAAAATAAAGAAATGATACACGTGTATATAATACATAATTTTATTGATACAGTGGTTAAAAATTTTAATATATTTAAAAATAAATATTTTTTATAATATATAAGTGAATGTAAATTTTATTTTATAAATTAGTTTTATACAAATAAATTAAACTTAAAAAACTAAGTATACAACACTACAATAAAATCATGAAATGGAAACTAAATTTAGAGACAAAAAAATAATTAGTTGATATAATGACTAAATTAGAGACCATTTTAAAAACTAAAAAAAAATAGTTTCTAAATTAGTTTCTATTATTATTAAATAGTTTTTAAATTAGTATCTAATTGGCTACCAATGTTTTAACTATCAATTATTTAGATTCTAAATTTGGTAGCAAAAATCTTGATAGCTAATTAGATATCAATTTTGAAACCATTTAACAATAATATAAACTAATTTAAAAATCAATTTTTTTAATTTATAAAATGATATCTAATTTAGTGACTATAACAAGTAATTGTTTTTTTTCTTTTAAAATTAATTTCTATTATTTGATGATGTTTTATTATATGTCATTTACTTGGTGAAATATCCTCTCGTCATCAACTTATATTATTATACAATAAAAATGATGAATTGGAACTATATTGGTCGGTGTGAAAGTGTTGGATGCTACGGGAATATGTGACTTTTCTTGCTTATATTATTTAGGTAGAGGAAAGTAACATTCAATCTATCTTCAAACCTTCAACTTTCTTTAAATGGCTAGGTTATGTACGTATCAAGTTGATGATTGAATTTTTTTCTCCTGTATCAGATGTTAAAGTTAGTAAAATTCTTAAGACGTAGAAAAAAAGCTTTACTAAAATTAATTTAAAATATTTTTAGAAAAAATTAATTATTTAAAAATAGATTTAAACCTAATTCAAAATTTACAAAATCACTTTGATATTTTTTAGGTGGTCAAATATGGCTAGCTAGTTGGGATAAATCTTTAATACATTATATCAAGTTAAAAAGTGAATTTAAGTTTAATTTAAGCCCACAAAATAAACTTAATAAGACTATACACTACAAGAAAAACATGAAATAGAAACCAATTGTAGAAAGAAAAAAAATTAGTTGTTATAATAACTAAATTAGAGACCATTTTAGAAACTAATTAGCAACCAAGATTATTTAGTTTCTAAATTTGGTAGAAAAACTTTGGTTGCTAATTAAATATAAATTTAGAAACCATTTAACAATAATAGAAACTAATTTAGAAATAAAAAAAAATTAATATCTAAAATGGTCTCTAATTTAGTCACTATAACAACTAATTATTCATGATTTTTTTATAGTGATATATATATATATATATATATATATATATATATATATATATATCAATTTAAGGAATTTACTTTAATCGTTTTCTAAACTTATGTAATTAATTATATTTCACTTGTATATATTTATCTCACATATAATGAAAATACATGTGATTTAATATTAATTTATCAAATCACTTTTTATAATGATTTTGTGATTTTTTTGGTTGCATCATGCCAAATAGCTAGTAAAAACATGTCTTTTTTTCTCCAACACTATTGATTTGGAGAATCCTTATTATATTTATTCTTTAGATAATCCTAGCTAAACACTTGTGAGTGATGTTCTTATGGTGTCAACAGTTACAATCCATAGGATTTTGGCATTGTCGATTTAGTCATGAGAATGGCTTTAAAGGGCAAAAACAAATTTTGTTATATTGATCACTCGTTACTCGTTCATCTTCTCATAAGGATTATCATCGTTGGTTACGTCATGGATTCTTAACTCCATTGATCGCTCTTTGGCCCATATTGTGCTTATGTTGAATATGCCACTGCTGTTTGGGCAAATTTAAAGCCTGGTTATCTTCAAACATTGGGCCTTATATATATAAACTGTTTTTTCCTGCACCACCATATCTTCTTCTGCCACCTCCATACACAACATGAAAATACATTTTTATCCCTCTCGTGTCACCCCCATAGAATAGCTTTCAGATTATGTAATCTGGAAACGCATTTGAAAAAAAACTTCCGAATCACATAATCCAGAAGCTAAAAAAAACTTCCGGATTATATAATCCGGAAAGTAATCATGCATTTGAAAAAAGACTTCCGGATTATGTAATCCGAAAGCTAATTACAAATTTGAAAAATAACTTCTAGATTATGTAATCCAAAATATTACAGAGAGACATTTTTTAAAATACGAAAATTTATGGAGGTGAGAGAAGAAGGTATGGAGGTGCAGGAAGAAACAGTCATATATATATATATATATATATATATATATATATATGTATATATATATACACACACGAGATTGAGAAAAAATTTGGGTTGTTTCTTCCTGCACCCCTACATTTATTAAAATATCAAGATTAGTCTTGTTATTTTTATTTGAAAAGGCATCATTATGGGGTTTATAGGTTTTCAAAATGTGGGTTCCGCGAAATGTATGGATTGGTTGATCTGGAATGTATTTTTTTTTTTACTTATGGATTGGTGAATCCGAAATACATTTTTTGACTTATAAATTGGTGAATCCGGAATGCGTTTTTTGACTTATGAATTGGTGGATCCCGAATGTATTTTTAGACTTATGGATTGGTGAATCCAAAATGCATTTTTTGACTTATGGATTGGTGGATCCGGAATGTATTTTTTGATTTTTGATGTTTGGTTGTGGTTTTCAATAATTTGTTGGAATTTCATGGTAAGATGTAAATTTGTAGAAGTATCGACAATGACGAAGGATTTGTTGAACTTCATTATTAATCAATTTAAGGACTCATTGGAAAAAATAAACATAAACGTTCTTATGCAATCGCCAAAGTTTGGTCTTCATATGTAGTTATGAGGTTGTAATCGAATTCATAAATTAATATCTAAACATAAATTGTGTCTATTATTAATGTGAAAGAACAAATTCACTCATGATTGTGTAAGAACTAATTCCATTACCCTTTAAAATAATAATGTAAACAATGTGTAGCTTCATCAAATTACAAAACAAAAATACAACTAAAAACATAAAAGATATAAATAATCATCGACGTCCATGTCATTGTTTGTGAACATACACACACATCATACAAATTGGCCACATGGTTTTCAAAGTTGTCAACATCTACTTTAATATTATACTTTGGGTGTTTCTTCGGTACTCCGTCAATATTTTACAATCCAGTGGATGGGTCACTGTTGTCAGCTTATTGATTTATGAATTCAATAACAACCCCATAACTACATATGAAGACCAAGCTTTGGCGATTGGATATAAATGTTTATGTTTTCCAATGAGTCTTAAAATCGATTAATAGTAACACTAGTACAAAGCAATGCTTTAACGACGGTTAAAAAGGCATATAAAGATGATTTTGGAACCGTTGTTATTGTGGATGCCGTTATAAATCAGTTATTTATAGAGAGTTCTAGAACCGTCATTATAAACCACATTAACGATACGTGAAAAAATTGTCGTTATTTCGCCAAAATAAATGAAAAATAAAATAAAAATGTACTTATAACAAAAGTTCTAGACTGGAATCGTTGTTATAACCCTAAAAAACATACTTTTAAAGATGGTTTCATGTTATAAATGTATTTTTTTTAATATATTTTATTATTATATATTCTCTAATCTTGCATAAAATATCAAATTTCCAAAACAATAATGAATGTAATATCATAATTTAAATATGAAAGTCTACAAAAAATTCTATAAATATATGAAAAAGTTTTATGTCATTTTAAAGTGTTATACATTCTAAAGTGTTATACATGGTTACCTTACGGTGCATCCAAGTGAGTTTCTTTGCATTTGCACTTGTACTTCTCCTCCCACTCAATATGTTATATCTAGAATAAGCACCGAAATAATAAGATTTTATGTTAGAACACACACATAACATTATGTAATGTAATGTATGAGTAATAAATTTGTGAATGTAATGTTATCATAATGGTTTGATAAACTCTAATTTATACTAGGAAACATCATGCAAAATTTCAGAATTTTATCACAAGTGTGAGTATGAGAACTAAAACCTCAAAATACTTGAAAAATACCTAAATAGTACTAAAAAAATAAAAAAAATAATAGTAAACGGTGGATTTTTTTGGAATTTTGGTGGATCACAATCTCCTTCGGAATTGGTCACGTGATTCGTTACCTGGTTTCGAGCAACTTTCATTTTTTACGTGCTTCCATCTGACTTTTATGTCAAAAGTTATGGCCATTTGAATTTTTTTCACACTAATTTTTTGCAACTCCAAATCTATCACTATTCTTTTCAATGTCAGGACTTCTTCATCAAATATCCACCAAATGAAGTTTCCACAAACCCTAACTATTAACTAATCAACACATAATTCAAAATATTTATTAAAAAAATTAAAATCCTAAACCCTAAAAATACTCACCTTCTATAGTGGAGTGTTGAGTGCAGCCAAATCCACAGTGGCGATGTGTGGGCATGCGAAGGTGAAAGGTTGTGTGCACATTGTCGAAGGTCAAACACCCTTTGACTCAGAATCAACACGTTGCATACACAAATTTATTTAAAAAAAAGTAAAGAGTATTAAAACCCTAACCGTAATAAAAAAATATTAAAACACTAACCTGACGAGAAAAAGTCGTGCGGACAAGAGATGGTAAGGCAGGGTAAGACTAGCGACAAGGCAACACAACGGTGGTAGCAGGCGATTGCAGGAGGAAGGGAGGCACGCGGCGGTGGTAGCATGTAGTTGTAGGAGAAAGGGATGCATGCGGTGCAACCTTAGGATTGGTCGCACGGTACGAGCTTAAGGTGCGACGAGTTTGAGGGTGAGTGGTGCAGTCGGACGTGCGATGAAGGTGAAGATGAAGGTGAAGGTGAGGGGAGAGACAAAAATAAGATAAGTGAGAGTGCACAAGGTGGAGAGAATTGTCGCAGTTTACACCGAAACACATATATAACAACGGTTTAGGTGAGAATCGTCGTTAAAAACACCAAAAATTTTGTGAAAAATTACAAAAATATCACTGCCTCTTTTATAACGACTGTTCTTTATGAACCGTCTTTATACGGAGTCGTAGAATTCGAATTTTGTATTAGTGTAAAGTTCAACAAATCCTTCAGTATTGTTCATACTTTTACAAATTAACATTTTACCATGAAATTCCAACAAATTATTGAAAACCACAACCAAACATCAAAAGTTAAAAAATCTATTTCGGATCTATCAATCCATAAGTCAAAAAAATACATTCCGGATCCACCAATCCATAAGTCAAAAAATACATTATGGATTCACCAGTCCATAAGTAAAAAAATGCATTCTGGATTCGCTAATCCATAAGTAAAAAAAAAATGCATTTCAGATCCACCAATCCATAAATATCCTGGAACTCAAATTTCTGAAATCTACAAACACTATAATGGTGCCTTTTCAAATAAAAATGACAAGGCTAGTTTTGGTACTTTAAAAAATGTAGGGGTGCTGGAAGGAAGACCCAAAATCTTGTTGTTTTGAAGCAACAAGATTGTTCCATTTCATAATACTTCAATCAACTTTGTTGCCTTTGTGCTGAATTATCCCTTATTATTCTTCACCAAATTATATTTGCAATAGTTGTACATGTGGAACCAAGCAAGCTTATATTCCTAACAATACAAATGACGTCTCATGCAATTTTTAATGGGACTCAATGAAACCTTTATTCAACCACGAAGTCAATTGCTTCTTCCTACATCATTTCCAGATGTTACTCATGATTACTCTCTCCTCCTTCAAGATGAGGCTCAAAGGACTCTTCACTAGCTTCTAAGTGAACAACACTTCAAAATCCAAACAGGATCTTCCGAAATCGCTTGAATGTTATCGGTCAAATATGTCTCCTTTCATAATCATATTAAATTTGCACATTGTGGCATCTTTTGTCACATAGAACAAAAGTGTTTTAAATTTCATGGATATCTGCCAGGGCACAATACTACAATAAGGGTAATACACTTGTACAACAAACATTTTTTGTTTTCCACTCCAACAATGCTACAAACTATTTTGTACTTGTAGAATCAATTAAACAATTTTTTCAATTATTAAACGAGGAAAAACAACTTAAAGTTAATTAATCTCACAAATGAGTGTCTACCATTTTTTTCCCTTTGTATGCTTACTGAATGGTTCATTGATACTTGTGCAACATATCATGTTTCTTTCAATATCCCATCTTTTCATAACTCACATCCATTCACACTCCTTCAATATCTTTATCTTCTATTAATCCAAACTCTAATGAATCCACACCTATTTTTGATCCTCCTATAACAGTTAATCCTTAACAAAGACGATCACAATGTGTCACAAAACCTCTAAATCACTAAGTTGAGATTACTTATGCAATATGACCTTTACTCAATCTTCTTCATCGTCATCAAGTACACAACATTCCATATTAGACTATTTGTGCTCAAATACATACTCACATGACCTTCTTCATTTTATTAATTCTATTCTAAAGCAAAATGAACCCGCCTCATATATTGTTTGCAAAGATCCACATTGGAGAAAGGCTATGGAGGATAAGATAAATGCTTTGAAGGCTAACGATACTTGGACTTTATAGCCTTTTCCTCTTGGTAAAATAGTGATAGGTTGTAAATGGGTGTATCGTATTAAATATAATTATGATGGTTCAATTGAAAGGTTCAAATCATGCTTGGTGGTTAAAGGTTTCTCATAGCTAGAAAGATTTTATTTTATTGAAATTTTTGCTCCTGTTACAAAATTAACCATTGTGAGAAAAATTATTAGTGTTGCAACAAAAAAAGATTGAGCAACTCATCTTCTGGATGTTTCAAATGCCTACGTGGAAAATTATAGGAGGAAGAAGTTTATATGCATCTTCCTCCTGGATTCCATAAACAAGGGAGAATTGAGTTTGTCGACTTTAACAAGTTAATTTATAGATTAAAACAGGCACCTCACATATGGTTTACTACTTTATCAAGTGCCTTAATTGAGGTTGGTTTTATACATTACTGAATGTTTACTTTTTTCTTGTGGAACATATACCCCTATTTTTACTTATTAATGTTGATGATATTACAGTTACAGGAGATGATGCACTGGTTATTTCACTTCTCAAAAGATCTTTGCCATTAATTCAACATCAAAGATTTGGTTCCTTTGAAATATTTTTTGGGAATAAAAGTGACACATTCTAAGACTGGATTGTTTCTCAATCAACAAAAATATACCTTAGAAATTTTGTAAGATACAAGTATTCTTGCTAGCAAACTAGTATGTACTCCATTAGATCATAATCACCCTTTGGTTGTTGATATTGGTGAAGTCTTATATGTGTTGAACAAAGTGGTTTTGATGATTTCCAAATTTGTCATGAAGAATTTTGTTGTTGTGTGTGTCTAGTTAGGTAGATTTTGAATTGTTAATTTGTATCTAGTTATGATCCAAGTTCATATGATTTGAAATCTCTTTTGAAAGTTTTGTTTTTCAAATTTGTGTTAATTTTAGTTAGTTGATTCGTATTTTAAATCGGTTGAAATAACTTATGTTAAAGTCAGATGACTACAACAAGTTTTTTAACAAATTGATTTATTGTATCAACCGATTGAAAAACACTTAAGGTTTTTAAAAGAATTTAAAAATGATTTGTTTTCTTTTATCTTTTTTGTTGAGTAAAATCAACCAGTTATTTTGAAAAATGAATTAATTTTTTATGTTGTGATTTCAACAGAAAATGAAAACAATCAGTTTGTTTTAAAAATGAATTAAGTAATTTTAACAGAATCTTGTTAAGATAAAGATTCTCCAACTTTTTTTAAATGATTTCAACAAATTTCATTAAATGATCAAACTAATTTAACCATCTTTTAAGTCTATATAAAGATAACTTTTAATAAGAGATACTACAAAATATGTTTTTCAAGAGAGAAAATAAAAAAGCTTTAGAATCATTATTGAAATCTTGAATCATTGTTAGGTGTGAAGTAGGATTCTGGGTTATTCTTTTCTATTGTTCTTTATTGTGTAATGCCCAGGTGTATTCTAAATTCATTCTTTTATACTGTTTTGTGTTGTAAACAGTTTCAAATAATGTTTCTGAAATCTGTATTATTGTTGAGAGTGTTGTGTGTTCTCAAAGGGTTCAAGATCAATACTCTTGGTTGTTTTCGCAATCTGGTTTGATTGCATTAGTGAATTCTCAGTGGTGTGCTAAGAACTGAATGTAGCTCTTGGTTAAGAATGAATCAGTATAATTCTTGTGTGAATTCTCTCTTCCCTACTCTGATATTTGTGATATATTATGTTCTTTATGTTCTGCGCATAAAACAATCAATTGATTTTTAAAAAAACCAAGTTTAAATTTTGATTACATAATTGTTGTTCTTTTAAAAACCACTTGAACAGATTAATCAATTGTTTGATTTAATTGATCTTTTCAATCTAACACCAGTATTTGCAAAACCAATTCACCCCTATTGTTTCAAGCCATATATTCTAACAAAATAATCTTATTGTATATAGAAGATTATTTGGAAGACTATTATACTTTATAATCAATTGTCTGAATATCACTTATATTGTGAACCTATTGTCACAATGTATGTCTTCTCCTTGTGACTTCCATTGGCAAACGACACTTTGAGTGGTGTGATACATCAAATCTGCTCAGACCATGACATACTACATTCATCCAACTCTTCTCTATTGGGCCTTTTGTCCCACATCTAGAATATCCACTATCAATTATCGTATTATTTTGGATCCAAGTCTTTTTCATGGCGAACCAAGAAACAATCAACAATATTTCACTCATCTACTAAAGCCAAGTATCTCGCCATGGTTAATGCCATCAGTGAACTCTCATGCTTGCAGACGCTTCTCCATGAATTGGACATTCCACAGCATCCTGTCACTTTATCTTGTGATAATGAAATTGCTCTTCATATACCAAAAATCTCAGATTTTTTTATGAATGAACAAAATATATTGAAATTGATTGCCATTTTATTCAAGATAAAATTCAAAAGGGACAACTTCGAACAACATTTGTCCAAAACTCTTCTTCTAACTTCACATACAACTTACAAACTCATGTATCGTCCTAAACTTTGAACTTGAGGATGAGTATTACAGAGTCAAAGATATGTTACAATTATAATTACTCTCAAATATTGTAATTAGCTTAATTTTAACCCTAATTAATATAAGAAAGTTACTTGCCCAAATTTTTTTAGAAATTTATCTTAATCTTCCCTAAACTTATGTTTCACTTGTATATATTTATCTCATATATAATGAAAAACACACACCGAGCATTGACCTTCATTTCATATAATAAAACACACACAAACACATACTCTCAAATTTACCTTAATCTTCATTTTCTAGCATTGATTATTTTGAGCATATATATATATATATATATATTATATTCAAACATTAGCTATTCAACTCGATGATATCAAAGGCACTTTCATATTCTAATACCAATCGTTCGTATGTCAATAATAAATATCTGATAATTGTATCATAATGAAAAATCAATCCAAGCCCCTTGAGTTTTGAAAAGGAGCATCTGCCATCAGAGACAGAACAAGCATGAGTTCTGTTATAAAAACAGATAACAGAACTCAGAAATTGAACCTTTTGGCATTGGCTTGCAGATCAACATGGTACAATATTCACATATATCTAATGAACACTGCAACTCTAAGAAATTCTGCAACTAGTAAGAAAATTGTAACTCCTCTGATTTCAACATCCTATCAAAAATCTTACACACACTAAATCAAATTATTGTACGGCAACGTAGACCAATACTACTTAATGTTTTCACTTAGAAATTAGAATAACAAATTTTCGCACAGTGGTAGCAAGTAAGTCAAATCTAAGACACGATGAAAACTTATCAAATATTTCATCGATTACACTAACAGCTACTACAATAGTCATGATTCTGACTTCTAAGTACACAATTCAATTTATCTCATACAACATTATGAACCCATCTGCAAAATCATCACCTTAATTAGGAGAAACTATTATATATTCTGGAATCATCATAGTTGTGAACAATCATTATGGCATGTAGTATAATTAGAACTATGAATAGGTGGTGACAATTCGAAAGTATCTAATAATTTCTCCTTCAGTAAGCCATCTACTTTGCAGCCTCTTCTTCCTGCCACATATCTACCCAATTTTTCTGAATCTGTTCCACCCCAAGAAAAGAACCATCCTTTTCTTCCATACTTGCGGAGAGTGCCCCATATGCAATCCCAACAGAGGAAGCTCCAAAAGTCAAGAATGCAGTGATAAAGGCTAACCACCGTGGTGCATCATACACTTGGTTTTCCCTAAGCACCCCAAAAATGTGCAAGAAGATCAACCCCAACCCCATTGGCACCCCCACAGAGAACAAGATCCTACGTATTATCCTGTAAATAACTGGTCTGGGAAGCTCATCATCATCATCATTGTTTTTCTTCCTAATAGGCCTCTCATTGTTATCTCTTCCAACAGGTGGAGGAGTGGAAGAAAAGCCTTTGGCACTAGCACAAGGCTTTAATGTGCTGAAGGGGTGGTTGAGCTTTTGTGTAGGGTAAGAAGCTGGGAAGTTTGGTCTGCATGGAGAATGTTTTGAGAGAATAAGAGATGAGTTTGTTGCACAAATCAGAGTTTCCATTGCTTCTGTTGTTGTGTTTGGTTGTTCATCATGCTTGGAGTGGAGATATTTTATTCACGTATATCTTATCCATAAAGGAAATGGTTGGTCATGAGCCTCACCATCTATGTCATCATGGCTTGGGATATTTGTTATAATACTATGGATATTTTAAATATAGTTATTAAGTTTCATACATGAACAATTAAAATATATTTACAGGGTTAACTCATTAAAAATAAATCTTATTGTAATAATCTATAATTAAATGAAAATGTATACATCTTTTCCAATGAATTAAATTTTATTGTATTGATATCTTGAAAATCAAAACCATGATGTTGTGAACTTGTGGAATCTTCAAGTCACTGAGACTAAATGAAATAAATAGTAGAAAGTTCTTTATCGATGACCAGAACCAGAAGTCCTCCATGATGATCTTGATTGTGACTTAAGTGACTGCAACAGATTAATTCTAATGCTGAAAATAAGAAAAATTGAAACATGGAATTTGTCAATTGCTATGAATTCATTTGGGTGAAGCAGAAATGAACAATGTAATATTAAAATTTAATGCAAATTTACTCACTTCTGTTGAACGTGAACATATTCATCAGTTTCATCCAATATGTCTCCCTTGTAAATGAAAAAAAAAATAGATAGTAATCAGCATTATAAAACATGATGAGTTTGATATTTCAAAAAATGAAGAAACATTTCACTAAACTCCTATGGATCAAGTTGTTTAGTTGGTAGCTAAAAGTTTTAAGAATTTGAAGTGTATTCTGCATTTTTAACACTATAGAATAAATCACCATTCTAACCTGTAACAGTTCCTCCATGACATCTTCCATTGTGATGATGCCAATAACCTCGTCGTCTATGACATCTGGAAGAGAATCTGTTTGTTCTTGTGAGAAATATTCATTTTCTTGACTCGCTTCACTGTCTAGTTCCATGACATTTCTTAATGTTGGACTATGAAATTCTGCATCACTGGAGTTTAAACAGGATTCATGTACAGAACTTCTCTGACTCATGTCAAGGACAAAGGAAGAATCAGATTCTGCATATTCCAGATTGAAGAAGATAAATGATTTTTTCTCCTCCAAGAAACTAACTTTTTTCTACTTTTGTTTTGCAATTCATCTTAAGTAAAATGTTGTTCAGTTTGACATGATACCATGGCAAAATTCTGTAAGATGTTACCTCCAACAACTTGAGCCGGATTTGATATTTTATGAGTAATTGCATTAAAAAAGGTGGGTGCGCCCATAGCATGAGCTGTAGGGATCTCTCTGTCATTGTTGGATTTCAAGACCATAGCCATATGACTGTGACCCTTCTGGAATTGATTCAATATCTCATATAGAGGCCAACTTTCATAAACCCTGTTACACAATTATTAAATGAACAATATCTTGTAGTTAATATAGTAGAGAGTCTCTGCATGAATGAAGATCACAAGGGATCTTCTAGTCTTCTCACTTTTCCTTAAAAACAGTTGTTTTTCAATTTGTACAACATTAAATAAGGATCTTTTTGTCTCACTGTAGCAATATCTTACATACATTAAATACTTGATATGGTTTCAGGTTTAAGTCTTATAAATGGAAAAAAATAAACAAGGTTAGGAAGGAACACCCCTCACTAGAGGTGGGTCTATCAGGTTCTCCTACAGAGAACAATTATTAGTGAAGTTGATGATACTTTGCACTATTTACCATGATGACTAGAAAAACATCACTATGTGTGATGGTCAATCCTGATGTTAAAACTCTGATGGAATCTGGCTTTTATGTTCCTGTCAAATTAGCTCTATTACCTTGGAATTTTCCTAATAATCAAATTCTTTATGGGGGTCTCATCTTCAGGGCGGCAGAATATCAAGTTTTTAACCTGTAGAAAAGAATTCACGGCACTACTATATGAATACAAAATATTACTAAGCAATGTTGAGAAAAAAGCTAATGTGTGCATGTAACAACATTGTCTCAAATGTCAAATGGAAGCTTTCTCTTTTGTCTTTATTAATTGATTGGACATAATGACAATACTATACTTCCCAAGTTTATATATTCAAGATTTATTGCAGAAAATACTTAAATGCACTATATTTGCCTTATGTCATATCTGGTTCTTCAATTTCTTACCAATATGACGCCAATGACACTTCTTCGGTGTCCAGAATGGATAGGTATTCGACTGTGACCTTTGCTCATTATTTGTGTCATTGTATGCCTGATGACAAAGGTGAACTGCATTTATAGATGAAATATTTGGAGAAGAAAGTTGATGTATATGACCTCAAGTTGAGTTATGACAGATTACATGTCAAGTTTAGAATTTATATCTAGAGAAAAAGTTTGAGATATGGGTGTCATTGCATCTTTAGCTGTCTTCTGAGTCAAATCTATAGCACCTGTGATTATAGAAGTTTCATGATGTGACAATTCTCCACCTTTCCCTGCCTGCATGTGAATATTTTAGCAACTAATCTCACTTATGATTAAGTTAGGTCAGAGAGAATATACTAGGATAGGAGGAAAACCTCATTTGCATGTAAGTGCACAAATGTCTTCAACTCTGACCTTCTGAGAAGAACTGATTGTTCTTTCCCTAGAGCCCAATCCAGCACCTGCCAAAATAGAAGAATACTTGAAGATATTAATTTATTTTTCTTAAAAGATGAGTTTTTCCTTGAGAAACTGAAATAAATGCTTCTATGCTCTAGATCTATATACTTTTTTAGCTTTTAATTTTGTTAATATAACCATGAGTTGCAGAAAGAAGCAGTTCTGTTATTTCTAATTTGTTGCAACTTGACAATAACATTGAATAACAAAATAAATATAGAAGCAAACACAAACATAACAAACACTTTACCTTACTAGCAGGGTAGGTTATAGGGAAGAAGATCAGCAGAAGCAGTTGAACAATGGGAGCCATTTTTGCTCCTAAAGTTAGTCCATATCGAGAGCATACAGCTTGAGGTAAAATCTAAGATAATAAATGTAACATGAATTAATTTAAGAAACAAGGGCCTCATCTCAACATATTGTTGGTGCATCTTTCAAAACAAGCATTACCTCTGCAAACACAGTCACCAAGGGTGCCGACATGAGAATGGTAAACCAAGAAGGGATGATTGTGTCCATAAAAATTGGCAGTGCCTTGAACAAGAACAATTGGAATCACTTTTTTGTAAATTTTAACAAAATCATTTATAGTACCTACCTTCATTTAACAGCTACAAAAATTGTTGTTTCCAAAGAATGTTATTAGACCCTCCTTGCATGAGCATATAGCATACAAGTAATGTGAGTATTTGTTTTATCATCAATTCAAGTCAAAAGGGATTTTGTCTAAAGGAACATTTTAGAGAAAGAAAGGAAAAACCATTTCTGGGCCTATTACTTCAAAATCTAGTGCCTGTGCTTCTTTAAGTTTAATAACCACATCAACTAACTTCATGTGCTATATAAAACATACCTCTATAGCCAGTGATTTTCCTAGAAGAAGGGTACACAGGACAAAATGACCATTCTTTACCAAAGGTCGAATCCTTTCTGCAGATAAAGTAAGATAGTAATACCTATCATGATGAAGATCTTAAAAACTGCATAATGTAGTGACATGTGTTGCGATGGTAACCTGCATGCTTTCTGTCTTTTGGAAGACCAGACTTACTGATGACTTCAAGATCAACTTGGCTGAAGGACAGCAGTCCTAGAGCTAGGCCTGATGCAAGGCCTGCCAGTGACACCAGCAATAGACATAGCATTAAAAGAAGCCAAAAGTCAAGCTCACAGCATGGGAACTGATATTCTCTCATTGTGTGAATGGAAGAAATCTACTAATAATGTGTAGTATGGTGAAATATGTAACCATATTTATTGAGTGGTTTATCCAATGGCTTGGATTTTGAAGAGAACTGGCCATGAGTACTTGTGTAGGGCATCAACATGTGACAATGAGGAAGAAGATAGAAGATAGATACAAATAACATTCGGCTCAAAGACTGTGAATGGGGATTCTCAGAAAAAAAAAATCGCATCAAATGGAATGAAGTACAAGAGTGTCACTGTATATTAAGAAAAACTATTCTATATTAACATCAACCCTTAAAAGATTTATGTTTAGTACTCAAACGTATAATTTTTTTCTTAAAAGGATACTATTTTGTATGTAAAATAAACTACTTTTCTTTTTTCATACTTTCAGTTTCTTAAAATCAAATTATAAAGATTGGAATATCGACTAAACGTATACAGAATGTTATCTGCTAATGAGAATTATAATTTGACAGAAGGAATGGTTTGGAATTCTTAAATGCAGACAGCAAAAATTGACTTGATTGCACAAATGCTTTTTGTTATAGTGAAAGACAAAGAAGGAAAAAAAGTTTAGGGCCTGGTGGAGATATCATAGTGAAGACTTTGATTAGAAAATAAAATGAGACAAGAATTGAGGGGTTGAAAAAGAGATTGTAGATACAAATAATGATGTAATGCAAATATTCAATGCTTAAGCAATAATTTATTTCCCCACTTTTTGTTGTTGGCCAAAGGAACAAATCCTTTGACTCAGCATTGTAGCTATACTCCAATTAGTGAACACAACTTCTGAGCACTGATTGTTGTAGAATAATTTTTAATTTCTTGGTGATGGTTGACCAGAAAAATTAAAATTCCAATATATATATGAAACTTGATTAGAACCAATGGAAAGTTGCTTATATGAAGTTTGATTAATAAATAAAAATTGGCTTGAAATACATGGTAGGTTGTTTGCTTGCCCAGGACGGCCTTAGAAAATTTGCTTAGTTTCTCTTTAAACGGAGCAATTATTATGTAATTATAAGCCTTTTTGTAGTTGGTTTCTATAGATAAATAGTTTTACAGCATATAAAGAAGGGTTTTGGAGAACCCTCTTCAAACTCATTTTCTCTTCGGTTTTCAACTGATATCATAATACACACAGTAAAACTGATGGAGAGGGATTGGATCAGTGAGTTGCCTGACACCCTTTTGCTCCACATGATGAGTTTCATGAGCACAAAATATGCTGTTCAGACTTGTGTCTTGTCTAAAAGATGGAATCACCTTTGCAAAAGACTCATCAACCTCACATACTCTCCTGTTCCTAATCTCCCGAAGAAAAGTGGGGTTGAAAGGTTTAAGAAATTTGCAACCTGGGTCTTATCTACACGAGATCACACTTGTTCCCTACATAATCTTGGTCTTCACCTTTGTTGGACAGAGCCTGAACTCTTAGATAAGATCATTAAATATGCTTTGTTTTGTAATGTGCAACAGTTAATTTTAGATGTGTATTCAGGCTTTAGACCTGATTTTGAGTCCCTCCCTTTAATATTTTGTTCTCAGTCTTTGACATCTCTTGAGCTTTGCATTGCATGGAACTATGCTCTCATAGTACTTCCAAAATCTCTCCACTTGCCAGTATTGAAAAAGTTGCATCTTCAATGTGTTAGATTCACAGCAAGTGACAATGATTCAGCTGAGCCTTTTTCAAATTGTCACTTGTTAAATACTTTAGATATTAGATATTGTTCTTTGGATGATGATGCACAGGTGCTTTGCATATCTAATTCTACCCTTTCTAGTTTCACAATATATGAAGGACAAACTTACCAAATTCTGCTTTCTACTCCAAATCTTAGTTCTTTTACCATCAGGGGTTCTGCTAGTCACCAACTCTTCTCCACATGCAATCTTTCTTTTCTTGAAGAAGTAAATATTGACATGTCTTGGGATGGACGTTGGGCTGAGAAAAGTTCAACCATCAGTTCAAACATCATGAGATGGCTGCAAGTGCTTGCCAGTGTAAAGAAATTGACCTTTTCTTCTTGGTATCCCTTTCAAATAATGTTACATGTAAGTTACTTCAGTAGGTTTTTCCTTTGTTTTGTTCTTAATGTTCATATCATGTTTGCATTCATATGTCAGAATTTGTGCCTGCTTTCAATCTTGCATTTCAAATATATCCATTTAATTATGTCTCCTACTCACTTTAATTGTGTAGGATTTCTCCAATCCCATTTCAGTGAGATCTGAACCTCTGAGCTTAGTAAGATTGGAGTCACTGAAAGTGATTAAGCATTTCTTTGTAAACGTATCTGATGAGAAAGTAAACACAGTAGTGGAGTACTTGCTTCAAGCCTCTCCAATGGCCAAAGTTCGCATCATAACCAGGGCTTAATTGATATACTTGCTTAGGTTTGGAAACTCAACCTTTCACTTTTAGTTTTACATTAAGTACAAATAATAAAATTGAATAATATACAAGGGATAAGGAACGAGTCAAGGTTTAAGGACGGTTTAAGGACGAACTCCTCCTCAACTAAGGAACGAGTCAAGGTTTAAGGACGGTTTAAGGACGAACTCCTCCTAGTTGAGGGCTAAGAACATCATGTCAATATTCCGACTTCAAATCCATTAAAATAGCATTGATAGGGTCAATCATTGTATATAAAATATTGTCCGCTTTGAAACTTCAAATTCCTGTCATGATTTTGTTTTTAAAAAACACTCTATTTTAAGAGAAGAAGACTTCTAAGTAATGTAAGATGTACCAAAATATTTATTAATATAGTTGATTCATGTTCAATGTCTCATGCATATCTCTAAAAAAGAATTCAACAGAAAATATTATACTTAATTCTTTTGGTAGAGAGTTTCTTCTTTGCCCTTTCTTTTATACTTGCTTTCTTCTATCCTAAATATAACTTTTGTATAAATTATAGGTAAAACATTGTATGTGTCTTGTTCTTGTAAGTGTCTTGTTTGCAACGTATGTTAGATATTTTATTTTATTTAGCCTGGACGAATAGCTTTAAATACTTAAGAAACTTGTACTCTCCAAAAAAGATATATGTTTTATCTGAATTGTATAAACCGAACCAATTTGATAAATGCAACTTTTATTAGCTTTGATCAATAATTGTTAGAACATGTTCGGATGAAGTTTCATAAAACAAGTTATAAATAGAAATTTTAAAACAATTATAAAAGAAAGTTTTTAGTGTATGTATAAATTAATTTTAGTTAACTTCTTATTTTTTATTATTATTTTTATTTTGAAAAAAAATTTCATGTTATACATCACTTTAAAAACTGACATATCAACTAGAACTAAACAAATATTTTAGACTTCAAAATTATTAAATAAAGAGAAAAATATTGTTAAAAAAAATACAAACAAATATCATAAGTCAAGACCCATAAATAAAAAACAACACAAAATTAAACTAAACAAAACATTAGAGTTTAATAACTTCTAAACAAAACATAAGAGTTTAATAACTTCTTATGTTTTCTATCTTAAAATGTTTATGGAGAAGATTGTAAAAGACTTTACTAAATGTATCCACTACAAAAATAAGTTTATTTTCTATATTATTCTATTTCTTATTCTTGTTAGCTATTATTCTACCTCTTAATTAGATTTCATCTTTCAATTAGTCTCTTTCACGACAACTTTTTATTTGAGTTTTTGTTTTTCTATACAAGTTGTATTAGTTTTTTTTTCATCAATAAAATTTCTCTTTCATCTTTTCTAATATGACGATTTTGCTTCAATCATAATTATTAAAGATTTTTGCTAATAAAACCTATCAATATTTATCATATTATTTTTCTCTCATCTTTATCTGATTTCAATCTTTTTGGATACCAACTCTAATATAGATAAAATGGTTGTCATGAGAGAAGTCTCACATAGGAAAAATCTACTTCAATCACTTATTTTTCATGTTATAAAAACAGGAGAGTGTTTTATTGGAAAGATATACCAAAATCTCTTATTAATGAACTAAGAGATAAAATTAGTAATTTTCTTTACATTAAATTTTCCTATTTTGAAATATTGGTACATTATTGATTCCTTTAATTAAATTAACAACATACTGCATATGCTTTCTAAATCAATGTTGATATTTTATGATGGTTGTTTCTGCTAAACCCTAATATTTTATGATGGTTGTTTCTGCTAAACCCTAAATTGCCTTCTGAAGTTTTATTTACCTTGTAGGTGCTTAAGAGTTAAATCTTTAAACTTTATATTTATTTATATATATATATAAGTATAAATAAATTAAAGTATATTAAGTAATTTGTTATAAATTTATAACACTTTTTCTAATATTTATAACACTTTTTCCAATAAAAAATGACAGATTTTCTTTATATATATATATAATTTTAGATTGTCTTTTAAAAAGAATTCATATAGTTGTTGTTCAACATCAGTTTTTTGTTCGTGTTTTATTTACTTTTACTTCTATATAGAAAGTTAATCTATTTTTATTTCTATAAAAAGTTAAAAAGTTTAGTTAATTTTGCTTTACATTTTTATTGAATTACAAGGTTTTGATAAATATTTTTTTTATGTTATTCTTTAACATGTCTTTATGTATAAATATGAAAGGTTCTTCAAGATTTTTTTTTTTTATGTTATTCTTTAACATGTTTTCATGTATAATATAAAATATAAAAGACTCTTCAAAAAGATGAATTTGTTTTAATTTGAGTATAATGTTAGAAAGTTGTAGGAATTTTAAATAATATAATAGATTGTGGTTATGTCTATGTGATTATTTATTTATTATGAGGTTGTTAATATATATATATATATATATATATATTATTTTACTTTTTGAAATTAATTTTTGAAAATACTAATTACGTAGTCATGTTTTGTTGATTAAGGGTATTATTTTAAATTATTTTTTTTAAACTAAAAGGTCATACATAAATAGTTATGGTTTAAATTAACGTTTTTATAATTATGGCATAAAATATCAATGTTTTTATATGACCGTGATTTTTTATATATTTTAAGTCACTTTGCTAAAATTGTGATCTTTATTATGTTTTAACAACACTTTTATATCCGTAGTCTATTTCAGTGTTATCTAAAGTAAAAAAATGTTGTAATGTTCCATAAAGGGTGTTATTGTTTTCTCTTTGAAGTTAAAGAGAAAGGTGTGTAATTTTTGTTCATTTACTAAAATTACATATTACCTATTGTTTGTTTTCTTCCTTTTTTTGTCTTTTATTTTAGTTGAGTTCTTTTGTTGTTACTTTGTACCTAAGAGTGGTATCAAAGCTTGGTTTCTGATTGTATTATGTTATTATCACTAAAATAGTGTTATAGAAAAATTTGAGTATGCTCGGTGATTGTAGTTAGTTTGATCTTTCACATTAGAAAGGATTTATTCTTGTTACATGTATAAGTCAGTTTTAAAGTCATGACAACAAATATGAGATAGAGAAGTTTGTCATTGTGAAAACTGAAGATGAAAACCATTTTGAAAAGGACAATTGTGCAAATAAAATTAGACAAAGACCTATGTACATCATGAATCAAAGGTGAAAATAAATTAATCACAATGTTATCGCAAATTTGCATTTAGCAATGACAGATGCAGTTTTATCCAACATTGCAAGGAAAACTACTACGAAGGAGATTTAGGACACTCTTCAAATTGTACAAGGTTTAGTCACTTCACACAAGAATAATCTTGAAGAGGAAATTCTATACTCTTCGAATGAGAGAGTTCACATCAATGATGGACCACATCAACAATATGTTATTTGCCCAACTTTTAGTGACAAATTTCAACATAGTTGAAAATGAGCATGCAGAACTTCTACTTTAGAGTTTAATTGATTCATATGATCAACTCATTGTCAATATAACAAATAACAATATTGATAGGCAACTACAGTTTTAGAATGTTGTCGAAACTATTCTTGAAAAAGAATCCAAGCGAAAACACAAGGTACAAAGGGTGGAAATTTCAAAGCAATCATATGCTTTGATGATAATGAGAGGTTGATCAAGAGAACATGACTCTCTCTAATAGGATTTAAACTCATGATAGATCAAAGTCTCAAAGTAAGAAACATCTCAAATGTTATCATAGTGGCTAAAGAGGGCATGCAAAGAAAGATTATTAGCATAGGAAGAATGGAGAAAAACTAAAATAATTTATTAACATGTGTAATAACCGATTAAAACAAAGAACGTGTCTAAATGATTTTCAAATTCTACTAGAAATAATT
Organism: Phaseolus vulgaris; assembly: GCF_051622355.1. NCBI lineage: Eukaryota > Viridiplantae > Streptophyta > Magnoliopsida > Fabales > Fabaceae > Phaseolus > Phaseolus vulgaris. The sequence continues at coordinate 39,093,189 of NC_143501.1, read as the reverse complement.
ATTACCAACTTCAGATAATCAATTAAATCCATTAAGATTTGTTTTTAATTAGCATTTCAAAAAATTTATAAATAGATCTTTTGATTTCACTTGTTGACATATCTGATAATACTTTGAAAAAATAAATTCCCGATCATTTAAGATTGTTCAAAGAATTATTCCAAAAAAGTTATGTTGTGCTACTTAATTTTCTTGTCTTCCTTCTGCTATGTTGTTTTCTAGTAACATCTTCCTTTTTTTGAGTTGCTAGAGTGTTTCCAATTTGTATCCTCTTGATTGTTCAAGAGTTGACTTTGTTGGTTTCTTTCTTGGTGCGATCTAAGGGTAGGACAATCCTCGAGTGTTCAAGAGTTGATCTTGGGTTATTTTCTCTTAGTGTGATCCAAGGGTAGAACATATATTTTCTTGATTATATTCAAGAGTGATCTTATATTGTTTCATGTTTTGTATATGTTTTGCATGATTGTTTGTATTAAACTTACAAAGATAATTCCAGTTATCCTATAAAGCTGAATAATTGAGAATGAATGTAAAATTGTATGTGATTTGAACAGGTATCTTTGGTGTGATCTCTCTTTCTTTATCATTTTTATCTTGTCTTTGCTAATATTTATCAGTCTTAATTTCACAATTAATTGTATTCAATTTTTTAATAAATTTTTTAAAATAGTTTTAAAAAGTATTAATCTTTTAAAAAGGTTTTAAAAACCAATTCACCCTTTCTTGATGGAACTTAGCCTCGCTTTCTTTTCTAACATATTTAACCTTAAATATACAAATATACAAAAGTTTGAATAAAAAATGGAATATCAGACATGGACATTCAATCAAGGGTTGACTCATGAATTCCAACAAAATATTTGCATGGATTCTCGTATTAATGCTTAAGTACAACTCACACACTATACATGTTGCATAACTAATACACTTTCATTGATCAAATAATTAATTCAGTGTCATTACCTATTGAATGTTATTTGTCTAAGAGATAATATTATCATTTAGTTTTATTATTGCATATAAATTTTATCATAAAGTTGAAAATTATAATATAGAGATATAATTATTAGGTTTATTTCCTTCATCCAAAATATTGTAAATAATTAAATAGTTTTTTTTTTTACTTGTGCTACGAACATATGATATTAGACAGTAAATTCACTTCACTGTCACAACCTTTGAATAATAATCATAAGGTAATTCTTCATATTACACTAACTATTAGCGTTTAAAAGAATAATTTTCATAGAGCCGACTTAGCTCAGTGGTAGACCGTGTGGCTTTTAACCACGTGGTCGTGGGTTCGATCCCCATAGTCGGCGTTTCACATTGAAATCTTGATGTTTACATTAAATTTTTTATTTAAATTTAAAAAAACCTAATTAAATTGATATATTAATACGATAAACAATTAAAAAGTCTTGAGTTGTGAAAAGTATATTAATATCATAACTTTAAATTTTCTCAAATAACTCAATTATGGTTATGTTATGACTAAACAACTAATATATGTTATATTTTTTTTGACCTTTAATATACTTACTATTTTAAGGGACTTTTATAATTGATTTAGCTTAAATATAACAAAAAAATTGAGATTAATTTTAAAAATAAAAATATAATTAGTCATTATATTGAAGAGACTAAAGAATTATTTGTATTTAATTAATTATCAACTAGTTAGATTCTAAAGTTGGTAACTAAAATTTTGATAGTTAATTAAATATCAATTTAGATACTATTTATTAATAATAGAAACTAATTTTGAATACCAATAGTTTTTTTAATCATTAAAATAGTATATAATTTAGTTAATGCAGTAATTTTTTTAAAAAATTAGTCTCTATTCAATAATTTTTTTTAATGTATATATTATTCACTATTTAGTTATAAATATTTTTTTTTAAATTAAGAATGGTGTAAACCCCTAAACCAAAATCATTTTCTTTAAGAACACATGTTAATTATATCGATTACGATAAAAAAAATATTTAATATAATGTATGTCTTTTTTTAAATCAATTATACAATTTACATAGAAAATGAACATATCATATTGGTTAAGTTCAGAATCTATATATATATATTATAAGAAAATCATTAAATAAAAATCATTTTAGAGATCAAAATTAATTAGTTGAGTGATTAAATTAGAAACAATTTTAGAGACTAAATATTTAAAATTAACCATCAAGATTTTTCTATTAAATTTAAAATCTAAATAATTGATAGTTAAAACCTTGAAATATCAATTTATAAACTATTAGTTTTGGAACTATAAGAGTTTTGAAACTTCTTATATTTTCTACCGTTAAAATGTTTATGGAAAAGATCGTTGCAGAACTTTACTAAATGGACCCACTACAAAAATAACTTTATTTTCTATATTATTCTATTTCTTATTCTTGTTAGCTATTATTCTACCTCTTAATTAGATTTCATCTTGCAATTAGTCACTTTCACGACAACTTCTTTTTATTTGACTTTTTATTAGCCTTTTTTTCATCAATAAAATTTCTCTTTCATCTTTTCTAATTTAACGATTTTGCGTTAACAATATGTTGTAAACCATTTAATCGTAATTATTAAACATTTTTGCGAATAAAACCTATCAATATTTATCATACTATTTTTCTCTGAATTCAATCTTTTTTATACCAACTCTAATAATAATGAAATGGTTGTCATGAGAGAAGTCTCACATCGGAAAAATATACTTCAAACACTTATTTTTCATGTTATAAAAACAGTGTTTTCTTGAGAAGACATACTAAAATCTCTTTTTAAAGAACTAAGAGATAAAAATAGTATTTTTCTTTAAGATTTTCTTTATATTATTTTTTCCTATTTTGAAATATTGGTATATTATTGATTCCTTTTAATTAAATTAACAACACACTGCATATGTTTTCTAAATCAATGTTGATAATTTATGATGGTTGTTTCTGCTATACCCCTAAATTGCCTTCGAAGTTTTATCAAACACTTTGTAGGTGCTTAAGAGTTCAATCTTTAAACTTTATAAATTTATAACACTTTTTCCAATAAAAAATGACAGATTCTCTTTGTTTATATATATATATATATATATATATATATATATATATATATAAACTATTAGATTGTTTTATATGAGTTGAACATATTTCAATTTATTTAATTTTGTATTTCTAAAAATCATACAAACTCATTATATTATTAGTAGAAAATTATTGTATTTTAAAAAGAATATATATATATATATATTATGTTTTGAAATTTTACTAATTGTTATTTTAATAAGAATTATAGTTGTTGTTCAACATCAGTTTTTTTTATCATGTTTTATAGTCACAACGTTTTATTTATTTACTTTTACTTTTTTTCTTTTTTACTTTTATATGAAAAGTTAGTTTATTTTTATTTCTATAAAAAGTTAAAAAAATTAGTTAATTTTGTTTTAATTTTCTATTGAATTACAAGGTTTTGATAAATAATTTTTTTTATGTTATTCTTTAACATGTCTTTGTGTATAATATAAAAGACTCTTCTTTAACATGTCTTCCTGTATAATATAAAAGGCTATTAAAGGCTCTTCAAGATGAATTTGTTATAATTTAAGTATAATGTTAGAAAGTTGTAGGCTTTTAAATAATATAATACATTGTGTGTAATTATCTATTTATTTATTATGAAGTTGTTAATATATATATATTATTTTATTTTTTGAAATTAATTTTTGAAAATACTAATTACGTAGTCATGTCTTGTTGACCAAATATTATTTTAGATTTTTTTAAAATTAAAAGATTAAACTTAAATAATAATCATGACTTAAATTAACATTTTTATAACTATGACGTAAAATATTAATGTTTTTATGACCGTGATTTCTTATATATTTTAAGTCACTTTGCTAAAATCGTGGTTTTTATTATGTTTTTATTATGTTTTGACAATAGCTTATTTCAGCGTTGTCTAAAGTAAAAAATGTTGTAATGTTTTAATAAAGGGTATATTTTTTTTTCTCTTTGAAGTTAAAGAGAAAGGTGTGTAATTTTTGTTCATTTACTAAAATTACATATTACCTATTGTTTGTTTTCTTCCTTTTTTGTCTTTTATTTTAGTTGAGTTCTTTTGTTGTTACTTTGTACCTAAGAGTGGTATCAAAGCTTGGTTTTTGATTGTATTATGTTATTATCACTAAAATAGTGTTATAGAAAAATATGAGTATGCTCGATGATTGTAGTTAGTTTGATCTTTCACATTAGAAAGGATTTATTCTTGTTACTAAACATAGAGTAGTAGTTTGAAAGTGTATATCTATGAAAATTTTGGCTAGAAAATTGGTACATAAGTGTGTTCATTAATGACCCACCTATCTTTCATGGAAACTTGTCTAATCATTGTTATAATAGACAATATTACTCAGTGAAAATTGTAAAGTCATTTTTAAAGTCATGACAACAAATATGAGATAGAGAAGTTCGTCATTGTGAAAACTAAAGATGAAAACCATTTTAAAAAGGACAATTGTGCAAATAAAATTAGACAAAGACCTGTGTACATCATGGATCAAAGGTGAAAAGAAATTGATCACAATGTTATCGCAAATTTGCATTTAGTAATGACAGATGCAGTTTTATCCAGCATTGCAAGGAAAACTACTACGAAGGAGATTTAGGACACTCTTCAAATTGTACAAGGTTTAGTCACTTCACACAAGAATAATCTTGAAGAGGAAATTTTATACTCTTTGAATGAGAGAGTTCACATCAATGATGGACCACATCAACAATTTGAATATGTTACTCGCCCAACTTTTAGTGACAAATTTCAACATAGTTGAAAATGAACATACGAAACTCTACTTTAGAGTTTAATGATTCATATGATCAACTCATCGTCAATATAACAAATAACAATATTGATAGGCAACTACAGTTTTAGAATGTTGTCGAAACTATTCTTGAACAAGAATCCAAGCGAAAACACAAGGTACAAAGGGTGGAAAGTTCAAAGCAATCATATGCTTTGATGATAATGAGAGGTTGATCAAGAGAACGTGGCTCTAATAGGATTTAAACTCATAATAGATCAAAGTCTCAAAGTAAGAAACATCTCAAATGCTACCATAGTGGCTAAAGAGGGCATGCAAAGAAAGATTATTAACATAGGAAGAATGGAAAAAAACTAAAATAATTTATTAACATGTGTAATAACCGATTAAAACAAATAACGTGCCTAACTGATTTTCAAATTCTACTAGAAATCATTGTTATCAATTTCAGATAATCAATTAAATCCATTAAGATTTGTTTTTAATTAACATTTCAAAAAAATTATAAATAGATCTTTTGATTTCACATGTAGACATATCTGATAATACTTTGAAAAATAAATTCACTATCATTTAAGATTGTTCAAAGAATTATTCAAATTTGTATCCTCTTGATTGTTCAAGAGTTGAATTTGTTGATTTCTTCTTGGTGTGATCTAAGGGTAGGACAATCCTCGAGTGTTCAAGAGTTGATCTTAGGTTATTTTCTCTTTGTGTGATCCAAGGGTAGAACATATATCTTCTTGATTATATTCAAGAGTGATCTTGTATTGTTTCATGTTTTGTATATGTTTTGCATGACTGTTTGTATTAAACTTACAAAGATAGTTCCAGTTATCCTAAAGGTTGAATAATTGAGAATGAATGTAAAATCATATGGATTTGAATAGGTATCCTTTGTGTGCTTTCTCTTTCTTTACCATTTTTAGCTTGTCTTTGCTAATATTTATCAGTCTTAATTTCACAATTAATTGCATTCAATTTTTTAATAAATTTTTTAAAATAGTTTTAAAAAGTATTAATCTTTTAAAAAGGTTTTAAAAATCAATTCACCCTTTCTTTATGGAACTTAGCCTCATTTTCTTTTCTAACACATTTAACCTCAAATATACAAAAGTCTGAATAAAAAATGGAATATCAGACATGGACATACATTCAAGGGTTGACTCATGAATTCCAACAAAATATTTGCATGGATCCTTGTGTTAATGCATAAGTACAACTCACACACTATACATTGCATAATTAATACACTTTCATTGATCAAATGATTAATTCAGTGTCATTAACAATTGAATGTTATTTGTCTAAGAGATAATATTATCATTTAGTTTTGTTCATTGCATATAAATTATAGCATAAAGTTGAAAATTATAATATAGAGATATAATTATTAGGTTTTTTTCCTTCATCTTAAATAGTTTTTTTTACTTGTGCTACGAACATATGATATTAGACGGTAAATTCACTTCATTGTCACAACCTTTGAATAATCATAATATAATTCTTCATATTACACTAATTATAGAGCCGACTTAGCTCAGTGGTAGAGCGCGTGGCTTTTAACCACGTGGTCATGGGTTCGATCCCCACAGTCGGCGTCTCACATCAAAATCTTGATGTTTAGATTAAACTTAATTAAATTGATATATTAATAAGAAATAAAATAATTTCCCCATTAGAAATAAGAAGATGTAATGGCATGATTTTAAGATTTATTAATCAAATTGTGTATGGTTAGTCTTTAATCAAATTGTCATTGACCTTTAATATACTTACTACTATTTTAAGGGACTTTTATAATTGATTTAGCTGAAATATAATAAAAAATTTGAGATTAATTTTAAAAATAAAAATATATTTAGTCATTATATTAAAGAGACTAAATAATTATTGATATCTAAAGTAATTTTTATTAACAATAAGTTTCTAAATTTGTATTTAATTAATTATCAACTAATTAGATTCTAAAGTTGATAACTAAAATTTTGATAGTTAATTAGATATTAATTTAAAAACTATTTATTAATAATGGAAGTATATAATTTAGTTAATAGAGAGTAATTAATTATTTTTTAAAAAATTAGTATCTATTTAATAAAAAAAAATTAGTACTGTATATATATTATTCACTATTTAGTTATAAATGTTTTTTTTAATTAAGAATGGTGTAAACCCCTCAACCAAAACCATTTTCTTTAAGAACACATGTTAATTATATATATATATATATATATATATTTATTAAGTTATAAATCAATGTTGAAATTTTCTCTCTTTTGCTAATTATATTGATGAAATTTATATCAGTATTTCAACCTATAAAATATTTAAAATAAGTGATATAAAAAATATATAGACTAATTGTTAAACAAACTAGAAATAGTTGGATATAACATACGTTTCTTGGGTACGAGTGTTTGTTCTTGGGAATGTTTATTTAGAGACATTTTGTTTGTGTGAGAGAATTAGACAATGAACTTTTGTCTCATAAAAAAAGTTAATTACATCGCTCTCTTTAGAAAGAATTTAAAAATAGCTGGTATACCAGGCCATCAATTAAGTAATATTTTACGTTTAAAATATAATTTTATTTTTTTTCATTATTAAATCCTCGTGTGGATGAAAATATTTTCGGTGGAAAAGAACGTACATTAAAAATAATGAAAAAAAAAACATGTTCCGCCATATTATATAAACTCTGCAATAAGTATTAATATATATATATATATAACTTTTAGTAAGATTGGCATAAAAACATTTGATGATCATTTTTTATTGAAAATGATTCAATCAAGCACAGTTTCAATATTTAAATTTTTTCAAAATAGAAAACAAAAGGTAATATGCAATTTTGTTAATCTTCAAGTTTTGAAAATGAAAAACTAGAAAAAAAAGGAAAATCATAATAAATGAAAATTGATAAGAAAAACGTCTAATATGTCAAAATTATAGAAATATACAACATAAAAAATTTAGAATTATACAAGATAAAAAAAGTTTAAAAAAATGTACTAAAATGGGATGGGTTCGGATTTATTGTGTTTTAGATACCCACTTTGCAATTTTAAAATCTAAATCAAACTATAGTTAACCCATCCAAATGTAAATGGTTGGTTCAAATTGATGGGTTGACTTGAATCTGTGTACATTTCTATAAATAAAGAGCTTATATATGTGGTTTAATTAAAAAAGTGTTAGATCATAAATCATGATTCTCGAAAGTTTTGTCTAAAACAAACTAAGTTTTAATATTTAAAAAAGCTGACTAAAATGTTAGTTTATAGACAAAACATTTGTTAAGAAAAAGATAAATTAAGAAGTTAATGCATTGGATTAAAAGTAATTCATTAAGTATATTATTGTTATATCTTTTACTCCCTTATGCAATATAATTTCTGGTCTACTCAAATACGAAGAAACACTGCCGAAAATAATGAAATAAAAACCAAACTTTAGAGATAAAAAATAATTAGTTATTATAGTGACTAAATTATATACCATTTTAGAAACTAAAAAAATTGGTTTCTAAATTAGTTTATAATATTGTTAAATGATTTCTAAATTGGTATCTAATTAGCTACCAAAGTTTTTGCTACCAAATTTAGAATTTAAATAATTAGTAATTAAAACTTTGGTAGCTAATTAGATACCAATCTAGAAACTATTTAATGATACTAAAAACTAATTTAGAAAAAAAAAATTAATCTTTAAAATTGTTTCTAATTTAGTCACTATAGCGACTAATTATTTTTTATTTTTTAAATTGGTTTATATTTCTTGATTTTCTTGTAGTGAAATAATGATAATTGAATTTTTTTCAAATAGTATGACTTACGGTAGTATTAGAAAATTATTAAATAAAAATTAATTTTAGAAATATAAAATAATTAATTGTTATATTGATTAAATTTGATATTATAAATTAAAAAAAATATTGATATCTAAAATAATATATATTATTAATAAAAAACTATAAATATTTTTAAATTGATATATAATATAGTATAACAAGTGAATTAAAAATGTTTTGGAATAATGGAAAGGAAAGGAAAATATGTGCTGCAAGTCCAATGCAACTGTTAAAGCAAACTATAGTACTGGTTGTGACATGAGCTTGAAGTCCTACAATAATTGACTGAAATTGGTGAAGCAACATCCAAAGCATGCAGAAAAAAACTATTCCTTATGATATTTTCTGGATTGCAATTTTATTTTCCACAGCCTAAATAACTGAATGAGGTTATAGTTTTTCTTGACACCTTGAACCCTTTACCAAAGGATAAAGATAAAGTGTCAAAGGAAAAAGCAAAAGAAGAAGAACTTAGCAGGTATATCTTAAGTCCTTTTGCTTTCTTCCCTTCTGTACTGGGACCAAAATGAATTTTGAACATTTTTCCTCTTTTGTGTTTCATATAAACACTTGGTGAAAAAAAATATGCAGATGCATCATTTGCTCATCTTTTGATTTGTCAGTATCTTTTGCAACGAAAAGGTTTCTATATATTAACTTATACATATTCCATTGTTTGTAAAGAAGTTTATCTGAACATATTTTTAACTTTATAATAACCTAAGGATGTTGTTATTAAATTGCTGTAACATTCTTCATCAGAATTTTTCCCCAAGAAGAATCTATCAGTGAACATCTTTTTCTTTTCAACACCACTAGTTTCCCGCTCTTGAATACCCTCCAAAGCAGAAAACTATAGTTATCATATATACTTACAACATCACTATTTGCTTCACAAAGATTTTCCAAGTTCATCCAACATGGGAAACTGTTTATTGGGAGGCATGGCAGATCCTGAAGCAGTAATCAAAGTCACAACATCAGATGGTGGAATCATGGAATTCTATGCTCCAATTACTGTGAGTTTCATCACCAATGAGTTCCCGGGGCATGGCATATTCCTAAGTCATGAACTGTTTTGCAAACCACTTGGCCAATTTGATGAGTTGATGGCTGGACAGTCTTACCACTTACTGCCACTTAACAACCAGCCGGAACACCCTCCGGCTGGCGGTGACAGCTGCGCCGCCATTCGACAAGGGCATGTTCGTTCTCATAGTGTTCCTACAACCCCCTACCCTCCTCCATACAGAATGTCCTTGGACTACCAACACCACCAAGGAATGAGGTTTCTCAACAAAACCTCTATAGAGCCTTTCTCTTGTAGGACTAGTATTAGTAATACTAGTAAATGCAGCATTGTTACTGGTTCTAGTGGTAAAAGCAGCAGGTTCTGGAAAGTGAAGTTGGTGATAACTCCTCAACGGTTGGTGGAGATTTTGTCACAAGAGGCTAGAACCAAGGAGTTGATAGAGAGTGTTAGGATTGTAGCCAAATGTGGGGTTGCTGCAGGTGCCATTTTACCTGCATCTGCCGCAGCAAGCATAGTGTCTGATCAGTGGAGCCTCTCCACTAGTGGTAGGAGTGCCTGTGATTCCTCTAAGATTGATGCATTGGTGGTTGGCATTTAGTATAATGCATGAAAAAAAACTTAGCAACCCAGTTTCACTCTATCTTTCTGTCTCTACACTTGTATTTGGTTACTTAGCTCCTCTTTTTTATTGTCATATATGTTTCTTTGTTGATTTTGTATGCTTGTAAAAGTTCAGTCTAGACACATTCTGTCATATCATATTTGTATAGTGTGAGTTGTTGTGTACTTATGGTGGTGGCATGTCCAAGGCACAAATGTGTGAACCTTTGCTTGTTTTTTTTCACTGTTTGGAAGAATGCCAAATGAAGCAGAAATTGATAGTTAAACTTCTGCAGAAATGGTGCTTTGATTTGAACCTAAAATGATTAAGTGATATAGCAGTGAATGTTGTCAACATTCTTATGAAATTTTTTAATATCCTATTTTCTCTTTTATTGAGTGATGTTGCATACTTTTTAGCATATTCCTTTTAGTAATTCTTTCATTACTTTAAAAAGAATATTAATAGCACATTAAAAACACTAAATTTTTTATACACTCCATTATTGTATGACATTCCACCCTTATTGCTTTGCAAAGAATGTGTTGTAAAGATTGATCATCCCAATAAAAACAAGTTTTACAATACCATATTCTAGTCTTCCTCTTTAAACTAAATGTTCCTAGGTTGACAATTTTATTAATCTATACCATCATTCTATAACTTTTTTTTATTAATTTTTATTGAATAATTTAATTAAATATCTCAATTTAATACTTTATTATTAAAAACTAGTTATTCTTTAATTATTTAGAAAAAAGTGGTTATGTACTAGATGTAGTCTGCTTGCAGTATAAAAATATCTTGTTTTCGCTTTATCTCTTTAAATTGCATTTTCTATTATCATCTATATTAACTTTGGAAAGGAGAACTATGGTGAGAATACCTATTTGAAATGCTTTATTCTAATAAATTAGTTAAGTTGTAAAGTTTTATTATACTCTATCAAGGGAATAAGTCCCTAAACTATAATTATAACGATATTTTTAAAAAATTAAAATTAGTTAAAACATAATTCAACTTTTTCTTTTTGTGTTTTTCCGTTTTTCACATTCTTTCTTCAATGCCTTATCAACAAGAAATAGAATTATGAGTTTCGTGACTTTGTTATTTATTTCATCATTTCGGTCTTTCTTTTTTTTAGACATAAACATTTATGTTTGTTTGATCTTTTAAAGCTTCAATACATTTTTGTTGTATCACGATTGTCTCCATCTTAATTCTTCATAATCCAAAGTCGTTCTCCACAAAATCTTATCAAGTTTGGTGGTTATATCTTCAATTCTTTGACTTTTATTTCTTAACCCTACGACTGAAATCAATTATTGAGTTAACAAATAACCTAAATTAAGGGTATAATAGAAAATTATTAAGACAATTAAGTTTAATAAATATCTATACTTTTAGAGTATATCATACCACTTCTAGTAAAAGTTTTTCTCCCTTCCATTAGACTATATAACCATTTGATTGACTTCTTCACTAAATAATTTGTTATACATAATTGAAAGTGAGTCATCACAATTTATATTTCATGTTCCATTTAGATTGGTTGAATTATTGTCATATGATTTGATTAACTTTTAAGTCTTTCTTTCTATTTCTATTGTTATTTAACTCTTTTTAAGTTGTAAGGTTATATTTCACTACCTTTCTCCCTTTCTCTTCAAACATCTTTTGCTATCTTTATTTCATTAATTTCATCATTTAGATAATATATTCGTAATATATGAGTTTCTGGTTCACGTTTACTTAAAAAAATTCACAAAAATAAGTATAAAAATAATTTCATCAAACTTAAATTGATTATTGCTATTTCCAATTTTTAATATTTTTTTAATAAGTTTAACTAAGCATTTTATATGTTCTTTCATTCAAATTGAATTTTTAGCTAGTTGTCAAAATAAATAAAAAATCAAATAATTAATATTGGAAATCCCACATCGACTAGAGATTAGAGCTTTTCATAATATATAAGTGGGTGCAAACCTCACCTCATTGAGCCGGTTTTATGGGGTTGAGTTAGGTTTAAAGCCCACTTCTTAACAACTAAAAATTTTATTTTATTGAATTTATTTTTACTATAGAAAACACAAGTATTATCATCTTATAATTTATTTTTAAAATTAAACTTCGTTATGCATTTTTAAAAAAAAATTGGAATTTAGGATTTTCTTTAACCAAAATAAATGTCAATTGTGAACTCTTTTTATTTAGATTAACAATTTTAACAGTTTTCAATTTTAGTTAATGGAAAATGTATAAAGTAATTTAAACTTATAGAAAGCAATAAATTTCAATAAAACAGCTAGATTACAGGAAAAAGAAGTTTACGTTAGTTCATAAAAGTTTTATTTTTTAAACATATATAAAAATAAAGCTTATACATATTTTGGGTAATTCTTTTCATAAACGTTAAATAGTAAATAACAACACTAGAATTAAAATTATTTGCAAAAAGGTCAATATTATTGAAATTAATATTTTCTTAGAAAGAAAATAACTTACATTAGGAAAAAAGAAGAAAACAAGAAGAATTATTGAGATTCAATAATAAGAAAGCAATGAAAAACAATCATTTTGGAACATGCAAAAAAAAGGCAAAAAAAATTGTAAATATGATGAAATAAATAATTTACCAAGGTGCTATAAAGAATTTAAATAAATGAATTAAAAGATAGAAAAAAAACACTTTTTTTAAATTAATAATTACAATTTTAACCTGATGAAACTTCTAGTGTGATTAAAAAAAATTATTAAATTAAAAAGAAAATTAGTAACTATATTGATTAAATTAGATATTATTTTAGATGCTAAAAAAATATTTATGTCTAAATTAGTATTTATTATTAATAAAAAATTTATAAAATAATTTTTAAATTGATATTTCAATTAGCTATTAATATTTTAGCTACTAATATTTTATATTTTAAGTTAATATTTAGAAGACTAATAGAGACGAATTTAAAATATAAAATAATAAGTAGTTAATGGTTAGATATCAATTTAGAGACTATTTTATAAATTTTTATTCAAAATAAAAACTACTTTAAATACCAACAATGTTTTTAGTTTATAAAATAATGTCTAATTTAATTAAATAATAATTAATTATTTTAATCTCTGAAATTAATTTTTATTTAATAATTTTTTTAGTGTACACTTTTTATCTTAAAATATTATATGTAATCTCTATTTATATATTAAACACCACAATTACTTTCCTCCAACATCACATGTGTCTTAAATGAACTCTAACTTATATGTAAATTCTCATAACGTCTTTTCGGATTCTTCCAAGTAATTTCTTTTAACTTTTTCTCAAAAAATAATTTCTTTTTCATCAAGATATGAACATTACTTTTCTTGATTCAAAATTTCTTAACCTTAACCTCTTATTAATAAAAATTACATTAGTGATTACCACCTCAAAAAATATGATGACATCCAATAAATTATTTTTTACCTTTATCTTTTTTTTTTGTAAAAAATCCTTAAAACGCTCTTCTCTTCTACCGATTTTTATATGCACTTAAAAAAGGTAAAAAAAAAATTATATTAATAAAATTTATTGAAGGCTGGTAATGTCATGCAGTGATATCTAACAAGCAAGATTGCTAAAACAATTGTAGTGAGATATTAAGGTTGGAAGAGTTTCTACATAAAAATTGTTAGGAGAGAAAAATATTAAAAAAAAAATGACATAAACTTTACCATAAATTACAATTATTTTATCAACAAATTAAAATTAAAATTATTTAAAAAGTATATTAGATTTTTTAAAAAAATTAACTTAATATAAATTAGTTTTAATTTATGATAATGAAATTGGTTCTAAGGTATAAAATAATGACAAATAGAACTCCTTTGCTTAGACAACCTTGTTTGTAGTCCCAATATCCTATGCATTGACCATCTTTTTCTAACATATTCGATGTGTTGTTTTAATCCAAAGTCCTATGTACAAAAATAAAGGGAATAATCCAATTAGTTTATGAGGCATATAAATTCCATAGATAACCAAGCATGCTTAAAGAATATGCTACCTTCTACATCAACTTTTGGGCCACTAATCAAGTCAACCAACAAAATTCTTCCCACAAAATATTCGTTTTGTTCTTAATAATTTAAAATTTTTATCTTCTCAATATTTATATCCATAAATCAAATCACAAAATTTCGGATATATAAATCCGAAATTAATATGTCATTTCCAGATTTCGTCATCCGGAAGCTTATCCAGAAGCTTATTTGTACAGCATAAACGACTCCTAGATATCAAAATCAATAAACAAACATAAATAATTTATGGATCTCGATCCTCAATACTATTGACACTACATCATTTTAAATATGAAAATTCATAACTCATAATTCACTTCCGAATATGGACATCCAGAAACTTAAATAAAGTATGAAAATGACCTTCTGAATATCAAAATCCAGAATATATAACAATTATTTCCGAATTTCTCCGTCCGTAAGAAAAATGAAGTTAATGACAATATTGAATTTTAAATTTTTGATTAGATGCATGTCTTAAATGATATGGTAAGGGAGAAATTGCCTCCGCATAAGTTGCAATTTGTTTTTTATCACATTTTTCAAAAGGACACTTTTGAAAACAAAACTATATTGATAAAAAAATAAATTAAAAAAATACTTCAAAATGTTTAATATTAAATTATTATTTTCTACAAAAGCAACTTCAGTTATAATTTTTAAAAAATGCAAACAAAACTCCTTTAAATAGAATACAACCCTTTTATGGATTAAAACTTTCATAATTACCAAGAAAATATGCTTGTCATATTTTATTTAATGTCTGATGTTTTATTTTTAATAAAATTCCAATTAAGAAAAAAGTTTTATTAGAAAATGTTTCTTAACCTTTTTCAATTTTAAATTTAAAGATTAAATTCCCTCCAGCTGAAGGTTATATATATATATATTAATCTTCTGAATTGCAGAGCTATGTATACAGCTTTCAACTGAATTTTTCTGTCAATTGTTTAACTTTGCCTCTTACAACTCTCCCAAGAGTTGGGAATTCATTTGGGACCTTTGATCCTAATGGTGGGGTACCCCTTTTTTATATTTAAGTATCTGCAGACAATGGCATCCTGCAGTATACTTGGGTTTTGCTTATATTCTGCTTTGTTACATGCCATGTTGCAATTCCTAAGAAAAAAATGAGTTCATATTTTGAGGAAAGGGCACCTTGTTGTGGATCTCACTTTTGGATTTTACTTAGCACGTGTTGGGGTTTTGTGTTATTTGCTGCTACCACATCTGGTCTTGCTCTAGGACTCTTGTCTTTCAGCCAAGTTGATCTTGAGGTTCTTGTTAAAGCTGGGAAGCCTCAGATTCAGAAAAATGCAGGTAGTTTATTGCTTTTTGTTTAGGGTAATTTTCTTCATTTAAGAGTACCTTAATACTCAAGAAAATAAAAGACTTAGCCATGTGCATATTGGTATACAAATTTAGTCAAAAAATAGGATAAGGGTGTGTAATAGGATATGATACGGTTATAACACATCAAAAATTACATCTAGTCTAGTAAAACATATAAAAGACATCAAAACAAACTAAGCAATTTGGTCACTACAACATTCCTCCGGAGAAGTTCATATTGTATACTGAGAAACTTGAACAGTACACCGCAGATAAGTCTTTATATATCGTGATTATCACGTCTCAGGAAGTCAACCTTATTCGTGTTTTTTCAGCCTACTTTAAAAATAAAAGTTTATTTTCAAGCTTAGTCTCAACTACAATACAAACTTGCATTCATCAAAAGACTGTTGAAATCGTATTTATGGTGTCCATTGACTTCAAAGGGGCAAATATCAGACCAAAAACAGAACATGTTATACTTAATAAGTTACTATTGAGGAGGAAATTTGGGGTATGAAACTCAATTATTTATTGCTTCATCTTGTTAAGTGATGAAAACATATTTTTATCTGCAGCGAAGATTATGTCAATTGTTAAGAATGAGCATTTACTTTTATGCACCCTCCTTTTAGCTAAATCAATGGCAATGGAGGTATGTTACTCAGATCATTTCAAGAACCTCATCTGATTTAAAGTAAACTTCTGTATATTGAATACCAGAAGTTTATCTATGTGATGTGACCATATATTATTCCAAATCCAAACATATCTTTGGCACAACTTATCTAAAATGAACAAGAGTATTTTTATTCCTTTAATCATTTACAAAGAAAAATTGTATGCCCTTTTAAGATTCAATACTTGCCTATACACATTTTTATCTTGGTTATGGTTTGGCACCACTGAACAAAACTTTTACTATTCAAGGTGGTTTCTGTTTTTATGGAGAAAATGTTCCCAGAGTGGCTTTCAGTATTAATATCAGCCACCACGTTGGCTATCACTGCAGAGGTATACAAAAATTATCTTTACTATTAATATATTTAGTTACATACATACATTTGTATCTTTTTTTTTTTACTTTCTCATCCAAGACTTTGATCTCAGATTATCCCTCAAGCTTTGTGTTCTCGATATGGTTTAAGTGTTGGTGCAGCATTGTCTCCCTTTGTTCGAGTTCTTATACTGATTTTCTTCCCAATTGCATATCCACTCAGTAAGGTACTCCTATCTTTACTCAAATAATAAGTTACCACAAATTTAGTATCTTCAGTGAACTGGACAACCTTTTTAAGATGTGAAATAAATCTGCAGTGAATTACTAGACTCAACCTATTCCATTAAGTTAAAGATGTGAAGTAAATCAGTGTTTTTAACTTGTAATTTATATTAGGATCATTGCTAAAAGATAGTTAGACAATCTCTATTACATGTAACAATAATAAAGGGAAATCCCATTTGGTTTACACTTTTTTACTCTTCAATTAGTATTGCAAATTATATCAGTACTTTATTTTAACCTCTCACATTAATTACATTCATGAAAAAATCACTCCAATCAACTACACATTCAACAAATCCAACTCCAAGAAAAAATAATGCAGATTCCACTAGTAACATATCAATAAGATAAACAATATAAAGCCTAAATGTTGGCTTTTAATTTTTTAATTCTCTTCTATTTATTTGTTGGCAAATCCTGCTATGAAATAGTTGTTAGATTGGCTTCTTGGCAAAGGGCATACTGCACTTTTAGGACGAGCAGAGTTGAAGACTTTAGTCCATTTACATGCAAATGAGGTTAGCTTGTTTTATTGGCTATAGAATTTTGATAACATATTTTTTTACATGCTTAAGTTCACTATCAGGCAGGGAAAGGTGGAGAATTGACACTTCATGAAACTAAAATAATTGCTGGAGCTTTGGACTTAACACAGAAGACTGCTAAAGATGCTATGACACCTTTAAGTGAAACATTTTCTCTTGACATAAACTCCAAACTTGACATGTATGTTCCTCATGTCTTTCTGTGATGTTTAAGCATTACCTTACCTAAACTTATTTTTTCTACTTTTCAGACATACAATGGGCTTAATAATGAGCAAAGGTCACAGCCGCATACCAGTCTACTCTGGAAAACAAACAAATATTGTTGGTATCATCTTGGTAATCAAGCAGTTTGTTAAGTTGAAGTTTATAGCAACTTCTTTTTGAATCATTTTCTGAGGACCACATTTTATTGATTAAACATCTTGACATTTTCATCTGATATGCAAAATGTTTATTCAGTATTAGTTCAGCCATTTCAATGATAAAGAACAGTATATATTTTGTGGTTTTACATGAAACTTGAGATGCCCTTCAAGTAAAACATTTATCAAGTGAATAAAATAGGAAGGCTTTGCTATTCTGAACAACAATCAAACCTTATACTTCATGTTGTATATGACAGAACTGTCTGTTCAACTTTGATTAGGTCAGGAATTTAATCTTCTGTCGTCCTGAAGATGAAATACCAATCAAATATATGACTATCAGGAGAGTTCCTAGGTATGAAACTTCTTGCCCTATTTTGCTGATAGAGTAGCTTTGAATGGAACATATATTTATCATAGGAAGATGACAATGCTTATGATGATGAAGGTGAAGGTGAAGGCAAAGATGAAAAAAGAAAGAAAGGAAAAAACAACATAACTATTAAGCCACCATAAAGTTCATGTGTCCATTCAGAATGCTCTACTAACGGATTAATCTCAGTTATTATCTGTGTAGAGCTTATAATGTTCCACTTTGGTTATCAGGGTTGCTGAAGATTTGCCACTGTATGATATTCTGAATCAATTCAGGAATGGTCAAAGCCACATGGCTGTTGTTCTCAAGTGTGAAGAAAACATCAGAACTGCTGCAACTGAGAGAGAAGGAAAAACTCCAGGTATGATTATGCACAAACAATTCGAATTCAAAATCAATACCATCTAGAAGCCAAACCCAGATCCCATTATCAGCTTTCATTTTATGCAAAGATATTAGGGGTCCAGTATATGATTTTTTGGACTTTGCTAGATATAAAGTCATAGCTTAAACCCCAATGAATAAGTTTTGATTTTGATTACATAAAAAAAAATTGTTTATCCTTGTAAAATATTTTTTGTTAATGTTCATCCCTCCAAAATTAAAAATTTTGATGCTAAACTTCATTTTAACTTAGATAAATATCATAAATCTTATAAATTTTCAAAGGCTGCATTATATTACAGACACTAGTGGAGTCACTTGACATTTTGATCATTACAAGCATTTAAAGAGTGTCACATGGTACTAGAAATTAAAAGCAGATATTTACAATTTTGCAAGGACAAAAAGCAAAACAAAATAAAAAGTAGTTGAATGAAAATAAAAGTTTTCTCATTTTACTGGAAAAAAAACATATTTACATCTAAAATCATTATGTATTGTCGCTTAATAGCTTTAGCTTCTGGATATTGGCTCTTAACATCATGTTAAGGGGTTTATACCTAAATTAAATTCAGTATCTGCTACTCCACCCTTTGAGCCTAAAGGGCTCTTGCATGAACAGCTTAAGCTTTTAGCATAGTTGGTTCTTGCAAGCATCTAAGCTTGTAGCTATGGACTTTATAGGACTTCACTCTTCATGTGAACCGGGAGATTATAGTCGCATCTCAACTGATGCATCATATTGGCATTCACAAGAAACAGAATATTATAGTGCAACACTGAAGAGTGCCATGAATCGAGAGGGTGACTCAGATCTTCCACAAAGAAGATCAGAACAACCTGATGCAAGTTCATCCTTTGAGAATGTGGAGTCTTTTCCAACAACAGATGAGGAAGTGATTGGGATAATCACATTGGAAGATGTCATGGAAGAGTTACTTCAGGTTAATATTACTGACAATGATCAATACTCCCTTAGAAAATTTGGTTTTCAATTCAATGGTAACAACCATATTATAGTTACATATATAGCTATATTGTTACTCTCAACAAGATAATTTGGTTGTTAGTTTACACCATTGAGTAACATAGAAATCACCATTGAGTTTCGTTAAAGCACACTTGATAGTATTAAGATTGTTATATTATATACCATCTAATCATAAATTGTCAGCAAGATAATTGATTTTGCAGTAGTTACTTAAAGAGTCATACTAAACTTACTTCTATTTGATAGAGTAAAACTCTTTGTATTGATGGTACATGAACAATTAAACATAAACGTGCATAGCTCAGCTACTGATTTTCTGTTTCTGGTATTGCAAGATTGCTAATATTTTTGTTCTTTTCACCATTCAAGGAAGATATATTGGATGAAACTGATCAATATGTTGATGTTCATCAAAAGTGAGTACAGTTTCAAAATTCCAACTTCATAATCATTGAGTGTATATGTTATTGATTGATCCTCTATCTTGTTTCAGTATCAAAATAAAACTGCAACATGCAAGAAGAGTGTCATCAGGGTCATCCAGAAGGGCTTCAAGTTCTCGTCCACAACGGAGAAGTTCAGATGCATCTCGAGTTTACTTTTTAACTCCTACATATGTTTTACCTGTTTCTCCTTAACCAAAATTATTCATCACCCATGTTTCTCCTCAATGAATATTTGTCATGAATTTCTAAGAGGAGTATTATGACCTTATGTGCTTCCTCTTTATTTTTTGTTCAAGAGCATGATGATATATATAGATGTATAAAATCGTATAAATTTTCAAATTTATAAAGTTACATTTAAAGTTTTTTTTATTACTAATCAATCATAACTCATTTTAAGTAAAAATGTTTTGAAGTAGTTTTATCATAAAAAATAACAAAATTATAACAATTTTTTCCAGTTTAAAAAAAAATGGTTCAGATTATAACCATTTTAATTTTAGTATTACATAATTTATGCATGTACAACAACAATATATAATGTAATTAAATGTATGTTTTTATTTTATTTTTAATTATATTTTAAAATTTCAATATTTTATTTTATAATTTAAACGATAAAAAATAATGACTATTTTCTTTTCTACCCTTTTTCATACATATTTCTTCAACAGTATTTTAATTTAAACTACAGAATGTTACATATTAAAAATCACAAGCTTAATTCAATATATATATATATATATATATATATTAATTTTAATCCATTTAATATCACAAAGGGTAAGTTTGAGATTTTAAAATCTATGGGGTTGTAAAAGAAAATCATGAGGTGCAAGAAGAAATCCTCTCTCCTTTAGTTAAGAGAAGAAATGGATTATGTTTTTTCTCACCCTCATAATTTTTGTATTGAATAGTAGTGCTCGGGACCTCGGTCCAAGCACTTTGGTATGGTCAACTTGACTTTTGAGCCAACATAGCCCCAAAGGGTGGATCATGAGCTCGGTCCAAGCGCGAGTAAGAGAACTCGAAAAGATAATTAAAATAGTAGGAATTTTCTGTATATTTATAACACATACGCTAATTAAATGTAAAATAAAAGATGTTGAGAATAATGGTGCACGTATAAACAGAATATTTATCTGTTGTTAGCATCGGAAGATAAGAGGTGCACGTGAACATGTTGTTTTTATGTTATGCTTTATGTTGAGATTATGTTCTCATTAGTAGAAGTCGTTGAAGGAAAATCTATAAAAGGGGTTTGAGACCCCTGGTAAACGTACATTGTTTCTGAATACTCAAGACTGAAACTGAATACTTATTTTGTATGCTCTCATTGACTTGATTGTTGGAGTGTGATCAACAGGTAAAGCCCCCTCTGTCCCAACGTAGCGTTGTTCCAATGCACCAAGAGGAGACAAACCAAAAGCAGAGCTCTCGATCCAGACCAACTGAAGTCAACCGGCGACAACAATTTCTTTTCGTATCTTCATAGATATGCAAATTTCTTTTTGTCTTGAAAAATAACTTCTACATAATCTAAAAGTCTATATGAATTAAAAGCTTATAGAAAATGACTTCTAGAATATGAAATTTGAAAACTTTTTTTTATTTATGAATTGTTTTAACTTTCGGATTATACATTTGATAAGTTATTTCTTTATGAAAAAAAGTTTTAAATTATACAATTTGAAAGTTATTTTTTACTTTTAGATTATACAATTCATAAAAAAATATACTTTTGAATTATGCAATCTAAGAAGTCATTTTTTTTGCATGAAAAAAAATTCATATTACACAATTTGAAAGTTATTTTCTAAAAACAAAGACTTCTAGATTGTCTAATTTGAGAGTACTTTGGATTGTTTAATCAGATTTAGATTCTTCTATAACACAATTCAAAAGTTTTTTTTTATGCAAACAATGACTTTCATATTACATGATTTGGAAGTATCTTCTAGATTGGACACATAAATCAGGATGGCGCAACAACAATGGACAACCATGACAATTGGACAATCCATTACATTTTCTTCTTTGAACGCATCATGTCACAACACATAAATCAGGGTGACGCGACAACCATGGAAAACCATGACAAGGGGCAATGGCAACAAGGGGTAATTTGATTTTTTAACCACTCCCAGTGAAGGTTCACACAAAAATTATTGGGGTAAAAAAAACAAATGATTTTTTTTAGACTAAGATTGTTAGCTTTATTAGGTCAACCTGAAGGAAATTACTTCCTACACCCTTCCTTTTTAGACCTGTACTCCACAATTGGGTAAAATGACTGAATTGTCCTGTACGGTTCTCCCTCAATGCATCTCACCACTATTATCATTAACATTATTGTTCTTGCCGGTTGATCTGGTCGCCAGTTGACTCTGGGAATAGGTTGTGAATTCGTGTGCCTCTGCTCTTTCCCTAGGATGTTGGAATGCGGCTCCGTTTGAAACAGAGGGGGCCCTACCTGTTGATTGCACTTCGACGATCAAGTCAGTACTGGGTTAAGTAACAATGAGTAAGTAAGCAAATAGTTTAAGTCTTAGAAACGGTGTACCTTTACCAGGGATCTCAAGTCCCTTTTATAGACTACTCTTAGGTTACTCCTTGTAACTACCCTTCACTCACGAGAACCTTATCTCGAGTGAAAGTAGGTTTGATGGGAGGAGAGTCTGTTACAATGTGCACAATCTTAATGCAACAACCTCCCAGAATCTCCCTTCTAGGAGTGCATAATCTTAACAACATGGTCGTCAGGGTACCAACTCATGTACCAACATCATAGGGCTCATCTGTTTACTGTAGGCGCACTAGCCTTCACGTATTGTGCATGTAACTTACTCTCGAAAACCCTAGCGCTCTTGGGCCTAAGTGTCTTTGGGGATATTTAATCGTGCTAGACCCGAATGTACTATATCCACCACCTGCACTTTCTCGCTGATCAAGCCTTATATATATGAATGAACCTCAACGCACGCATTCCTAGAACCCACTTAAGTGGCCTAATAACTCGATCAGACCACCGAACCGACCTGCCGATGCAAGTGCCGATGTACGATCACCTAAGCACTGAGCTTAGCGCTCTGATCTAATACAATTATCGTCACTTCTGCACCGTCACTATTGCAGAAGAAAAATAAGATAAGGAAAACACTGGAAAAAAATCTCGATGGAAAGCTTTTTCTGAAACATGAAATGTATTCTTGAAAACGTTTTTCAAAAAATTCATTCTAAAAAGCGCATTACAAAAGGTATTATATATGTTTTGAAAATATTGTTCTAGAAAACTTATTACAAAATGTATTTCACAAATTTTATTTTAAAAATCTTGTTCCGATTGTGGAGGTGCAAGTTCAAATTAAGGGGATGCAGGAAGCAATTTCCCAACCCGAACCATTTAGGCCGAAACGGCCCGATCCGGTCGGAACCCTCCATTTTCTTTTCTCTCCGAAATTCAAATTCCCGCTGAAAGGTAAAAAATTATCAGAAAGAAAAAACAAAACGAAAATGCCATCATCAACTACCACAAGCGGCAGCAACATGAACGACGTTGATCGCTTGTTCGCGTGCTTCAAGTGCGGTTTAACACCTCCCAGTACGTTCTTCTATTTTCATCTTTCTTCCACTCTCTCCCAAATCCCTAAGAAACAATGAAGTTCCAATTTCTTATTGTTTTGTATGAAATTAAAAAAAAAAAATTGTTAAAATGAAATGTGTTGTTGCCTCAGAATCTGCTACGAGGGTAAGGAAACGAAGCAGAGGAAGAATGGAGCAAGATAGTTTGGAATCTCCAGGTCCAGAATCGGTTGGAGAAGAACTGAAAACCCCCCTATCGCGCATCAGAAAAACCAACATTGAATCTTCCATGGAGAAAGTAATGTAGTTTCTGCTGTTATTAAAGGACTAAATTTAGATAAAGCTTATAGGTACTTTTGGTGCTGTTTTTCTAATCAAATTAGAGTTTCTTTTTAGTGATCATTGTCATAAAGGTTCATTAGATGTCAATATAGATTAGGAATTAAAACTTCAATTCTGATTGAAGAACAATTCTAAAAGGTGCACGAGGAACTGTGTCTAAGATTTTTTCACCCAATTAATGTCAGTACTCATATGAGTCAGTCACCAAGACCAACGGAGAAATTTGGAACATATAAGTCATCAATGGAACACATGATACACCTTCAATCCAAAGCCTTAAGGCTATAGGTTTTTGTGACTTTTTTCCTTATATGTTGCTCTTCTTGCATTATGTTTCTCTTCTTGCATGTTTTCACCCAATATGAGACTCGGACTCTCCAACGCACAGTTGACTCCAACAGTATCACAACTTTTATCCCTTTAAAATTTTTGTCTACTTTAAGTAACTAGGTAACTTTAGCTTGCTTGTTATAGCTTATTATTGGATTATTGGAATTAAAATGTTATGGAATTTAATGTATCTTTCAGTTTAATTGGCGAGTGTTTGGTTTGAGAACATATTTCCTGTTTTCATTTTTAGTTATAATTATACTAACTTATTTTCACTTTGTTCTGTCTTTGAAAGTTGATGATTTTAACTTTGCTATACAAACTTTTGGAAATGAAAACAGAGGATGCTTACATTTTTTATATGTTGTTGTTCAGTAGATTGCTTCCTCTTCAACCCAAGCTGTTTTTAAAATGTTGTTGTATTTCTACCCATATGTGTGCAACTTGGCTCATACACTATCTTTCCATGAAAATTAAAATACTTTGCATTACAATTTCAGCTTAAATCAGTAGTAGCCAAAAAAGCACAAAGTATTGGTCGTGGGAAGCAATTCTCTCCAATAGTATTTTATGGATCTCCTCATGGCGTGCCTCCCAAAAGGCCAACCCGTATGTTATGGCGATTATTGCGAGAGATATGTCCTGATCTCTCTCCGAAAAAGAATTTGAACGTGAGGTATTGGTTTGCCAGATGCTGCATGTTGGTTCTACCCGCTACACATTCCATATGTTTACTGATTTACTCTTTTTTTACTTTATGTATGATTTGGAATATGACTTGAATCCTGCTTTGTGTTTGTATAGAAAGGAAGTTTGGATGACATTCCCTAAGCAGGATGAAGCAATGAATTTTTCCAAAGGACAAGCAGATGTTCATGTTTTCAGCTATCAAGACCACTTTAATGGCCAAAGAAGGTTCCTCGTGTCTACTTATACAGAATTCTGGCAAAGGTTTCCTTCACATTCCTTTCTCATATGATTCATTATTTGTTACATAGCAACTGATTAGTAATATCCTTGTGTCAATATAATTGCTGATGACTGTACACTCAGGTACAAGAATATGAATCCGAAATTCCGACATCATTATGAGGTTATTCAAGAGGTAATAATCTTGTGTTTTCTATATTCACCGATTTAACTATTAAAATGAGGTCGTGGTTACATTATCTCTAAACTAGGTGCTTATTTGGTCTTAATGTTTCCTTTTGCTTCCAGGGTTTACCATGTCACCTTTATTTTGATTTGGAGTTTAATAAGAAAGTCAACAAAGAAAAGAATGGAGAAGAAATGGTTGATCTCTTGATATCAATGGTTCTAGAAGCCTTACTTGAAAAATATGCAATCCAAGGAGACCACGATTGGGTTTTAGAACTTGATTCTTCAACTGAAGGTATGTCTTTTGGTCAGGTCTCTTACTGTTATGTGTGTTGCCTATATCTTTGATGAGCTTTTGCTGTTTGCTTATACGAATTTCCTTTCAATATATTACTTTGTCACGTGACATGAATTCTTGATCCTGTAGCTTTCTTATGCCTTCCATCTGTGTACAATTTTTTCTTTCTTCTGCCAAATATAATTTACCAAAGAATTTGTGGCTAATCTATGTACTTTAACAGTTGCAGTTTGCTTTGGCACATATTGATTAAACTTAGGGATCAGTGTTGACTTGTTCAATATTAGATGACAGCTGTCATTGGTGCTGTTTGTTGACCAAACCATTGGAAGTAGTGAATATAAAGATTGTTTGTCTTGTCCAGTTTTCACTGAAATGCTCTGGTTGGAGGATTCAGTCCCCAAGACTTTGTGCCAAGTGCTAAGGGCTTCATCTTTTGAACCAATGGACCCCTGAAGCACTTTCACATTCACTATCCTAACTAGTTAAGGATACATATCACGAGATAAAGAGAAATGATAACAAATTCCAAGAGACAATGGGAAATATAGAGAAACTACAACTTAAAGATAATCCAAGATACAAAACAATTTCTCATATATTAAAACATATTGTTAATTCCAACTTTGTTTTACAGTAGTTTTTCTTTATTCATTACTTTTTACATGTAAAACAATTGTTAAGTGCTTCTATGACATGAATTCTGATTTTTCCCATGTTAGGAATGACCCTTATCTCAGTATTTGCATTTGCAGATAAGTTCTCTCGTCATGTAATAGTTTGCATACCAAAGGCTGCATTTAAGGACAACTCTCACGCGGGTGCATTTGTTTCAGAAGTAAGTCCGAGTATTTTCAACCTTAGCTATATATAATTTTTTGGATTAGGTTGGTTTTCTTTCTATTGTTTAGATTCAGTAAAATTATGAATGACTCAATGTTAATTACTTTTTATGAAAATGTTTTTTTTAGCTGGTAAAAGGGAAAACTGCTCTATTATATTTATTTTGTATAGCATCCAGTATCCTCTATCAACCATTTCCACTCTAAATGACATATTACCAGATATGCTCAAGAGTTCGAAAAGCAAGGGCGAAAGATAAAAGTTTTGATAAATTGTTTGTAATGAAAGATTCTGGCAGCGAGGAATCTGCAGACCAACTTTTTGTGGATACTGCAGTATATTCTCGGAATCGTTGTTTCCGTCTTGCTCTTTCTTCAAAAGCAGGAAAAAGTTCAGTTCTTCAACCGACAAAGCGATTTAAGTGCAAGGACTTGGTATGGCAGTTTTATTACTAATATTTGCTATTTGAATTATTCCATCAAAATAATGTTATTTGGAAAGAGTTTCTCCAAGAAGAAAATTACATGAAATTTGAAAAGTTTAGTTTTAGTATTTGTACTTGCATTGCATCATTAAAAATGGAATACGAAAAGCCATTATATGGACATAGAGCTCCTTTAAAGGAACTGGTCATCATGATTCTTCTTTTAGAACCTGTGGGGCATTTTGTATATGAAAAAAAATTATTTACCATGTCAAAAGGGTAATATCATGTATTGTTGTCAATTTCCTGTTGAAGACAGTTGTAGGATCTTATTCATTGCAATGCAAGCCAAAAATATGCATTATCATAAGCAAATCAGTGTATATATGTCTTCATTCTGCCTTTTATTCATTTTGTGCAATTTTTTTACTTATTTTTCTGTTTGATTTTGTTAAGTGACAGGGTGAAGAAGACATGTTCATGGCTTCCTTGATATGCAATATTGATGTTGATTGCCAAACATATCTGGTCTGCAAAACAGACTTAGATTGTGTGAAAACTCTGCATTTTGATACAGAGGTAGATTTGAGCTTTAGATTTATAAATCTTTTATTGCTTCAATTTTATTTCTTTTAGTTCAAAGATGCTCGGATAATGTGCAGGTATCTGAATAGATGCCTTTGTTTGGGCAGTACGATTATTTTTAAAATAATAGAGTATTATATATATATATATATAAATAGATAGATAGATATAGATATATATTTAAAAGTGTATAAAAATTCATGAAGCATAATAAGTTTATAATTGGAATTCTGCAAATGTACATTAAAAGCATAGTTTTTAAACGTTTCTAAATAAATAAAGTTATAAATCATTATCATCATAAATTACTTCCTGGGAATAGTACTATTAATCTCATGTCTTTATTAAAATAATTTATAAAGAACAAGTTTCATCTTCTCTTTATCACGAGACGATATTTTTTTGTCTTTATATTATACATATTTATATGTTTCATGTAGTCGTGTTGGATATAAATGCTCTAAGGTGAAGTATCTAAAAGTATCGGTATCAAATACATGAAACAAATAGAAATTCTGGTCATTCATAGATTTAGATAATTCATTGATATACACGGATAAAACAACCTATATCAGCGTCAAATACAAACATGTCAAGCTAATTGAAATATTGGTGCTTCATTCTTTGGTTATTATTTTCAACTATGTAAAGTTTACTTTCTTTACGTATGAAGTGTTATCATGTTAAATCTATAGATTTCAACAAAATCTTTTTACTATGTATGCACATACCCATAACTGGACAGCTTGTTTGACTTTTAAACTTTCATGCGCTTAATATGCTTTTTTAACTTTGACAGGAGAGTAGTAATGTAGAAAACTCATGCCAAATTCTTCAAAAATTTGCATTGGATGTTGGCACAAGCGATGTTTCTACTACATACTTCATGGGAAAGTCACCGTTCCCATTTCTGGACAAATTTATACTCTCTGTTGCCTCTGTCGGGAACATACCAGGTGATACATGTCAACTTGTAATATTGACTTTATTACTTTAATCATGTTTTGGCATAAGTAAATGGACCAACATAATAAGTTTGATCTTGTTCAATGATTTAGTACTTTTACTTTTAGTAGTGACATTCGCATACTATAGTTTCCTAAGTCACATACACACACCCATAGAGGAAGCATATCAGGTGAGAGATGAGATGAGAGTGAGAAAAGTAAATGTCAACTGTATAAAAACTAATTAAAACTATCTTAACCATCTATGTATGGTTGTATAGTTAAGATTTACTCCTCTCATAGCTGTCACTAGATAGTAGGTACCGTGTGTATATATATATGTATATATATATTTATGTGTGTGTGTATGTTTGTGTATTCTTGGTTTCATGTTTTCCCTGACTTGAGATTTCAGCATAACCCTTCTCATTGTGTTGATTTCTTTTTCTGCAATTATAGGAAACATTCATAGCTGGTATTTTTTCTCGGAATTTGGACTGATGGTCTACAGCATGACAAAAAATAGATACTGTGAGCGAATTGGAAGACATCATAAAAGCAACAATGGTAAATCCCCTGGAAGTGCTTTGTTATTTTATCATGAAAGCTGGAACTGTTGTTTGTTTGGCCATCTCTGAATGTTAAGTATCCGCTCTCAAATGACTGTAAATTTAGCGAAGGCAGGGATGTTTTTCTCGTTTCTATTGTTACAAGTGTGGTTGCATCTTGTCTTCAATTTTGCTGTGTTCTCTATTATAGGATTGCAACATATTAATTTGATGATTTACTGGTCCAGTGATATATGTGGTTGATCTACGAATGGCAGTGTATTATCAGAAATGTCACGATCCTGACTGCAGAGGTTAATATATTTACAGTGAAGTGCTTGAAGACCCTTTCACACTCAGTTCTCCATTCTCTTTTAACATGTTTATTAATTCATTATTCATGGAAATAGGTTACCGGTCTCCACTGCGACAAATCCCAGTTCATGTGTTCTCCAATCCGTCAGATGTAATTGATTCCTCCTTTGGGTTGTTAGATGAACATTCAGTGGATAATAAGTGGAGACATCAACTTGATGATTTTCTACAATATGAGGACACTGTTGAGGAGAACTCCAACGATTCTTGGTGGCTAGAAGCCATGAGAGTTGTTGAAGATATGGAGAATAAGCAAACAAAGACAGAGCCAAGCACTATGGTTAGTAAATCTTAATCTTGATTTGAACCCTAACATGTACATACAATGGCCATAAGACTCCCTTGTCCGTTGTTATCTTGCTCCACTATTGGACTAATGCCCTATGCCCTTTATTATAAGACCGTAATGGCAGATTGTGTTTTCCGATATGGTAGAATTTTGTTGGAAAACTATTGGGTGAAGGAGGATCAAAACTAAGTTGTGCATTCAACGAACTCGAAGTAATCCAAATTGGTTCAATTGGGTATTTTGCTTAGATTGCAATTTTGATTGTAAGGAATGGAACGTGGTAATTTTATCCAATCCAATTTGAGTTTGACATATTTGGTTCTGGTCACTTAAAATTATTTGTTTCTGGTCACTTACAAATTATTTGTTTCTGGTCACTTACAAATTATTTGTTTCTGGTCACCTAAATAACTTTGTTTAGATTTCATTTTATTTCAAATTTGACCAAACTTGACCTTTCATAATCCTTAACATTGTGACTTTTTTCAACGGGTCTTTAAATATTGAAGTAGGGTTATATTTGAATTGAAACTGAGAATCAAATGGGTTATGTTAGAGGTGTCAACTAGCTCAGCTGGTGGTGAAGTCCTTTGCAAGCGATTGTGAGGACCTAAGATGAATCTTACCTTTCACTCATTTGGAGTAAAATTTGACCCCTGTCCCTCTCCATGTGTAGCGTGGTGGGAGGATTTGTATGTATTCCGGAATTGCCGTATTGGCGTGAGTCAATTACTGGTTGTAAAGAATTTCCTAGAGCAAATATCTCTTCGAAAGAATATAACTTTCTTAACATTGCTTGTTTTTTTCTCTTTTGAGTTTTTTTATTGCTGTAGTGCATCTGCTCACTTCCTCATTTTATGTTTTTGGTCGTACCCCCTCTTGGTGAAACAGAGTGTATACATCAACTACTTTACACCGACTCTTAAACACTGATGTATCATGTATGTCAGTAGTTATTATGTGGGTAAAAGTTGCAAAAGTATTAAACTTGCTGGTATAACTATTCAAATTTCTAATTTTAAATATTTAAGATATTTAGACAAAGAAAAGATATATCTTATCATTTAAGTTTAGGATCTCAATGTAGTTTTAAAATTAAGATACAAGGTTTCTTATGAACAGATAAGGCACCACCCGGAGAGGGTTTTTTTTTCCAAACATAGCTTGCCACTAGACAGACCTTTGTCCTAGAGCATGATTGTGCTAAAGATGGTTCATTTATCTTAATTGGCCACATAATTCCATGTACATAACACTGAATATTATTCAATAAAATATCTTAAAGCAGGAGGTGATTGGTGATGAAGATGAGGAGTGGTGGCTGGCTGTAGAAAGTACGGCATCCCAGGCTGAACGGTCCAGCTTCAGTCAACAAGAGTTTTGCGCCATCTAAGTTCATCGAGTACAAAGAGTTCCTCCTTCCGGGATTGGCAAATAGCTTCAGGACTTGATAGCTGAAAACCCAGAGAATCCTTAACATATCTGCTGCAAGCAACTTTGGGATCCTGTGAACTGATCCTCTAAAGGATACAAAATGCTCTTCAAGAGGATTGACAGCTGATTCTACACACCAGCTGTGTGAGTTTAACTGTAAGTTTTAATCATTTGCTAATGTTAATAATCAAGTCACTTCTTCTAGCCATTCCTATCCATTTCATGACTTTCATAACCTTAGTGAAACAAATTGAGTTTACACGCTAGTTTTTTTTTTTCAAGTCTTCTCAATCAGTTTCAATTTATTGCACTTTCGTTAAAGCCGTTCCAGTATTATAGAATTAATTTTGAAGATTTATATATTTGGAAAATCTTGTTAAGCAGGATTTTAAAACCGAGATTGTGTGCATTCTTGAAATATAATTTAAATAACAGAAAATTATAGAAAGGAATTGTCCTAACTTATGGTTTGGAATTTTACGGGATTTAATTTTGCTTAAATTAACTAAATGAGTCTAAAACTTTTATTGCGTTTAGTGATTTTGTTAGTCTCAAATTTGAAAAGAGCATTGCAAAATAAGTATATCTAATTGTGTAAGTGTTTAGGTAGTATCTAAGTATAGGCATAATTTATTACCTGTTTATAAACAACTGTAAATGATTATAACAATTAGTGCTTAAATTGTTCCGAGCAAAAGTCGTGTTGAAGATGCATATTATAAATAATTTTTGTTGACTCAAGTTGAATCAGACAAGCATCAATTCCATCTGTATATAATCTCCTTGAAAATATTCATCCTCGACAGAATAATGAGAGGTTCACTGGTTTAAACATTAAAATTTGTGATTGAATTAGTATGAATTAGATTGAATTAATACAGTTAATAAAGTATAAAATATAATAATTAAATGATCAATAAAATAATAAATAAATATAATGTCATCCCGTTTTTTATCGCTCTTGTAATATAGATTTCTCCAATCCACTAAGATAAAAACTAATCTCCCTGGAAATATTATAATTATTATTGTTATAACAATTTTTACACTAAAAAATGGAATACGAAACTTTCTGTTAAATATTTCATACGTGAACGTAAAGTGTTTAACCGTTGCATCAATACATCATCAGATTATAATAATAACATTCAAAATAAGTCTAAAAAAATATATCATAATACTTTACTTAAATTGTAATAAAATAAAATAATGTCTACTGACAAATAACAAATTGACATTTAAAATGAAAAACGAATTGACAAATCAATGCAATATAAAATTATAAAAACTCAAGATATAAAAATTACAAATTAGAATGAGTATATAGTTTTATAAAAAAAGATTAATAGTTGACAAAGTAATTATACCTATTTGTAATCCTTATTAAATATGTTTTTATTTATAGCTAAAATATTTTATACTAATTTTAAAAAATAAAAAACTAAATTATAGTAGTTCAAATCGGTTTTTAAAGCAATTCTGCAAACAGTTCACTTTTTTGTAGTCATTAGATTTATGGTTAATCTTTCAATAAAGAAAAAAAGACAATTTCTTCATTTATCTCCTTATGTTTCTACTGCACCCTAATTTTTTTAAAATGTCCATTTTCCCCTTTTTGTTTTATTTTGCTTTCAATCTTTTCATTATTCTACTCCATTAGTTTCTTACTTGTGAACTTTTGCTTTAGAAGTAAAGGATTGTATTTTAGATTATTCAATCTGTACTCTTGCACAATCCAAAGATATAATCGTAAATTATAGATTCTATAATCAAAAATATTTTACAGAGTAGAATCTGGAATATATTTCCAAATTGGAAATGTATTTCAGATTACAAAATTTAAAAATATATTTTAGATTGGACAATTGTTTCTTGCACCATATCACTGCACCCAATTTCAAGAAAAAAGACGAAAATACCCTTAAAAAAATTAGTACGTTCTAGATCCCATTTTCAAGAATATATTTTTGGATAGAACAAATTTTTTGTGTTACGAATTTTCTTATTCAGGCTTTTGATTTTTATTTTCTGGATTTTTATTTTCGGAACACAATAATCTCTTATGGATCTACTTTTCCATAATGTATTATTTTCAATTCTGGATTTTCTTATCCGAAATGAAATTTTGATTTTTGTTTCTGAATTTTTATTTCCAAAAACACAACAATCTCTTTCAATCTACTTTTCTATAATGTATTCTTTCAATTCCGGAACATTTTCAAAATTTTAAAATTATGTTGGGTGCAGGTTCAAGAAATGTTGGGCGTAGGAAGTATTTGCCTTTAGATTGTTTGTTAGTCAGAGAGATGGAACCGGTCCAGTTTTGGAGAACTATTGTCATAATAGGCATTCAACTTACCGGCTTTGCAGTTACATTCACGACACGGCAAACTTTGGGTTCCATGTTGCCGGTGCCGGTGCCACTGAATTGACCATAGCACCCTTTAAGTTCAGCGAATTTAAAAGGCCCAATAATATACTGGGGTCTAATGTCTCTAGTTGTTTGTCCTGTACTTGCAGGTTTAAGATTAATCAACAGAAAGAGATGAATACAAAAAGTGTGGATAAGAAATCAAGAGTCAGGACTAAGGAAGCAACTGGGGAAAAATTTACTTCCAACTAAATAATAATTAAATGTAATTCAAACTACATAACCTGATTGGCATCTACATGGGATTTTTTTCCCTGCCTTTCACTTTTTATACACAATCATTGACCAAAGGCATACAAACCATACAAAAATCACGTAGACCATTTTAGCATTCATTTTGATGCGTTTGTTTCATTTTTTGCTGCTTTGGGTGAATTCTTGGAAATAGTATATCGTTGAGTTGTCTCTCAGCACTGTACTCTGATGTGGCCTGGAGATGTAATTTTCAATAAGTGAAAATAATTGGGAATAAACTACAAGGACATACATAGCAGAACAAGTATCAAAACTTATGAAATGTAAAAGTATTTAAACTTATATCTATTAAAAACGACTTGTGTACCCTTTTCTTGAATGAAAATCTCAGTGTTTGAATCTGTGTCCCAGAACAAACTCTTAGGTCAAATCCGAGCGAGTCTAGACAGATAAGTTGAGCCTCCTGCAATAAATTGCAATCAAAGTGATAATTGATTGGAGAATACGTAAATGTGCATATGCTTGTGTACAATTGCTCTAGAGAAAATGAAACAGGTGACAAGTGCTCTAAAGAAATAATTTTCAAGAGTTTATGTATTACCTCCACTTGAATACTCTTGCATCTCCAACACAGGGACTTAAGGGCTTGCAAGGTCTTTTCTCCATCAGCTTTCAAACGAGATATGATTTTGGAAGCAGAGTGTGCAATAACATCAGGTTGGGCTTTCATGTAGTCTTCTACTTCAAGGACAGTCTACAAAGAATCAGAAGCAATAACTAATATATACTTCATATTATGACAATAAGTGCCAAGCAGGTCTAAATTATTCATATTTAATCTGGGGAAACCAAGGAGTTGGACACAGGTGCTTAATGTGTTGAACCCTAAGTTGAATCATTCGGGCACTGCTGGATTCAGTTCTTGACGGAAACAATTCTTGGTCAGACTTTACTTACCTCTCGGCTGAACCAGACAAGTCTAAAAAGCCTTGAGACACTAGTTGACCATGTCTATGGACCAAAAAAATAACTTGAGATAGACAATCTTGTATTACTTCTTCCACTAAGCCACTACATGGGATTTCTTTTCCTCAAACGCTATTTGTTTAACAATTTTAAGTTTCTAACAAGTTAGTTAAATTACAATTTCCTAACTTCACACTATAGAACACGGGAAACAAACTCTGGTAGATATATCTTGATATTATCTATGCTCTTCTTTATCTGCTCGTGCCTCCATCAATTTATAGCTATTCTGCTGTGCATTCACTAGAAGTATAAGTACAAATTAATCAATTCTGATGAGACACCACTTATCATACTGAGGTTGTTCCAGAAAAAAAATACCAATTGTGCCAAATTTAAGGTCAATATCTATAAATTATTGTACAAGTTGCTTTTTTCGGTATTTTACCGTTTTCAGTAAAACATTCCGTATTACTTAACTTGGTTAAGGTAGCAAATTGTGTGGTAAGGCACCAGGATCGGTTAATATGAACAAGATGAATGATCTAGTGCATGAATTCATAGTAGTTGTGTCTAAACAATCACAAGAAAACATAAAAGTCAGTAAACTTACAGGTTGCCCTTGTGCAGAAAACACTTGAATTTTAATCATCTCCAATTTGTAAAATGGAGCTTCACTAATGGGGACAATACTATTCCCATTGTTTTCCACCTGCTGTGACTCATCATCTCCAGAAGATCCTGAATCAAGCACATGACCATTAATCGCACCAATTTCCCCATTACTTTCTATGGATTTACTTATGTCGGTGTCACTGGATTGACCAGCAGATAGGTGCTTCTGTATTGTGGAATGTTCTTCAACAAAAGCAGCTCTTATAACCCCTTGGATAGCCACACAAGCCGGAGGCTGCTCCATCCAATCAACAGGATCATCTGAAGCAATCTATAATAATAATGAAGCCAATTGATAACATAAAACCAGGGAAATTTATGATATAAAGGATTTTAGAATGAGGTCTCTTAAAGCCATAAACTAGGTCATAAAAAGGCATTATATAATCAACATGTTAACATCAATATCTACCTCAGCCAACTTTTTGGCAAAGTACATCGGATGAGAAGCTTGCATGGTCTCCAATTTTGCCCAGTCTGCAAGTGTTTCATCATCATCTTGCTCATCATCATCTGTAAAAGCAGCCACCCATTCCTGCAAACAATAATATACAAATAATGAATACTCTTTCCTATTGAAGGTGTTTATAGCTCAAAAATGAATATAAGCCTCAAAGTGATATAAAAAAATTCAGACCGAATCATAATCTTCATTCTCATTTTCATCTTCATCCTCTTCATCGCTTTCGTCTAAATCATCTGTGTCTTCATCATCAATTTCTTCAAACCCAAAGTCAATTTCTGAAGGACCAGATAAGTCCATCTCGGAGATCATTTCCATGGAATCAATACCAACAATGACTTGCTACAAGATGCAGAACAAACAATCCATAAACCAAACATTATAACATATCATGAGACACAAACTTTGCAATTATGCAACAGAAAAGGAGACTCGAATGAAAGATGAAAGTGAGATGAAAAAGTAGCACACAAATTATGCAAAGGGATTGATTGTTTGTGCTTCAAATAGTATAATGAAACACAAAAAGCAAGTAGTGTAGAATATAAAGAGATTGTTGAGGCCCAAAAGTTCACAAATTACATTTTCAACAATATAGAATGATCACCAAGAAAATGCAGGAAATTTTAGTAATTTCTAGTGCATAAAATGTAATTCAAAAAAATCAGGAACTCAAATTCAAGCAAAATAAAGCTTTCCATTAAATAGACGTCTACATAAACTGCATGCCAGAACACTTAATGTTAAAGCTGACTGTAACTATTTGAAAAAACAATATTCCAGGGCATTATCTAAAATGTTAGGCATGGCCATACCACAAAATTATTTTCTGTTGTTAGGGACTGCAGGACATCTTCACCGTTCTTCACTTGGAAGTATATATCTGCAATGCTTACAGAATTTAATTAAGTGGATTAAGCTTCCCAAGCCCAAGATAATTAATACATAATAAATGACAATCATGTAGCCGTCACTTACTTCCATGCTCATCAGTCAAATAAGGCAAATCTGGCCAAATAATATTTTCGTGAAATTCATCACTAATCAAACTTGAGAACATCAGTGTTGCTTTGCTGTTAACCTAAAAATGATATACCGCAATCATTAATTGTGATAATAAGAATAAATGCAACTGATAAGATTCTTCCCTCCAGTTCAGAGTTTTTGCTGAATGAGTTAAGCCTAGGGATAAAGGATCCAAGGCTCACAGTTTGTTACTACCAAACAATTTCTTCTACAATAAAAATATTTAATAGAATAGAATATTTTCATAGTTTTGGCATTAAACTTTCAAAGATAAATTCAGGAATGATGAGTTCAATAATTCTTTTAATAAACTTCTATAACTTTGATAATTTTATTAAAAAGAAACTTAGTCGATTATTTTGACTTATAGTTGGCAAACCCAACAAAATTTTAATTAATATTTTTTTCATATATAAATTTCTAGCTATTATTCAGTAGGATTGCAAGAAACCTTGTCAACTTCTATACTTACCTTGAGTCAAAACAAAACAGAAAGAAAAAAATTATGGTAGGGTTCTTTCCAATAGTTCAATTAACACCTGGGTCCAAAAAAAGAATAATACCACACAAAAGAAAATTAATTCTCTTATTTTATCTGGTAACTAACTACATACCCAAATATCAACCTAAAAATAAAATTGTCTTCCTTATTTTCAAATTTTATATACATTTTGAAAAACAAGTAATGCTAAATCAAACCTACTGAAGAGAACAGAACATTTTTTTAAAAGAAAGGGGGACACTAGCTATTTGTTTTGACATCTACTTCTACCATCATTAATTTCTTCATATATGAACACTACAGATTTTGGAACATAAGGGCATTTTCTAGCAATTGTTTAATCCAGAAAGAAAGCTATTCTTTCTCTGTTGCGCAATTTAGCACTAAAATGAGAAAATCTAAATGAGGTTACATTGTTGATTAGCAAAATTAATACAACTGAGTACCTCAATAATTGTTCTGCTTGTTTCTGCAGCGGTAAGTGTTGCATCTTCAGTACTCTCTGATGACGACACCGCAAGTTCTTCAAATGGATGATAGGATGACTTCTCATTTTTCTTTACAGGATCCTGAGCTGAGCCCAGATGCTCTTGTGATGCCCTAATTCTATTCTTTAGAAGTTTGTTTCTTCTTGTGAATGGAGTGCCT
This sequence comes from Phaseolus vulgaris, assembly GCF_051622355.1. Classification (NCBI taxonomy): domain Eukaryota; kingdom Viridiplantae; phylum Streptophyta; class Magnoliopsida; order Fabales; family Fabaceae; genus Phaseolus; species Phaseolus vulgaris. Next base: position 39,055,093 of record NC_143501.1, on the reverse strand, counting down.
GTGTATATTTTACTTCTTACCCTGTGTAATTATATTCATTTATTATACATTTCCTGAGAAACGTTTGGTATTTCTGGGCATGAAAGTTAGCCAAAATTTTCAAAATAAGCTTCACAGATAAAACAAGACGTTTCTGAATTCATCAACACACTTTTCCACTGCCAGATTAAAGAAAAATATAAGTTTTGAAAGTATGCTGCTTTAGGGAACTGCAACTGACATTGCTTCAAGACATGCACCCTTTCTAATGAAAACTACATTATAGCTTCTTTTAGATTTATGGCCAGCAGTTCATCCAACTGAATATTAATACTTGACTTGACATATCATTCAGCATCAAATGTGGAAATGGGTGAACACATTATCTCTAGATCTCATTGAGCTTCATTCCAAAGAGTTTTGGCGGTCAAGTTTAATAATTCACTATTGTAAATATTTTTCATCGTCTACCAATAAGAAATCATCTTTAATACAACATTTAAAGTACCTATTACAAAAGTCACTATCACAGAAATCAACAATTTTCAATTCTACAAAATCCATGATTGGAAGTATTCTAGTTAAATTCATTTGAGGTCTCCACTTTAGCAGCATCCTTCCACGATTATCCATTACTTTCGTAACCACAAAAAACTACTTAACTAATTCCCACAATTACACTCCACAATCATCAAACACACTTCTCTACGTCATAAATAAATACAAAATCGGCATACCGAGACACATCGAAACCGCAGCTCCATGCGAGCCGGCACGACGCAACACAACGCACACCGTTCACATCATCAGCACTCCACATTGAACGGTTATTATCTACCAAAAAGAGCAACTGAATCAGCGAATACATAATAACTACTTTTACTCCATTCGAACTGCAAGCACCGCCGTTTTAAATTAAAACATCTCACAGCATCATACTCAACGTGTCAAAATCAAAGCTAAAGTGAGTCACAGAAAGCATTCGAAAAACAGAACCAAACACTTGAAAGAAAGAATATCAGCCAAAAAAATTCAACGAGCGAATTAATAACAACTACTGTTACTCCATCAGAACTCCGAAACACTGCAAACGCCGCCGTTTTATCTCCAACATCACATTCCGTTAATCGAAATCAACCGCTAAGGTGAGTCAGCGAAAGCATTCGAAAAACATAACCAAACAATTGGAAGAAAAAACAGAGAGAGAGAGAGATTGAACAGTTAAGAGAGAGTACGAGGTAGCGCGGCGGCTCCGGCGTGGAAGCGGGCGGCGATGGGAGGCTCGATTATCATCATAGTATATTTTTTATTGGCGTGGTTTTTGGTTGGCAGAGAATATTATGAGAGATCCATAGTGATTTGAACTAGAAGATGAGGCTTTGTTTTTTGCTACGGTTCCTGATGATCAGCTACGGACTAAACCATTGTAAGGTTTCTACGCCTGGTCACGAGTCCTACTTTTGCGGGTCGATCCGATCCGATTTTATTCCAACGCATAGGAAAAAGTAACCCAATCTGCTTAAAAATAACCCACCCCAATCAGCTTAAATTTTTCCAACCCAACTTAAAAATAACTCAACCCTTAAAAAAACATAAGCCAACCCAATCGAGTTAAAAATTCTAAACCTAACCAAAAAATCACTCTCAATCTATGAATCTTAGACACTTTTCTTAAATGACGTATCGGTGTTCGATACCGACACTCGTATGACACCTATAGGACACGTATCCGTGAAGTGTCTAATTCAAAAAGTATTTTTTAGATTTATGATAATTCTAATAGAATTCTAACACAATTTTAAAAAAGAAAAATATATTAATTTTCTAAAAGTTCAAATTTTATTGTATAAATTGTCATTATGATTATAAAAATAAGAAACAAATCCTTGTGAACAGTCATAAAAAACTTCTTTCTGCTCCAAAAAAAAATAATTTGAAACATACTTGTGCACATAAATATTTATTGTCAATTTATATAATTCATAATTATATAATTTATCCTTGTCCGTTGTTAGTGTTTGTGATAACTTAATCCTAAATCTAACCTTTCCTCCAATTAATCCACAAACTCACAACCAACATGGCGCGGCGCGGTGTGTTATGACAACGAACATCTCAATCGATTTTGGATTTTTCTCAGTTGACTCGACCTCGAACTCGCGAGTTTAACAAGTCTGTCCGAGTCTACACCGAGTTTTCCAAAAAAAACAAGTTCACTCAAGGTTCACTAGCCAAGCTCCAATTGACTCGTAAACTCGAACAGGTTGACCCGCGAGTTTGATAACCCTATTTAACGTATCTGACCCGACCCGAGTACACGCACGTGACACCACAGCCCTACCTTACAGGAACACAACGCCGTCGTTTCGCGTCGAGCAATAAAAAATATCCATCCCAAACACCTTAGCGGTATTTCATGTTCGTTGTTCTTCGGTTACAGTTAGAATATTGTTTCTCTCTCTGAAATGGTGGAAAAGAGTAAGAGTTCTAAACGCTGAGTTCCGACTTCCACAACACTGTGCTCAAGTGTATCAGGCCGTGGTTAGTTTATTTTCTTGTCTCTCTTAAATTTAATTTCTCAGTGCAATTGCATGCTGTAACGATGGCTGTTGAGTGGTTGTGGTTGAAAAAAATGATTAAGATGACAAAAATGCGAGGATTTAAGCTCGTTACTTGGAATTATTAAGTTCTTCATTGATTTGTTTTCCCTCTTAGCTAATTAATCGTCAATTTGAAACTCATAGCAGCTTTTAATGTCTAAAACAAAATGAAATGATGTAGTTCATAGAAAAACATGTTCCTTATGTGTGAATGATGCTTGGGAATGGATTTATAAAAAATAAAAGAAAAAACAAGACTCTTTTTTTAAATATTTCCTTTGTTTTTTTCTATATTGTAATGCATTTAAAGGTAACAATTTGGTATTTTGAATGGTTATCCCTTACTTTTATGCCTGAAGCTTCCCTTGCAATCTTGATAATCCCTTATTTTATTTTGTGAATATCCACAATGCTTAATATCTTGTTATTCACAAAAATCTAAGATAAAATTGAACTCCCATTCTCGCCAAGTCCCTCCCTTAAAGCATAACCATTCTTGCAATCATGTTGTTTTTATGTATCAGGCTAGCTGTCACTTAATCTACTATTTATGTTGTGCTACACTGAAGCTGGAATATGAAGAATCTGCTATAAGCAAAAATTGGAATCAGAAACTGACTAAATTGCTTTGTCTCTGTGATGATTAGTATGAAAACAGTTTTTCTGTTTAACATTTGTTGGTTTGGCAAAAGTTTCATATTGACACCAAACATGCAGTCAATCATTTTTTAAGGCAAAAATAACTTATATGCTAACAAAATTAACTCTGTACTATTTGTAAGTCCTAGAAATTGTTTATGTCCTCATGATGTTCTGTCTTCTATTTTATTTTAGAGTTATTCGGGTTCTCAAGATGCTTGCACTGACAGATTCTCCTCTACTTATTGCTAAGACATTTGAAATCATTAAAATACCAGCAAGTACACGAGGCACTGTGGTAAGATCCAAAGAACTATGATTATTAATTTCTGGAAACCAAAATTTGCAAGATTGCATACTTTTAACATCAGACGTTTTGGCTCTAGGAAATGAAAGAGTGAGTGAACTCATCTCAGTTTTTTTTTTTAATATCAGGTATGTGCTGCAAAAGGTCCAAGACCAAGGTATCCCAGAGTTTGGAAGACTAATAAAAAAATTGGGACCATTTCCAAGTCTGAGAAGCTTGTTAAGTCTGTAAGTCCTTTCATATGGCATTTCCTTTATTACAAGAGAGAAAATATAGGACATTCAGCATAAAACTGTTAGAATACACCATAGAAGCATTATTATAAAGACTTATTCCATTTGATACACATGATGAGAGGGTATTTTATTTCCCCTAAATGAGATATTCATGCCTATAAACTTAATTTATTACAATAAGATTTAAAATATGATGATTTGATTCCCAACATCCCCCTTGAGTTGAAATGTATACATCATTTATGTATCCCAACTTGTTACAAATATAATCAATCGTCCTCTTAGGAATTTAGTAAAGACATTTGTCCATTGGTCAGTAGAGTTGACAAATCTTGCCGTAATATCCCTTTACTTTATCTTTTTCTATGATGAAATAAGAATTAAGTTCAATATGTTTGGTCCTCATGACATACTAGATTTGAAGCAATATGAAGACCAACTTGACTACCACAAATGAGTGTCATCAGACTAGTATCTTCGAACTTGAGTTCTTTGAGCAGCTATTTCATCTATAAGATCTCATGTGTTACTGATGCATGACTCTATATTATGCTTCAACACTTTATCATACTACGACATTTTGTTTCTTATTCTTCCACAAAATTAGGTTGACTAATTAGCGTTCCAATTTGCTTTGTTTAAGGGAACTCAGCAAAATAGTAAAATAAGTCACAGAGAATGTTGCTGCATTGATACCATGTTACAAGAGAGAAAATGGAGGCATATTGAGCATAAATCCACATGTCAGAATGCTCCACGGATGCATGATTGTATAGGCTTATTGCATTCATTACATATGATTAGATCATAGGATATTGTGTTTCCCCTATATGAGATATTCTTGGCTATAAACCAAATTTATTACAATAGATTCAGAATGATATTATTTGATTATCAACACCATATATTCATTTCTGTTGTTAATTTAAGCTTCATTTTTGTTTTCTCTGGGAAGTTGTGGCCTTCTCATTTAATTTGGAAACTTTTGTACTTATTTTTCTTGGTTGCTTTGTGTTTCTGAAAAAGTATTTTCTCTATGTCTTATACAGATTAAGGAACTGTCAAATGTCAAAGAAGAAGTTTATGGAGCTCTTGATTCCTATGTTGCTTGGGAATTAGAATTCCCTTTAATTACAGTAAAAAAGGCGCTCAAGACCCTAGAATTCGAACAAGAGTGGAAGCGTGTAATACAGGTACTTCTAAAATAGTAATGCAACATTATTTTGTATGCTTTCTTTCTTTCTCTAAAGTTGCACTGACCCATTGCTTTTGATATCCCTAAAAATAGATGTTCAGCCCGAAATTAGTATGTTTTTCTGATGTTATTTATTTATTTATTCTTGTTTGTTTCCCTATTCTTTGAATGGTACTGTAGGTAACAAAATGGATGTTAAGCAAAGGTCAAGGAAAGACAATGGGAAGCTATTTTACATTAATTAATGCTTTAGTAAATGATGATCGACTTGATGAAGCTGAAGAGCTTTGGACAAAGTTATTAATGCAGTATATGGAAAGTTTGCCTCGTAGATTTTTCGATAAAATGATATCTGTCTACCGTAAGAAGGGCATGCATGAGAAGATGTTTGAGGTATTATGATTTTCAACTCTATCAATTTAAACTATTTACTCAGTAACATTACTGAGTAATAGTTGTCAACTTAACATGTCCCTATATTAATATGAGTGGAAGATACTTTATTTGAAGTTACTTCAGACTTAACGCGTCATGGATATTCACTTCTTGATTTCTCCTGTAGATATTTGCAGACATTGAGGAGCTTGCTATGCGACCTAGTGTTTCTACTGTCGCAATGGTTGGAGAAGCCTTTAAAGAGCTGGGTATGCTAGACAAATACCATAAGTTACATGCAAAATATCCACCACCACAATGGGAATATAGATACAGCAGAGGAAAGCGTATAAAAGTCAAAGTGCAATCTCAATCTACACAGGTCAACACATGGACAAAAAGGCTTGAGAATGTTGAACCAGACTCAGACTTAAACAACAATTATAGATCTTCTGAAGAGACTTCGGAGATGATTGATGACCAGCAACTCGAACAGGATAATGATGGAACATCCATGGAACTTGAACAAATTTCAGACATAAACGAGAATTATATATCTGAAGAGACTTCAGGGATAATTGATGACGAGCAACTCAGGCAGGATGCTGATTTAACATCCATGGAACTAGAACAAATTTCAGACAGTTCATATGACATTATGGAACCTATTTTAGATGTCTAATGGGAGAAAGATGATATAACATATCTATCAGGTGACTCTGTTGGCAGTTAATGTCATTAGTTGGAATCGTTGTTTCCATGTCCATCTCCTACAAGTTGTTCGAAGGTTAGAATGAAGACACTGTAGAAGTAGAACAAGAAATTCATGTTTTTAAAATTTTCACAATGTGTGATTGAGAATCTGCTAATGGCCATTTCATTTGAGGATGACAAATACATCATTTAACAAGCCTGCAATCAAACAATTCAGACATCCTGCAATCAAGAAGCCAAAGAGTGGAGGATCTACCAAGCCAGTATCAGTGCATAATTAGAAGTGGGTGCAAGGACTTGAAAATTTCCCAGATGCATGACTTTATATCGAGATTGGGTGACTTTTTCTGCATTAAAGAGACTTTGATAAGACTATTATGCAGGCTGATGTTATACTGTTGCTCATATGTATATTATTCAAGTTCTGATTTATGGATAACATTTTCAAAATCCAGACTACTGCATGGCATGATGGCATGGTAGCCTTGGACTATTGGTTGCATAAAGTTGTCCACCTTAGATCAATTTTCCTTGTCTATAATGCTCTAAGTTTGTCCCCATACTCTACTATGCATCATGTCCAACGATATGTCACGTGATATTTGTTGTGAAATCTTAATGTGTGATTTTCATGGTACTTTAGTTGTTGGGCTATGAAGAAGTTCATCCAAACATTTTTCTTATTTCAAACAAGGCCATTTGTAATATTTTTTGGGGGCTTTGAGCTAAAAGCAAGTAAGTGACAACATAGTCAATCATACTCCATAGCTACAACATGCATATTTACACTATCTGTTTTTCTTTTCCACTTTTTTTTTTCTACTTACTCTTATTAAAGTTTTTTTTCCTTTTCACCCATAAAAATAAGTTTTTCTTTTGGTGGAAGTTTGATGATTTAAAGATTAACTTCTGCTTTTGATTTCTAGCAGATATTTGAATTTAGCTGTGTACTGTCATCCAAATATCATATTAGACCAATTTTGATTCTCCAATATGTTCTTTATTAAATATTAACTATGAAATAATAATAATAATAATAATAATCACTGTTTTTTTTGTTTTAATTTCTCTTTTTTTACTTTCTTTATTTATCATAATAAAATATTTTCACTCATTTCTTACAATTCTTTGTTTTTTTCTTTCCTTTCTTCTATTTATTTCCACTTTGTCAAAGAAAACATTTGTGGATTTTAATTATACTACATATGGTGATGACATGACTTTATTAAGTTAGTTAATCAAGTAAAAAAAACTTATAAATCAATTCATTATTGAAAAGTCATAATAATCTCTAATTATGTTAATAAATGTATTAAATATTCAACTAAACACAGATATCAAATTACATAATTGTGATTTAAAAAAATCTAATTCACTTTGTTAGGATAGAGAAAAGTAAAGTTACAGAATAATAATACCGAGGACCAAAACTAAAAATAATCCAATTCAAAATAACTTTCATCATTTATTATATATAAAGAAAACATAAAAACAATTTCTTTACATAAATATTTTATTTTACGTAGTAATACAATTTAATTGATAAAATCATTTTAATAAATTCTCCAACAAATAAACATTGTATTATTTTTTATATTACAAAATCAAAATTTGAGGGAAAATATTTTTATTTATATTAAACGCAGTTCTACAACCGAAATGAAAACATATCGCAAGGTATTTTCTCTCTCTTTTAAATTTAGAAAATAAAACACTATTATTGCTTTTTACCTGAATATAAAAAAATAAAAAATTAAATGAGTAAGTATTTAATATAATTTATACAAAGTCAATCTTAGAAGAAAAAAAACTAAGATTATGCTAAGGTGATATTTAGCTAAAAGTTTCAAAAATTTCAGAAGCAATAATTAATTAAGTTTTTCAAAATTAGTTTTTTTGAAAAAAAAAATTTAAAATAGACCCAATTTGAAGTTTTTGTACAATTAGTTTAAAATAGTTTGGGTCTAGCTTTACTTAAAACTCTACTTTACTAGTTTAAAAGTTTAATATGTAGAAAGTTATTTTAGACTTTATTTTGTGACAATTTTACATCAAAATAAAAGTAACAATAAGTGTATTTTCCTAAAAAGGAAATAGTTATATCATTTTATTACCCTAAAATATAAAAAAAAATCATAAAAGGGAATAAAATAAAACAATGTTCTTAAAACCAACCTTTAAGTATCCTCTGAGCAACAGTGTTATTTTAACATACACATTAAATAAAAATTACTATAAAAGATTTTGACGTCGGAAAGAAACATGCTGTGATCCAACATTGATTGAGTTGTTTAAAATAAATAAAAAAAGTGGTGTGTCATTATAAAAGTTTAAGAGACTTTAAATTTATATAGCTCGTATTAATCTCTAAAATATATATAGGACACAAATAGATGAATCTACATATTATAAAATTATATAAATTAATAATAAAGATTTATCTGTGTTAATTTTTCTTTTGTAGTAGAAAAATATTTTTCATGGTTGATTCAAAAGAATTTGTTACTTGTACCGACCAGTCCTCGGACGTCGTTGACCGCTAATAATGATGATGGGGGCACGTAAGCAGGGTCCCACGAGCGGCGTGGGTCGGTGTCTTGCAAGGCACGTGGGCCAAGGCGCCGAGGAGTGGTCAAACGTCGATCACCAGAATGTACTGAGGTGTCCTTGGCGATGAGACGTCAAACATCGATGACTCAAACAGCGAAGCTAGGCCACGAGAGGTGGATCCCAGACAACACGTCAATTATCAGTTAGGGAGAAGCCTAGATCACGAGAGGTCCATGCGTGCAGTATGGATGCCGTGCTCAGGCGTAACACAAGTAAAGAGCCACTGGGAGAGATACGACCCGTGAGGGTCACGTTCCAGGGGTGAGCTGCATGCATGACACATGAACAACTAGGGCACTCCCAGGACGGATGACCCTAGAGATTAGGTGCACGAGTTGGTACCCAGGTGGTCATTCCGAAAGAGGTTGCACTCCAATAAGGGAGCCTTACGCGCTAGATTGCCCTAAGAGTGGGTGATAGCGGCGCTAAGGCACACCCTCAGTAACCCTAATTGCGGTTAGCGGAAACCGTAGAAACCCTAGAGTATATAAAAGGTAGTAACAAACCTAAGAAGGTACGCTATTTTCATACACAATTTCTTACGCAACTTTTACGCTGATACACACAGTTTACACAAAGAGCTTTTTACAACTTACTTTCGGTGTTTCCTAGCCCTATACTGACTTGAGCGTCGGAGTGCAAACGGCCTCTAGGACGCCCTTTGTCTTTGTGATTTCAAGTGTTAGATTGAAGGAAGGCATGAATGAAGGCAAAGACAATTGGGCGTGTGATCGTCGTAGACGTATGAAGACAACAGAGTCAACCAGCAAGAACATTACTTATTTTTGTAGTCATAATAAAAATTTATATAATAAGTTTGAGTTTTTAAAAAATTAATGTATATTTCTTATTTTCAAAATTATGTTAGAGTCGTAGAATTGTAAGAAATTCAACAAATATTTTTTTTAATTAGACACTTTATCAATATGTGTCTTATGAGTGTTGGTATCAATACGGATGTTCAACAGAGACGATGTCCGAGCCTCATAGCTTTAGATTGATCAAATTATCCCCCATTCACTTGGTGCATGATATACATAATATAGAATAACATCCATTAGATAATCAATTTCTAGTATCTCTCAGCCAATATGTTTCCCAATCATTATTTTTCACCACCCCATATTTCATCTAACTCTCTTTTTAATAGCCACTATCATATTATTATTAAAAGAGATATAATATATTAACTACCCTACATTATATTACAATTAAAAAATAATAATTTTTAAATTGTATTGATAAAATCACATTGTTATCTTTTAATTTACCATTATCAAACTAACATTTTTCTTATCATAATTATAAAACATGGACTATGTCTTTATTGAACACCAAAAAATCTCCATATAAAAATAGTTATTTTTTTTAAAGCACAAGAAATTATATTTTGGTTGCAAACTTCCAACCAAAAATTATATCTGGCCAAACAAAAATTATAAAGATGATGAAAATCCATTCCTTCTTACTATTAAGTTCAATAGCTCAATCACAAAAATTAATTTTCATATCAGCCTTACTAAGCTTTTTCTTTGTTTGGAATTTTATAAAACTTGAGTTTTGTTTATATGAAATTAACATTTTTTTAAAGTATAATCTAATGACATTTAAAAAAAAATACATGATAACTTATTTAAAAACATATCTTACAACAAAATACTTAAGTTTAAAAAAAATCATTCAATTAACTTTTAAATTGTCTTCTGACGTGATTATTACTAACTCATTTAACACTTAAAAGTATAATTAATGTATGATATATACTATATTAAGAAAAAATTGATTAATATAATAATGTGCACTTTATTTATTGTAAGTCTAATATAATTTATTTAAAATCAGTTATAAGACCTATTAAATATTAAAAAAATACAAAATCTTAATAAAAATAAATGAGTATATACTAATTTATAAACTTTAACTATTAAATAATATTAATTAAAATTAAGATGATATTGTATTATATAAAATGTATCCCTTATTATGAGTAGAAAATTCAATTTGAATGCTTTTATTTGAGATGATTTAACTTTGAGCCAAAATATTATAACAAAATTCATTAAAATAATAATAGTATTTACTTTATTTGTTGTTGGTATAATGTAGTTGGTCTAAAGTTGGTTATAAAATCTCTTAAACATTAAAAGAAAGTTACAAGATCTAAATCAATAATAAATTGTGATACTAACTTATAAACTTTAACCATTAAATATATTGGTTAAAATTCAAAGAATATCATATAATATAAAATACATCCCTTATTATAAGCACCAGAAGACTCAATTTGAATATTCTTATTTGAGGTGATTTAACTTTGAATTGAAATATATACAAATAATATTATCTGTTTATTTAAATAAGTCACTCTATCAAAATTGAAAAAGTTTTTTAATAAACCAAATTTCTATTTTTCTAAAGATAAAAACTGATATATTTAATTAAATAGATTTATCTTTCCATTCAAATATTATTATTATCTTAATTGCTTATTTAATTTGAATAAGGTACAACTTTTGTCTTTTAGTTTCTATATTTCAAAATTATTTGTTATATATATAATATTTTGTTTATATGATAGGTTTTATTTTCCAAGTGATTGGTAATAAAAAAAAGGTGAAATTAGCGTGAACTCATGTTCCTTTGAAAATAACAGAATCCTGAACAGTCTCCCTCCGTCACTGCCTCACCTCAAAAGCCACACTTCATCCGTCGATGCTCACTGCATGGCTCTTCCGTCAGAGCCTCACCGCCGTCGCCGCCACCACAACAACCACATCGCCACCTTCCTCCAATCCACCGCATCCAACTTCGCCTCTCTCTTCAACCCCCCAAACCCTCCATCTCTGACGCTTCCGCACCCGCCCTCTTCACTTTCTCTCCCTCTCTTCTTCGCGCCGCCGCTCTCCGCCTCCAACGCCCTAGACTCCGCCGCGACCGCCTCCGAGCCCGCGCGCCCCGCCGCGAAGTCGGTGCGCGTCGCGCGGCTGGGCGTCAATGGGAAGGGCGGCGGCGGGGGGCCCGCCTTCGTCGGGCAGGTGTTCAGCATGTGTGACCTCTCCGGGACGGGCCTCATGGCCGTTTCCACGCACTTCGACATTCCCTTCATTTCGAAAAGGTTCCTCCCTTGGAATTGTATTGTTTTTTTGTTCATTTGAATTAGTTCAAGATGAATAGAAATAGGGATTTTTAGTTCCTGAAAGTAAGGGTTCCCGTGATTTTTTTTTTTTAAATTTCGTTTTGTGTTTTCATTTTGAATTTGAATTACGAGAATGGCATCTTTCATTTTGTTTGCGACAGGAGAAATTTAAATGTTAAATCGATTTTGGGGTGGATTTGAGTGGTAGGAACTAGGAAGAGAGAGACAGACAAAAATATGAAAGGTTTGAGAGAGAAAGTGAAAAACGTGACAAGTGATGTGATGAGAGTGGATGAGTGGTGGGAAGAAAATGAAGTGGAATGAGATGGATGATAAAGTGATTATGTGAATATAATTAGCCAATACAAAAAATGAAACATTTGAACACAGAAGATAAAGTGAACAAAAAGTAGCATTTTTATAATAAAAGATGAAACAAAAAATAAAACTAGAGAACTTTTTTTCAAATAAAAACTGTCTAGGACTTGTATAAGTATTTAGAAGAACTTATTTAAGCTTATCTTGCGGCGTACGTATTTGTGAAAAGAAAGCTAATGAAAATAAAATGTTATGTGCACCAGCATATTTCAATAAGCTCTCTAGATGCCTGTTTGAATTTGTGTTTTAGCACAATATAATTGTGTCAACTCTGAAGCTTAGTATTTATAATGTAAGTCTTATGACACATGCTTAATAAGGGTTTAATTAAGTATTTAACCAACACAACCATATCATATGTGAGGCTTGAGTTTGGTTGCTCTTAGTGATCTTACTATCGGAATGAGATGCTAAGATTTAATATGAGATGCCAGTGAGATAATCTCTTACTTGTGTAGCAAACGTGGGGCCATCTTGCAATGGCTTCGAAGAAGCTTAGGAGTTGCTGATTATAGATTGGTGAACATTGAAAGGAATTTTCAGCTAAGATAAAGATGGCTTGGTTGAAATTGTTAGTCATATAGATTAAGCTTATGCGTTCCTTATTTTTTCTGGAAATATGAATTCTCACCTATTATATATCACCTGCAGAAGCCCTGAGTGGCTGAAAAAAATCTTTGCAGCTATCACCAAGAGTGAGAGGAATGGCCCTGTATTTCGCTTTTTTATTGATCTAGGAGATGCAGGTTAGATATATAAATATTCTGCTTTTCTCTATGTATTATTGTATGTTGTAGCCTCTTACCAATCCATTTCTTTCTTATCATTTGCTTCAAGGTTGTTTTGATCAATATTCCTATCTAGTTTTTTCTATAAAACTTGATGAAATTTATGTTTATGATGGTACATAAATAGCATTGTGTCCTCTAACTCGTATCAAGGCCGATTAATTTTGCTAGCCTTTGAATGTTCATCAGTATTTTAAATAGAAAAAAAAACATTTTGCTAGAGTGGATTGAGTAACCTAAAGGTAGGGAGGAATAAGATACAGGATATGAAAAACTGATACAAGGAAAAAAATAAAGACTCAAGAAAGCAACAAGGCTGTCCAATCTATGGATATCTGAAAGATGGCAACTAAAATTAAAGTGGCCATGTGCTACACACCAATTAAAAGCCAAAAAGCAAGTGGCAGATTGGCACCTTCAACGATGCAAGCATTTGGGTCTAATCACGTGCATCAAAGGGTTTCATATACTACATGCTGCCATTAATTAAGTCTTATCTTCCTTATTTTACCATACCTTTTTATGAAGCCAACAAAAACTGTTCCAAAGTGAAGGAAGGAACTAATAAACTGAGTGAACATGCCCCAAGAATCCTAAAGGATTTTTCCATGCATATAGCTACCCGCAATGCAAATATACAGGCCTACGGTGTCAGATAGAGATCTCATGATGAGTAATATATTCCCGGAACATAGAATATATTTTGTATTTTTTTCTATGTTCCAATTTATCAGTGTTAGCTCCCTGCTCGTCCATGAATTGACTCTATTATCATCATTAGTTTGGTTAATGATAATATCTAATCAATAATTATTTTTTCACTTATTACTGACCTTTTAAATGGCATTAGTTTCATATGTCAAAAAGCTGAATATTCCAAGCGGTGTAGTGGGTGCCTGTCGTCTTGACCTGGCTTATGAACATTTCAAGGTAGTGTTGACATTTTCAATTAAATGTAGTTGTGTTGATTTAAGCATGCCCAGTGAAGGTTCTATGTAATGAGGTTGTTTAGACATATCGATGCATGCAGATTTATGTTCCTAATTATGGAATTTGATATGTTAATGTTCTTTCTTACTTTTATATTTTTTGCTTAATTTATAAAATGGTACATTACACTTCATGCAGGAAAAACCTCACTTGTTCCAGTTTGTTCCAAATGAGAAGCAGGTATTATTAGTTTTTCATTGTTGCATATCTTCCAGTTTTGTTCACTGTCTGTATTGATAATAAATGCATCCCCATTAGGTCAAGGCAGCCAATAAACTGCTGAAGGCAATATCACAGCATGGTATCAGGAAAAAGGTTGATGGGGTTCCTGTGTTTAGTGCCGAGAACTTAGATATTGCAATAGCAACTACAGATGGGATTAAATGGTGTGTGTTTCTCTGCTTCTTCCTTGTTTCATGTGAACTATAGTTTTTTACCACAACTTATTATCTTTTTGATTTGAAATTTAAAGTCAAACAAATAATTATTTTGGCTTTTCAATGGATGGATACCTCTTTTTTTTTTATTAAAGTAAGTAATTCAACATGAATCTCTCTACTTGTTTCTTTTCCAATTGTACATGGAAAGCTTTAATATATGATTTCTTTTGGGATTATTTTGGTCAGTTTTTCATCCTTGCTGATAGTAGTTTGTGATATGCTATTTGTGTTAGGTTTTGTGCTTACTCTCAATTATTTATCCCTTTCTATTTCATTGATACAAAACTCTTCAGATAAAAAAATGTTTCTACCAAAGCAGGGAACTGAATATATTATGCTTACATTATTTCTCTTTGTTCAATCAGGTATACTCCCTACTTCTTTGATAAAAATATGCTTGACAATATTCTCGAAGAAGCTGTTGATCAACATTTCCATACCTTAATCCAAACTCGGCACATGCAGCGGCGACGGGATGTGGTTGATGACAACTTGGCAGCGGAAGTGATTGAGGAAATGGGTGATAATCTAGGGGAGCCACCAGAGGTATGATCAAATTCAAGAAAAATTATTGTTTAACGAAGTACCTGATAGAGAAAGAAAGTTTTCTTTTTCCAGCCGTAGTGCAAAATAATCTCATAGAATGGAGTTTTGGATAAGAATCATTTATGAATAATTTAGAATTTATTTAAAATACAAATAAGCAGGGTTGTACATTGTTGGAGATCCCACATCGACTAGATATAAGACTAATTTATTGTATATAAGACAATCCTCATCTTATAAGTTGATTTTGAGGTTGAGTTAGGCATAAACATAATAATATGGTATCTAACCATTAACAGATTATCCACACATATCTAGTCCCACGCACAAGATGTCTATGCTTCGGCATGAGAGGGTGTATTGAAGATCTCACATCGACTAGAGATAAAACTAATATACAGTATATAAGTGGAGACAATCCTCACCTTACAAGCCATTCATAGTTGTGTAGTTCAAGGTCATTGCTGTGGTAACCCAAATAGCAGCTGGGATAGGGCATCTATTCTATTTTTTTCTAATGTGTCGCCTATCTCTTGATTTGACACCTCACTCTCACATCTCTTCCAGCCATCTCCGGCAGTATTTTGTGACCATCTTTGGTGGCGTGGCGTAGTCTGCAGTTGGTTTGACCCCTATTTTGACGACTTACGCTCTTGTCTACGGTTGCAGAAGGTTTTTTAGAGAAGAGAAGATGATTGGAATTCTGGGAGGAGGTGGCATTAAAATGGCTGTGTGAGAAAATGATTAGGGTTTTTTAATCGCTAAAGTCTCTGAGTTTTGGGCCTGAGTCAAATTGGGCCCTTCTATACCCAAAACTGTCCTATAAGAAACTTTGTAATGGTTAAGAATATTTAAAAATATATGGAAAAAACATTAATACATAATTATGTATTACATAGCTATCTAGTATTATATAATAGAGATAAATATGAAACATTAATCTTGTTCCGGCCGGTTGACTTGGATCACCTTCGTGTGTATCTACGAATTGCGCTTCAAGAGCCTCTTCGCTTATGTTCCAACGTTCTCCTTCCTCCGCCGTGAGCACCTGAAACAGAGAGACAAATGGCGCCCTCGCGGCCGTTTGCACTCCGACGATCAAGTCAGCTATTGGACAGGAAACACCAAACACTTCTTGTCGCAGAACACCGTAAGATCAATGTCCAGAGAAATGTGTAACTGAATTCTCTCAAATGAGTTAACTGGTATGCGAATATGTGAAAACGTACCTTGTTCTGTTTACCGTAAAACCTTATATACCTTCCCAGTGTTCCTGTCCACGTGTCAGCTTGAGACTTGCGTATTCTGTGGGCGCTCCTTAGCAACACCGTTCCTAGTCTTAGGGTCTTCTCAGTGTGTAGGATTGCCCTGTCGAAGTGCAACTCGTGCGGGGGGTGACTGCATGGGTGCCAACTCATGCGCCCATTCTCTGAGTCACTCGTCCTGGGAGTACCCTGCCTTCCTTACGTGCCATGCATGTGGATTACCTTCTGGGACGTGACCTCTTCAGGGGTCGTTTATGTCCCAGTGGCTTTCCAGCGGTGGTGCGTACTGCCGCGTCCCTACACCTCATGTACAAATCCTTTGTGAGTTGGGTCTCTCCCTTCTGGTACTGGGGGTGTGGCTTGAGAACCACATTTCTTTACCTATTATTGTTGTCGGGGATGCCGAGGCCCGAGGCCTCCACGCCCCTACCGTGCCGCTTCCTACTGTGCCGCCTCCTACTGTGCCGCCTCCTCCACGGTTATCCTTGCCCGTGGGTATCAGGAGGGGACACTTCCCTAGCATGCCAAACTTCCCGAGTGCCTTTATTATGCTGAGCCTGGGCGACGCCCGAGGCCGTGGACCTTAAAGAAACTCCTTCCTGTCCTGTAGTACTTCATAATGGATCCTTCTTTTGAGGTCCCACTATGTTGACTTTGGTCAACGCCCGAGGACCGTACGGTACAAATCTTTTGATGGTTAAAACCTTGTAAAAGATACCTTTATGCTACAAATAGACACAATACAAAGAATGAAGTTAATATATTGTGAATAAAGTCTTCAAGGCTTATTACACACAAAGTGAATATGAAATAGTGTGTTGTTGTTCGGAAAAAAAAGAGAGTTTAAGCTTAAAACAAATTTTCTCAAATCTTTAAGTCAGATAAACAACTTCAGATGATATATAATAATTTGATAGTTTGTTAGAACATAAGTTTAAAGGAGTTGTTGTGTTCAGAAGCTTATGAGTATAAACATGCTAATATGTAAGAGTGGAATATGCAGCACAACATTTTGTCCTAGTTCTCCTCCGAAAAGGCTAGAGGCTATATTTGCATTTAGTTTTCTAATACGTGATGATGATGCTAGAGGAAGTATTCTGAAAGTGTTATATTTAGAATCCTGTCTCAGTGACTCCTTCATCCAGACTTCAAATCCTGTCTTTTTGAATACATTCAAGAAAAAACTATCAGTAACATAAATTTAGAAATACTTCAAATTCAATATAGAAGGCGTATCAATTCAAAATGCTATTCATGAGACCAACAATTAAAGGCACCCGATATGATCTGTGTATATTTAATAAAAAGGTTGGTCTGAGATACCTCATTATATTTGTTTAAAAGGGATGAACTTGAGTTATACATAACATTAATATCTACTAGTCCTGTTTCTCTCAAAAACATGGGTTACTATTGTTGATTTTTCCTGACAGGTTCAGGAGTTGCTTGACGAAATGGGTCATCCTAGTATACCACTAAGTGTTATTTCAAAAGCTGCCGAACTCCAGTTCCATTATACTGTTGACAAAGTATTTCTGGGTAATAGGTGGTTGCGGAAAGCGACAGGCATACAACCTAAATTTCCATATTTGGTTGACTCATTTGAGAGAAGGTATATATATTATACGCTGTTTTCAAGCCTTTGAAACTGAAATGTATAATTCATGACTTTGGAACTCATGTCTTTACTTCAGTGGTTTCCTTGTCTAGGGTTTTCATGCATTAAGAAAAAGTTTTTAGCAAATCTTGTCTAAGAATAAATAATATTTTTACTAAATTCAGATAACTTTGGTTGGATATGTAACTAATTTAGCATAATTTAGTGTCCGGGTTTGTTGTACATAAGTTAAACTCTGAAATCAGGAGCTGTATTATTAGATTATTCAGTTGTTTGTGCTGTTCATTGACGGTAGTTTTTCATCTTGTGCTTTGCTTTTTTTTTTTCTCTCAACAGCTTGAATTTACTTTATCATTGCACCTGCGGAAATGTGCAAATTTGATTCAGATTTTGTTAAACTTGTATCATTGGTTTGTTAGGCTCCCCATCTAGAGTTTTTTTGTCTCATGTGCAGTCACTGCTTAAAAGAAGCCTTTCCTATTAGTTATAACTGTAGAAATGCAGAATGGACAGGATTATGTAGGGATTTAAAATGGGAGTCTGTCATCAGTCATCCCCGTTCCCTTCTCTAGAATTTGTCTGTGAAGGTTTAAAATCCACTTATATATGACACACTTAGTGTAAGCTCAATTTGAGAAAGTTTTATTGTTCTGAAAGTACTTTGATGTCTTCTTTTTGTCATCTCAAATTACCATTTATATATTTCCTCCCACTTTAATAACTAAACTTGAACATGTTTAGTCCAGTTTCTTATTTACTGCAACTTTTTTGACGAGTTTATTTGATTGGTCATTCATATATATTGTTATTAATACTGGAAAATAGATTGCAAATTCAGAGTCAAGCTCGACTAGGAAAAGAACTGTTAGGAACTATGCTTTGGAAAGGAACTGTTGAAGATCGCAATCAACTATAGATATGCTAAAATTATAGAATATAAATGGGAGAAAATTTTACCTTGCATGTTGGTTTTGCAATGTTGAGTTACTCTTAAAAAAACCCACTTTCTAAGATGGTATTAGGTCAATTGTAGTGAGGGTTGTTGGTCTATATGGTCAAATTATAGTATATAAATAGGTATATAAAACTCATTTTACAAGTCCATTTTGTTAAGTTGAGTTAGCTTTAAAGGATCAATGCTAGAATAGGTAGATGATCAAAGCTGCCAATTACATATTCTGCTCCTTGCCCTAAAGCCTACCCAAATGATTCTTGTGCCCTTTAAGTCTCTAATGTAGTAATTACATTAACAATGTCAGCTTCTAAGGAAATAACGAAGAATGGGCTTAGGCCCATATATTTGTATTTTCTTATTTATAAATGCATAACCCTATGCCCCTCTCTCTCTCTCTCTTATCTTAATAAATATCAAAAACAGAATCAACATATTATTAGAAAATAATCTGCCTATAATCAGATATCGTCTACCCAATAATTTACCCCATTCTAGAGCTTGCAGAATACCAATGTAAGTGGCAGCTACCAATTAGCTTCTGAAAAAGTGAGATTGCTGTTGGTTTGGCATGCCTGTATGTAGCACTTGAGTTGGGCAAAAGTAGGATAAATTCTTCTGATGGCAATGCCATAGATGATACGGCACTACCCCAACCACCTCCACCACTTCAAAAGGCCCATAAAAACAAAGAGCTAATTTCTCATTGAGGTGTTGAGCCAAAGAACTTTTAATAAAGGCCTTAAATAACCCATCTGCCCTACGTACGTTAAAGTCAACCTCCCTGCACAATTGATCAGCCCTTATCTGATCCATAGTTGTTCTTAGAGTAGGTTCTGTTTCAGCTCCTCCTTTGTACTGTCTCTGAGTTACCGATCTGATAACTTCAGCTACTATATTGAACAGAACATTTAAAGTTGGATGTCCAATGATTTGTAACATTATATTTGTTATCCTGCAGAAGTGAAGCTTCTTATCTGAGAGCTACCGAGTCAAGGCGTTGCCTTGAGAACCCTAAAGTGGAAGATGATGGGAAAATTTCTGAATGCGTAGACTCTTCTGATTGCGGTTTGGATGATAATACTGAAGCAATCAGACAACCTAGTTACAGGCTAAGTCTACCATTTGGTAATTGGTTTAATCACCTATGGCCAAAACAGTGTCATGAAAAAGCAAGATCATTTAAAAAAGGTGTAAATAAGGAAGATATGAAACCAACTCCCTTTCTTCCAAAAGTTACAATGGTTGGTCTCTCTACAGAGGAAGCTGGCCAGATGAGCAAAGCAAATTTAAAGAAGACAATGGAGGATTTGACAAGAGAGTTGGAGAAGACAGAGCTAGATAATATGGCAGGTGGTGGTGGTAAAGAGTGCACAATGGAAGATAGGGATCCACTATTTGTGGCAAATGTGGGCGATTACTATTCTAGTTTGGGAAAAGCAGGATCTGGTCGCTGGATTAGAGGAGGATCCAACTAAAACCTTTTTGTCACAGAAATTCAGTTTCAGGTTATCTAATAACATGTTACAGTGTTCGAGCTAAACATAAACCTCGGTTGCGGTGAATACTGAAAGTGGATGGATCAAGCTGAAGATTATGATTTATCTATGTTGTAAATGATTATTTTTGTAATTCATCAGTGATGCCCATTTTGCTCTGGGAAGTTAAATAAAACTGTTACAGAATGGCAGTAGCTATGTATAAACTTGATCCTGCGTAAAGAAAGAAAGTGTTATCAATCTTGTCTTTAGTTAGGCAGTATTTGGTCATGGACAATGGAATTTAACTTTACAAAATCCACTTTGGTAAATGTCCAATTTTTGTTGAAGAAGTTGCTGCTATTTTTTTTTTAATTTTCTTTTTCGAAAGTGTTTATGAAGAAGAGGTATCTTAAATCAGTAGTTAACATCTACTTGGTTTTCCATGATGAGTGGTTAAATAATTTAGTGTTCGAAATTACATCGGAATTAGTGTTTATTAGAAATAATAAGGAGCACTAATGTTTTTGCTATTAAGATCTCAACCTAACAGTAAAGAGAAAAGAAAACGTCTTTGGTCTTATTATAAATGTCCTTTTTTACAAATAATATTTTAGAGAGATTATGTTTTTTATAAAAAATTGTTGCAAATTTCCAGTTAGACGCACCTTTTGTATTAAATATTTTACAGATGGTTTTCTTATTAACTTTAGATATGTAATTGAAATTTTTTATAATTTAAACTTATTTTGGATTGAATCAATACTATTTTTTGTCACAGGTTTCAGACTGATTTTAAACCAAATTGTTATATTTGAAACGTTTTTTAAGTCAAGTTAACATTATTAAATGTCAATTAGAAAAAAATTGTAAGCAATTTGTAGATGAAATAAAACTATTTTTTCTTGCAGGGTTCCATAAAGATGAGAGGAAAATATTTAACTATTATCTTAGACAAAATTGAATTAATAATGGTTTCTATTAATTTCAAACAAATAAAAATTGTAAATATTAACATTTATACTTGCAATTCAATATACATGTATATTCTTATATTTTGGAACCTGCCATAATAAAAATGTATTTAAACAGAACCTAATTTTATGAAGAAATCAAAATGTTCAAACAAAATTTAAATATACTACACAGATCCACACAAACATCCCAGATCCAATATTATCGGCTAAATTCGAAAATTAGAATCAATTCAACTGTTTTTCTTTTCTCTCATGAAGGACACATTAAAACATTCACAAATTCAAGTTGTCTCTTAGACCCACGTGAATAGAGACAATTGGTCATATATTAATTAACAATGATCATTAGAGACAATAGTTATATATGAAATTGTCAGGTTTCTCACACCAAAACCTTTGAGAAGACCAACAATTGCTCTAACTTTAAGCTTGAAATGGTTTCAAATATAACTTAGAATCTTCTTCCCTCATTTTAGGTTAATAATATAACACCAGTTTCATTCACTTACACCTAATAACCTAAAAAACTTATTACTTTATTATAATATAATATTTTATTTAAAAAAAAAAAAGTTGTAGAGTGATTGTTATTTTTTATTATCATGTCATTCTCTATCTATTGCAGTTACAAAATATAGGAAAGAGCCTTGTTAATATACTCTTACATAAAAATTTAACTGTTCCTAAAGAGTAAGTTTCCTTTTATCTATGTATATTTTTACCTATGTATCAAACATACACGAACACAAACACAGAAATACGTATAATCTCTAAAATGTAAGACACGGGGACACAAATATACATATTGTATAATTATGACTTATATAAATTGACAATAAAGATTTATGTGCACAAGTATCTTTTAGATTTTTTTTAGCCGAGAAAGATGTTTTTATGACTGGTTCAAAAGAATTTGTTTCTCATTTTTGTAATCATAATAAAAATTTATACAATAAGTTTGAGTTTTTAGAAAATTAATGTATTTTTTTTAAATTGTGTTACACTACAAGAAAAAGAAAAACATGAAATAGAAACCAATTTTAGAGACCAATAATAATTAGTTGCTATAGTAACTAAATTAGAGACCATTTTAGAAATTAAAACAAAAATTGGTTTCTAAATTAGTTTCTATTATTGTTAAATGGTTTCTAAATTTCTATCTAATTAGCTATCAAGGTTTTAATTACCAATTATTTAGTTTCTAAATTTGGTAGCAAAAACCTTGGTTGCTAATTAGATACCAATTTAGAAACCATTTAACAATAATAGAAACTAATTTAGAAACCAAATTTTTTTTAGTCTCTAAAATTGTCTCTAATTTAGTTACTATAACAACTAATTATTTTTTGTTTCTAAAAATTGTTTATATTTCATCATTTTCTTGTAGTGTTAGAATCGTGTTAGAATTGTCAGAAATTCAACAAATATTTTTTTGAATTGGACACTTCACGGATACGTGTCTTACGAGTGTCATATGAGTGTCGGTGTCCGATACAAGTAAACGACACCGACACGTCATTTAAGAGAAGTGTTTGAGCTTCATAGTTTTTTACTAATAGTTATTAAGTTAGGGACCGTGTCATCTTTTTTATTGAGTACAAAATATTTTTATATATATTAATTTAGTTTCTAATAACTAATTTTTTAATTTAAGTTTAAAGATTATAATTATTCAAATTTAAAAATTGGATTATTTTTTTTAAAAGCATTTTAAAACTTAACCATATATTATTTTCATTTTTAAGAAATATATTACTTATAATTTTATGAAATACATTATTCGCATTTTTAAAATTTCCAAATTCTGAATATCAAACACAAAACTTTAAAATAATTTTAAAACAATACTCAGAATTGTAAAATTAAAATATTAATGATTTTAAATTAAATTATCTTAGTCAATTAGGACTAAATTAAAATATGTAGTAATGTCATGAATAGGTATGAGTGTGTTAGAAATTAAAGGTTATGTGTATAAGGTGAACACTAATAAGATATTTAAAAGGAATATATGAGTAAGATTGAACTATGGGGAATGTTGATTTACTAAGGTTTCAAGTTATTCTGTAATCCTTAAAAGCTATTTTGTCACCCAAATTAATAAAATTTTGATTAGATTCACAATGTAATGTTTATGTTAATTATATCTATAGAAGTCCAAAAAAATATATAAAATATATATATATATATATATATAATATAATATGAAGATTAATTATATAGTATGTGAAAACCATATGGAGAAAACATGCATGGCGTAATGCATATAAAGTTGTAAGCATGTAAATAAAGACGTAGGAACATAAATATTGTTTTATACAATTTTTTTTCATGAATTTACACTTTTATGCATCTTCAACACACATCAAAGATCCTTTATTAAATGGAGTGATATCAGCTAAATATGCACACGATTTTATCCCCCACTACTACTCTAACTTTTCCTTATAGTATTGGAGTCAATAAGCTAAGAAGGATTGAATCAAAAGCTAATTAATATATATATATATATATATATATATATATATATTAATTAAGGTTCTCCTAAATATTTTTAAGACAAAAAAGTGAAATAATTTTTTTATGGAATTATCTAGAAGAGATTTCTCTATATTTTAGAAGAGAATAAATTAAATGAATTTTTGCATAAACTAGGTGAGTTAAAAATCATATTTTAACAAAACTAATATATTGTATACATGAGTTAATTTTAATTTATAAAAAAAATATTTTTTTTATGGGTTGGGAAAATCCATCTTTTATGTTTTTTTGGATTCCTTATTGCCAGTTATTAATAGTTCTTGATGTTTAGGTGTCGGTAAAAGTAAGAGAATCCGGTAAAAAGTCTTTCAATACTCAATTAGTATTCGATTACTGAGACTATTAAATATTATTAAATATCTACTTTGATATAACATTGATAATTTATTTATAAAAATATGTTAGAAACTTATATTAATAGGTCTAAATTAGCACGAATATCATAATTAATTTATATACTAGTATGACATTAAGTATAAATTCTTTGAAAAATACATGTTTTACATATGTTCGAGACGTTGTCGGTCATGTTCTCAATCTTATATAATATTTTTTTATTATAAAATTATTAGTCAGAAAAGTTTCTTAAAAGACGGTATAGATTAAAACTAACTTGTCATAAGTTAAGAATCTAATTTTGAAAAAGTTAAATAGAAAAGTTTTGCATACTAAATAATTTTAACCTATAAAAAATCCAAAGACATATTAAATCATAGTATCACTTTTCAATTCCTTTTTTATTAAGTGGGTTTTGTCACAAGAAGGAAAACAGAGAGAGAAAGAGAGAGATTCAAGTTTTGTTGGGTATTCCATTGGCAAAACCAACCAAATTTAAATGGAATGAAGAACTATACTTGAAATATTTCATTCTTCCACAAGAAAAAGAACCATGAATTTGGACCCCTCCTCCGATTAAGGACATGAATCAAAGGGTTTGCATCTAATAAGATAGTGGTGGCCCCATTTTAGCTTCCTTGAGGTACCAGCTATATGCTTTCATGTCCCTTCTTATAATATTTTAATCATTACCAATGTCAATGAATAACTTTCTGCATCACCCTTGATAAAAAAAAGTTTGATAAACTTTTCTCACATTCCTTCCTCATCAATCATCAATGATGTCATAATATTACTATCCACCCATATTTATATTGTTTTATATTACATTTTTATAAAATCAATCTAATGATATAGATTATCCTTACTTATATACCATATATTATTTCTTTTCAAAAACAAAATTCTTTCAAGTAACATTGAGATGAACTTGTCTTTTTCTTTTCTAAATTAAGGTTAGAAACCATGCACATTTATCATAAGTATTGGAAGATAAGAACTTTTCTTTAAGACTTACGACATATATATAGATTGAGGACATGTAGCTTTAATTTATATATGTCATTCAAAATCTAACATCTTATAAGACTTATACTTCATTCCAAAACAAGTGTGTAGTTATTCTATAGATTTAATGTTATACATCTTTTTTCCAATTCTACCAACATGATGACTTGTTAATTGTTTTTCAATTTTATTTATTTTTTCTTTTTTTAATCTTAATGTTTTATCTTGTGTTATCAGATTTTATACAATTTTTTATCGATAAATAATAAATTAAAAAATGAAATATTTATGGGATGTTTCAACCCTTATACAAAAATACAAAGTAATCTTCCCACACAAACATTATTACAAATATAAGAATCCTTCACAACAAAGTTTTTGTTTGACTCCCCACTCCCAAAATTTGGAAACTATGCCCGACACTAAGGTGTTTAGAACCCTACAAACCATAGATAATATGTAGATCATAAATTTACTTATC
The DNA here is from genome assembly GCF_051622355.1 of Phaseolus vulgaris. NCBI lineage: Eukaryota > Viridiplantae > Streptophyta > Magnoliopsida > Fabales > Fabaceae > Phaseolus > Phaseolus vulgaris. The sequence continues at coordinate 39,029,504 of NC_143501.1, read as the reverse complement.
TTTTACATTACTAAGAAATGACACCTCAGGTATAAACAACCATAATTGTGCCTTACCTAGGATCTAGAGCCGACAAAACTCAATAAACTACAACTTACAACTAATGCACCTAATCCTACTAATGCACCTTAATCCTACTTGGATAGATCGAAAAACACAACAACTATAGAACATCACAACAAAATCTTGGATAATTAACATAGAAACTTTTTATTGCCCTAAACTAAATATCCTCAAGAAGCACCTTTAACAACCCACATAAAAAACATACAGTTAAAAAGAGCGAGCTTTCGAGCCTTGTGAAGTTTGAAAAACATCCACACTTGTCATAACTTGCATAAACACACTCAGAGGAAAGAAATTCTAGGCTAGAAGCCTGACGAAGATATATTAGATATTACTAAACTCCTACTAGATGCACACATTTACTTCGCCTTAACTACTTATGCTTTCTCTATAGTAAAGGTCACTCAAACCCATATAGCTAACCAGAGCCCTCAAACTACAATCTTATCAACCAACCATTCTAGTCTTTGAGTCACCTACACTCAGACAAATTTTAAGCACTCATAAAGGCACATAAACCACTGCCATAAGAGAAGTTTGCTTTTGTACACTTTACATTGATTCACACCCAAGCATTTAATTAAGCAGTGCATAAAAATTCTTTCTCATCTTGTTTTGTCCCTCTGAAAATAATTGCTTTTATCTTCTGCCAAATATTCCTCACCATAGCAACCCACATAGTTTTTCCACAACCTATTTCTCTCATAACTCAAACCCGTTAAGAAAAATGATGCAACAGGAAGATAATAAGAGACAATATGTACCCCACCCATTTGTAACACATATTCCATACCCTCCCTAAATATTTACAAGTACAAAAATGGTGAATAACAAATTCGTCAACAAATTCACACATAACACATACATATATGGAAAATATTATTCTCTTTTTTCTTAAATTATCTTTTGTCGGGACTTTATTTAGGGTAACTGATAAGTGTTAGATTTCAGTAACATTTCATATTAAAATACAAGTACTTATGGATATTAATTGATAAAATAACTCTAATATAACCCTTAATTTATGAATTTATACTTTTTTACATATTTTGTGATTTTAATTCGAATAAGAATAATTTATTCCAAATTTGTGTTAATTTCAGGATTCTAGGGAATAATGGAGATGATTCGGCAGAAGGAGAATATACAAAGCTAAAAAGGGAAAGTTGGAATGCTCCAATACTCACCCAAGCTCGCCCAAACTCGCCTAGGTCAGAAGCTCTCAAAGGATCTCTTCCAAGCGAGCCCTACCTCGCTCATGCGATATCACTCTAGTGACGTTGGGCCCTTTTTCGTGCAACTCGCCCAGACGAGCCTAATTACGCCTAGGCGAGAAGTCACTTAGCCTAATCCCAACTAGGTTAAATATGAGGCTTGAGGCACAACCCTAGATAATCATTGAGTGGATTTGAATTCAATGGGGGAGAATAAAAGGTGTTAAAAACCCTAGAGGAGGCAGTCGTCAAAGAGAAACATCCTGGATCTTCTTTTCTTTCTCTTTATGCTTGTAATAGCCAACATGAGTGGTTGATTCTACCCTTTGGGTTTAGGAGTAATCTGTTCAAACTCTTATGTATTGAGGTGATATTTAAATATAATATTTTGTTCTTGATTGATGATTGGTATTGTCATTTTATTTGTAATGCTTGTTTCTATGATCTATATCCTTAGATATGACTGGAAAGTACTTCTAAGTTTCTGACCCAAATGATAATGCTTAACATATTTGAATGTTAGGAATATATTTGAAATGTTAGTTGTTATCAACATCTAATCGTAATGATAAAAAGTTTTTATAAATGTGCGATGAATTGATATTTATGAGACTCTCTTAATAACTTTATATGCGAGGAATCGATATAAATAACTTTTATACGAGCATCAATATCAATCAAATGATAGAATATTACCATGCTAATCATAATATAAAAGAGTAAGAAGGATGAACCCCAATCCCAATTTTCCCAATTGAACCAACAAACTCTTTGGCTTGTTTTCTTTATAATCATTACAATCATAACAAACTCCCAACAAACTTTATTATTCTGTTTTATATTTAGTGAATCTTTTACTTGATTATTCAACTGTTCCTTGTGAGTTTGATATCCGTCCTTAGGGACAAATTATTACTCCTGATAACACGGTGCACTTGTCGTAAATAAGTCATCAATAACTCTGCAAACCAAAAGTTAGGTTGAAGGTATACCTTTAACTTCCAAATGTCTTGCACACCAAACACTTTCTTTATTATCTTGTTCAATAGAAAAATTTTGTAAGCAAATCTGACATAATATCTAACATCAACCTCACCCAACCAGATCCCCTAATCTTCTTCACTAATGACAGGTTTTACACGTTGCACCTCTTCTTGTAGCTTCTACACTAAACTATGTTCCCAATCAAAGCATTGTCTCTTCCCCTTAAGCTCCCACACCCATCCCAACTCAGTCCACTTGCCCATCGTACCCATATTAACCTTTTTTGCATCAGATAAATGGTATAACCTTTGGTAATTTCTTATTAAAGTTGTTTGGCCCAACCACCTATCCTCCTAAAAATTTATTTTGGAATCATTTCCCATTTTCCACCTAATGTTCTCTCTAAACCATTGACCATTGTACATCTTACCACTAAGTTTTTTAATATCCTTCCATCATTTAGACTCCTTTTTCATAACCCCCTACTATCGAGCATCCTCCAAGACTCATACTTAGATTCAAGCTCTTCCTTTCACAAATCATATTTTTCAGATCCTAAGCGTCATTTCCACTTACTGAGAAGAGCCATATTAAACATATTTATGTCTTTTACCCCATACCTCCCTTCTCCTTTTTTGGCGTACAAACCTTTTCTCATTTAACCCAAGCTATATTTTTCCCCTTCTTACCTCAACCCCATATGAACTCCCATTGTAACCTATTATTCTCCTTTCTGACTTTCATTGAAATTCTAAACATAGACATGTAAAAAAGGGTATAGTTGTTAACAAAAAAATTAATAAGACATAGCCTCATAGCTATTGATAGCAACCTCTCTTTCCATATAGAAAATTTTCTTTTTAACTTCAAAAAGATTAGCTCCTAGAAGCTTAACTTCCTAGGGTTACCCCTAACACACATACCCAAGTGCTTACAAACATGATACCACAATTTAGGATATATGCATATGTAATTAATTTGACCAACTTCAACCTCTATCTCACTCTTAAGAAAGTTCACTTTGAGATTGGAAGCCAACTTAAAATACCTTAAGATAATTTTTAACCTCTACCCCACTCTTAAGAAAGTTCACTTTGAAATTGGAAGCCAACTTAAAACACCTTAAGATAATTTTTACCATTATGATGTTGAGGATATTATTTTTAGTGAAGAAAATGATATCATCGACATACTAAAGAATATTAATTTTAACTTTTCCATCCACCTTAACCTCTTCTAACAACTTTTTTTTGCCTCTCTCACAAGTCCAGTTAAACCCTCAACGACAATGAAAAACAAAAAATGTACTAAAGGATCCCCTTACTAAAGTCCTTTTGATGGAATAAACTCCTCTATTGAGTTACTATTTACTAAAATAGTTATGATTGTTGAGTATAAACATCCTTTAATCCAAAGTATCCACTTTGACAAAAAAAAAAAATCAAACTTACCCAACATATAAAATAAAAAGTCCCAATTAAGAGAGTTAGAGACTTTCTCGAAATCTATTTTTACAGCAACCCTTTTTCTTACACCTTAATTCCTCAACAATTCTTTTTACATTATTATACTACATAACTATTTTATCATATTTTTAGTGAAGAAATTAATAAAACATATGAAGTCATAACCATAGAAAAAATATTAAATAAAATAAATAATAAGCCAGTAAAAATAATAATTAATTTTACCTTAAATTTAAGCTAAATCCAGTCCATAAATATGCCCTAAAGACCATTTCCATCTCCAACCCCCATTGTACTACGATTTCTTTCTTTGTTGTTTTTTCTTCTTCTTTTTAACTTACTCAAAATTGATATGTCAAAACAAACCCTTTTTTTTGTGTGTGTTTTGTTCTGTCGAGAAGAAAGAATACCAGAAGAAAAAAAATATAAGAAATGAATAAAAAGAGAGCTAAGTGAAATTTTATTTATTTATTATTTATTATTGTTGTTATTACTGTTATTACTGTTATTATTATTTTTGTTTATTTATTACAATAAGAAACAAATCAGAATGAAAAAAAAAATATTCATACTAAATTATGGATGTTAAAAAAAAACGTTTATTTAGGTTTTATTGTGGTAACATAATCAATATATATGTTATATCTCTGCTTATTTCTCTACACTAATTAAGTGTGTAAAGGTTTCTCTCATTCCCTTTTTTCTTCTCTCATTCTTTTTTTATATATACATTTACTCATTTCTCTACACTTAAGTGTGTAAAGGTTTCTCCTCGTTTTCACTTATTGGATTCTTCTACTTAAAACTTTGTAACACTCTGCACACGTATCCGTTTTTGTTTCTGGAGGTATATGGTTCTTTCTATTCCTCTCCTTTTCCTGTTTAACCTTTTATTCTATTCTGTGTGTGATGAATATCATAAAAAAATTTATGAGAATGATTCTGTTCTTTTGTTAAGAGTATATTATGTAAAGCACTTACGTAGTATGATTCTTTCCCAGATTTAGCTTGATTTTTCCTTTTGAAAACAGTTTTAATTTTCTTTCCACGATGACACTTTAAAAAGGTGATAGTTTATGTCTTAGTATTAAAAAGTGAACTTTAAGTCTAACTCAATTTTATAAAACTGATTTATAAGGTAATGTTTATGAAATATTCTATCTCTAGTCGATATGGGATCTCTAAAACCTTTCATGTTGAGATTTGTCAACTCGTGCATGAGATTATATATTTATGGATGATTCGATAACGGTTTAATAACGAGTGGTTTGATAAGATCAATAAACTCTCGCTAGAATAGATTCTAGATGACTTTGATACCATCTTAATAAGTGAACTTTAAGTTTAACTCAACCTTACATAATCAACTTCTAAGGTAAAATTTGCACTTATTTATATACTATGAGATATTACTATCTCTGAAATCCCCAGTACACTCTATGTCAACCAATTTATCTCTATACACACAAAGTATAAGGTTAAAAGTAAATAGGTGATTTGAAAAATAAGAACAGTAATTGAAAACAATAAAATTAATATATATATATATATGTTAATTTTTTAAAAATTATATCAAAATAATAAATACATTATTTGACTGAGTTATATACTAAAGTAATCTAATTTTTTTAATTTAATTTTTATTTCCTTTATATTAATTAATATTCTTTATTTTGTTAGTATGTCCATTAAATAATCGTACTATGGCTTATAATAAAGACTAATAAAAAATAATCAGATTAAACTATATTATACGATTTTATTAAAAATATTCAACGATAATATTCCTAATTATGAAACATTACATTGATTTGTTTAATTTAATTACAAATTTTGAAACTTTGGATAATATATATATATATATATATATATATATATATACTACATAGTTTTGTGAGTCATTATTTATATCTAAATAAAATTATATATAGTACTAAGTGAAATCATTATCTATTCTATTTTTTTTTATAAATAGTTATGGGTTTGAATCTTATTGTCATTCATGAATACCTGTGTTTTTCTTCCCCTATAATCTTTGTAAAGTCACTAGCGTTAGAAAATTAACGACATTAATTTAAAACCATTTTTTTTTAAAATTTGAAAGGAGTTTTTTACTTGCATCGGAGAAAAAAATGATATAAACTATACTGTGTCTAAAGTGGAAATATATAACATTTTAATTTAATGGTCATAATATTAATATCTAACAAACAAAAACCTTTAAAGTTATGTTAGGTCAAATAATCCACAAGAAAAAAAATGTTTTTAAAAACTAATTTTTTATTTTCTAAAATGATAAAATTAGTCATTAACTTAATTAGATACTAATTTAGAAACTAATAGTTTTAAGTGGTTAAAATCATGATCGCTAATTTTAAATAATAATTTAGAGTTTAATTTAGAAATTAATTTAGTTACCATTAAATAAAAACCAATTTAATGACTAAATATGTAGAAACTAATTTAGTTACCAACAATATAGAAAGCAGAGTCCCTATATTATAAAATTTTATTATTCTAAAATTAGTATATAAATTTAAATAATAGTGATTAAAAATTTAAGTATATGATTATATGAGGATTAGAAACTATAAAATTAGTTTTTAATTTTATTATTTTTAAATACTAAAAATTAGTTTCTAAAATAGATTAAAAGTGATTAAAAAATGTTTCCAATTATATTTTAACAAAAGAATAAAAAAGTAGTTTTTTTTCTCATTAGCTACCAAATATATAGTATTTAATTATATTATAATTTTTTTATTAATAATAGATACCATTTTAGTAATTAATAATTTTTAGTTTATAAAATAGTATCTAAATTAGTTATTATAGAATTTTTTATTTATTTTTAAATCAGTTACTATTAAAAATATTTTTTTCTTGTATAGTGTGTTAAAAGAATAAAAATTATTTTTTTATTATAGTTTGAAGGGCATAAGACGGATTATTGAAAAGGATGAAAATGTTGTTTGGTTGTGACTTTTTAGAAATGAATTCTGAATAGAAATTCACTTATACAAAATTATCTGACTATACTAAAGTTAGTAAAAGTGTAAATAATATGAGCAAGTGAAAAGAAAAATATTATATTTAAAAATATGTATTTATAGACTCTTTAGACCTTGATAAACAGGCTAAGTAGAAAAAAAATCTCTATCACTTAATTATGCTTTTTGCGTTCATTCAATTGAACAAATAGTTAAGTTGTTAGGTATTGGAATCAATTCCACTTATATGATATATTCATGCATGAACAACATATTAATTTATATTCCTCATGAAAACTATCATCATTAAAATGATGATAGTTATATTATGAATCTAACTCAAAAGTTCTCCTAGATAAATACTTTGTGTAAATACATCTAGATTTTCGTATGCATAAACTTTCTATATTTACCACCATTCATTTAAAATTTATGAATGATTTTGTTAAGAATATATTTTCTTTTATATTCTTTAATATATTATTATTTGATTTTAGTATAGACCACAAGTTTCCCATGTGGAATAAGAGATATCAACCAAACGCATTAATAACGTGAACAAATGTCATATTTGTGATAGATCATCATGAAAAATTGAAAAATAACAACATAACCTATTAAATCTAATTTTGAAGCAATTAAGTAAAGTAAGCCCATATTTATAATATCCGTGAGATATCAAAATATATGTTTTACTCCAATTCAATGACTTCTTATACGCGAAGAATTATATATTGCCAATAAATTTATAGTAAATGCTATATCAGATCAAGTATTGTAAGGAAAACAGAGAAGAAGAAACAGAGTTTTAAGAAGGAAAAAACAGTAATTCTGTATTATATGAAAATATACCACTAAGGGTATATTTATAGAATACAACAATACAGTATATTCAGAAAACTATAACTATAGCTGATGAATACCCTAAATACCCCTGTATAAGGCTAACATTAGATGGGTTCACATACATACTTAACATCCCTCCTTAAACTTATGGTGGGATTAATGACTACCATAAGTTTATCTCTGAAATGAGTAAAAGCTGACTTAGAGAGGGGTTTGGTAAGCACATCAGCTACTTGATATCGTGCAGGAAGGTGAACCAAAGACACTTTCTTCTTTTGAACATAGTCTCGAACAAAATGCATATCTAGTTGAAAGTGTTTGGTCCTGGAGTGCATAATTGGGTTAGCACTTACGAGAACAACTCCCAAATTATCAGAAAAAATCTTAGGCAATGAAGGGGGAATGTGTAGCTCATTGAGTAAGGCCAAAAGCCATATAATATCTGCTAAGACTGCCGCAATGCTTCTATACTTAGCTTCTGTACTGCTCCGTGACACAACTTTTTGTTTATGAGAACTCCATGAGATAATGTTTGAACCAAGGAAAACCGCATATCCTGTTGTTGATTTTCTATCATCCAGATCTGTGCCCCAATCTGCATCAGCAAAACCAAGGATGGAGAAATGAGAATTGCGTTTGATAAGGAGGCCGTGATTGGTGGTACCAGCAAGGTAGCGTAGAATTCTTTTGACTGCTTTCCAATGATGATCTTGTGGGTTATGCATGAACTGACATGCTTTGTTCACTGCATAAGATAAATCGGGTCGAGTGATGAGAATATATTGTAAAGCTCCTACCACAGATCGATATAGAGTAGCATCGGAAACAGTAGTGGAGCCATCCTGTTGAAGGCGAAGAGTAGACAACATAGGGGTTGGTTGAGCTTTTGCAGTGGTCATATCAGTACGTCGCAAAAGATCATTAATATATTTAGTCTGAGAAAGGTGAAGACTTCCATCAGCAACCTTTGAAACTTCAATGCCAAGAAAATAATGCAGCGGACCGAGATCCTTAAGAGCAAATCTGGAACCTAAATGAGAAATAATAGATTTAATGGCATGCATAGATGATCCAGTGATGATTATATCATCCACATAAATGAGCACAAATATCGTAGAAGTATCAGTAAACTGAATAAACAGAGAAGTATCACTTTTTGTAGAATGGAAACCAAGATCTTCAAGAGTACAACTTAGCTCAGTAAACCAGGATCGTGGTGCCTGTTTTAAACCATATATAGCTTTATGTAACTTACAAACAAGAGTAGGATCAGAGGATTCAAAACCTGGTGGTTGATTCATGTAGACATCTTCTGTGAGATCTCCATTCAAAAAGGCATTATTTACATCAATTTGATGTACAGGCCAATTGTTCGAAACAGCATGAGATAACACAACTCTAATGGTAATAGGTTTGACAACAGGACTAAAAGTTTCATTATAATCCAAACCTGGAGATTGAGTGAAGCCTTTTGCCACTAACCGTGCTTTATGTCGTTGAAAAGTGCCATCCGCATTGAACTTGTTTTTGAAAATCCATTTGCAACCCACAACTTTAGCACCAGAGGGCAGAGAAGTGAGACTCCATGTTCTATTTTGAAGAAGAGCTCGATATTCATCTTGCATAGCTGGTAACCAAGATGAGGATGATAAGGCAGCTTTAAGAGAGACTGGTTCATGAGCATAAGAGACAGTAGTTGTATAAGTCTTAGGTTTAAACACTCCAGCTTTGGACCGAGTTATCATAGGATGAGCATTTTCCATTATAGGAGAATCAGGGGAAACCTCATTAATAATAGAAGAAGGAAAAACAGGTTCTGGAGATATAGGTGGTGTAGTGTGTGAAACTGGTGCTGGAACAGGTAAAGTGTTATGAGAAGGAGCAGGTAAAAGCATAAGCATAGAAGGAGTATGAGAAGAAAAATCCACAGAATCAAAAGAGATGTTAAAATTGTACTCAGGGAGAGAGTAAGGAAATAATTTTTCATTAAAAACAACATGGCGAGATACATATAATTTTCCAGTATTAGATAAACACATATAGCCTTTGTTTTGTAAACTATACCCAAGAAAAACACAACATGTAGAGCGAAAATTGAATTTATTCTTATGATATGGACGTAGAAGAGGATAACATGCACAACCAAAAGGTTTTAAGTGAGCATAATCAGGTTTAATACCAAATAAAGTTTCATATGGATTTTTATTGTTAAGCACAGAGGTAGGTAAAATATTAATAATATGAACAGCAGCATGAAACGCTTCAGCCCAGAATTTTAAAGGTAAAACAGCAGCAACAAGAATGGTTAAACCAGTATCAACCACATGCCTATGTTTACGTTCTATGGAACCATTTTGTTCATGAGTGTAAGCACATGTTAATCTATGGTGAATACCATGCTTATGCAGGAAAGATTTAAAACATAAAAATTCTTTAGCATTATCAGTTTGTATAGCCTGAAGACGCTTACCAGTTTGATTTTCAACTAAAGACTTAAACTGTTTAAAAATAGAGAAAGCCTGAGATTTACTATGTAAGACATACAACCATGTATACTTAGAAAAAGCATCAAGAAAAGAGATATAATAGCATGCTCCAGTGGAAGAAAGAATGGGTGCAGGACCCCAAATATCAATATAGATCAATTGCAAAGGAGAATTATAAACAGTAGTTGAGGCTTTAAGAGGCATTTGAGTAGCTTTGCCAAATACACATGCATCACAAAACTGTTTGCAACCATCAAATTGAATATTACAGTTTTGTAAAACTGTTTTAACAGTATTGTAGTTACAATGGCCTAGTCTAGCATGCCAAAGCTGTATATCAGAATTTACAGATTTAAGAAGTGTTGTTTGCATTAGCAGAAACAGAAAGAAGAGGCTCAGGAAACACATAGATGCCATCTTTAACAGTTCCGTGAAGCAGAGTCTGTTTGGTTACCTGATGTTTCACATAACAATCGTTAGGAAAAAATTCAAAGTAGACATTATTATCTTTGGCAAACTGAGAAACACTAAGTAAGTTCTTTGTGATGTGAGGAACATGAAGAAGATTTCGTAAGATAAAAGCCGTATTAGTGTGTGATGAAGTATATTTCGCAGTACCAATATGTGCAATACGCATACCTGTACCATTACCAATTCGAACTTGATCAGCACCTTGATAAGAGGATTTATTTAGAAAGACTTCTGAATCATTTGTGATATGATGAGATGCCCCACTATCAGGGTACCACAGAGGATCAGATACAGTGGATGGTGCTCCAAGAATAGAGGATTGTTCATCTGGGTGAGAAGGAAATTGAGACATGTTAGCAGTGAAGGAATGTTGTTCAGACGGATCATACCTGTGCCAACAACGAAGCGCTGTATGACCAATTTTGCCACAAATCTGGCACGGATGTTTAACGGTGTGCCAAGGCATATTGAAATTTGAAGCATTGTTGTTGGGAATACGAGTATTGGTAAAGCGATTGGAGCGAGAAGAACCATGGTTTCTTGAAGGCATACGACCACCACGAGAAGAATTAGGGTTAAACCGAGAACGAGAATTTGTAGGGTTTGTAACATTGATATTTCCCGAAACAGTATTGGCCTGGAGAAGAGACGATTGCGTTTTGTGCTTTTCAAAACGCTCTTCTTGAGCAAGTAGCAAGGCTTCAAGATCATCAACACTATATGGATCTGTGCGTGATAAAATTGATGTAATGAAACCATCATACTCATCGGAGAGCCCATCAAGAATCGCTTCGATGTGTTCCTCAGTGGAGATATCAGCATCCACCGCTGCCAAATTATCTACCGTTTTCTTTATATCCAGAAGATAAGTGGATACAGACTTATCATTTTTGGGGGTTTTGAGAAGAAGCTTCAGTTTCTTGATTGTGGCCCTGGTACGAGATGCGTATGAAGTGCAGAGGCGTTTCCAAATGTCAGTGGATTTCTCGAGACCAACCATCTTCGTAAGAACAGTGGACGTCATCGACGCAAGGAGCCAGGCAAAAATCAAGTGATCTTGTTGGGTATAATGAAGATAGGCATCGTTAGGTTTGTGAGGTTGACCAGCGGTGGACGGTAGGTACCGATCAGGGACACCACTACCGTCAAGAAAATGTTCAAGATTAAGACCCCTAATTGTAGCCAGAACTTGCTGCTTCCAAAGAAGAAAATTGTCATTATCCAGTTTTAGGGTGATGGGAATAGTGAACTGATGTGGTAGAAGAGACCCCATGGGAAAAGAGGAAGATGAAGAATTGATGGTGGAAGATGTAGAAGAAGACGTAGTAGCGGAAGACATGGCTGAAGAAAAAAAAATCAGCTCTGGATACCATGTAAGGAAAACAGAGAAGAAGAAACAGAGTTTTAAGAAGCAAAAAACAGTAATTCTGTATTATATGAAAATATACCACTAAGGGTATATTTATAGAATACAACAATACAGTATATTCAGAAAACTAACTATAGCTGATGAATACCCTAAATACCCCTGTATAAGGCTAACATTAGATGGGTTCACATACATACTTAACAAGTATACTTAGCAAGATACATGAGTGCTTCTATAGCAATAAGATATATACTTCAATCTTTTTATGGGTTTAAAAAGATCTTTATCTACATTTAAAGAATTTACAACCATTAAAGTACATAATGGATATTGTTTACTTATAGACAAACCTAAGTATCTTTATATATAACAACAGTACCTTTATTAAAATAGTCAATTTATAATCTTAAATAAAACTTTGTCCTTCCAAGATCCTTCATCTAAAATGCTTTCCTTAAATACTTAAATAATCAAATGTTTATATAAGCCAACGATATTTATATTATCTACACAAACAATATTATGACAATTTTTTTTTTTTTATCTTTTCATATCAATACAAAGATAAATAAGATCTTTTATATTCTTCTTTTAAAAAATACTTATCAAGAAAATTATACCACATGTGTTCAATGTGTAACAACAAATAAAAGAAACAAAACCCCTCTCCACATAACTTTCTTTTCTTTCTTTCTCAATCTCTCCAATTCTCTCTCTTCTTTCTTCATTTCTCACTCCATACATCATCTATTTTAAAATCTGATTGAATCACGTTGTAGCTGAGGAGTTAAGGAACATTTCTACCCGATTAGATTTTCAAACAGAGTAAGTTCATTTTTGCTCTAAAGATCCTTTATTCTTTTTTTTTTTTCCGATGATTAATCTTGGTGGGATCAATTGAGAGAAGTAATCCTCTCAACTTATTCTATTATATACTAAAATTATGTTTTGTTTGGATAACTTGCATTAGACCCTTAAATCTTGAAGCTTATCCATACTAAGAGGATAAAATTCTAGAGGTTGCCAAGCAAGCAATTAAGGTAAGGGAAGCTAACTTTAAATTTTAATAGCACCACAGGCTAAAAGATCTGGATGTCGAGGGGACGTGGTCCCAATATTCAATTTCTTTTGCAGGGATGTTGTTTGTTTATATATTATTTAAAACTTGTAGAAATATTAGATTTTGATTGTTTAGTATTTAAGTGTTTTTTTTTATGTTAAATAAGATTTTGAATATTGTGGATAACATTTTGAATGATATTGTATGATGAAAATGGTATCAAATTGAATTCATACATTTGAGATAATATATGAACTGATGTTTGTTGTGTATTAAGTATTGATGCCTATGTGGTAACAAAGATCTCCGAGCTTCACTAATGATCTAAGTCACACAGACTAAGCTATCAGGTGGTAAAAAGTTGATGAGGGAGTTCATGCACACCGTGACATATGAGATGCATGACTTGGGTTGTATTCGTTAGAATATATGGCCTTAAACGAGAGGGGGGGGGGGGTGAATTGTTTAAGAGGGGTTTTAGAAAGCTTTTTCACATTTAACAAATTTCTTTGTGTGAATCCAGAACAAGAATCAAGTTAGCCAAGAATATAAGCAATTAAACAACAAAGCAACAAAAACTTGTCACACAAAGATCATGAAAATTCCTTTGGTTTTCAGCAAAGCTATCTAGCCCATTCACCATGTAGCTCTCAAAGGAAGACATTGAAGGAGTCCTATCTCCTTGATGTCCAACACTTGTCCCAACACCAAAATCAGTAGCAGGTTGTTCTTCATCTGGAACATCCATATCAGCACCTTCAACAACTTCTTGATCTTCTTCACCATGTTCAGCATGAAAGCCACTTGAGGAACCACCATGTTCACCATCCTTACTTACCCATTTTCCATTGATCTTGGTAAAACCCATCTTGCTTAGTGATCCATTGTTCACTTCAAATGTTGATTTCACCAACTCAGATGTTTCATCCTCAAGGTTCACATCAAAATAGTTTAAGAATTTAGAAATCATGATAGCATAAGGATAATGATAATCACTTAACCTCATAGATTTTTGCATGTGCTCCTTGATGATATGAATCCAATTAATCTTGACTTTGCTCATTATGCAGTACATGTAGACAAGATCTTCCTCAGTTAGAACAAAATGGTTGCTCCCTCTTGGTGTTAGAATCCAAGTGACAATGAGAGCCAACAACCTTTCATTCAATTTCAATCCTCCAACCGAGCATGTTCTTACTTGTGCATCAGGATTCTTTAAACAACATTTGTAATATTGAATTTTGTTGAAGTCTTCCACCACACCAATGTTTCCTTTGTTGATTCTTAAGCCAACATACTTTAGGCCAGTCACAGCAACCCAAACTTCATGAGTGATCTCCATATCCACACCCTTGACATGAGAAACAAGATTGTTACCTTCAAACTTTAAATTGGTGTAGAAAACCCGAATAAGATCCGGATAGATGTTCCCTTTCATCTCTAAGAACCTTTTAAGGAGTTGTTCTTTAAGAAGCCTTCTCACATCATCCAGCTTTTGACTCTTCAACCAGCTAAAAGAGACAACTTTTGGGTTGTTTTTCACTTTTCTACTTGTTTCAAAGCGATATTTCTCAATCAATTCATTGTCTCCTGAAAACCAGCCTTCAAGATGTCCTCCCGATCTTACAACTATGGTTTTAATCCTTTTTTATGATGGAGGAGTGGAATCCATGAAACCAAAATGTAAGAAATCAGAAAAACAGAGGAGGATATGAGATGCAACAAGAGATATGCCAATGGGTTGTTTTTGTGTAGAAAAACAGCTGCAGAGGGTTATATAGAAAAACAAAAATCCTCTTTGATCCTTTGGCTACAGTGGGTTTCAGTCTTCAAGAAGAGGAATCTAGTCCAATATTGCACAAAACCACGTTAGCCCTTACCAGAAAATCACATGGTCAGCACATGTTGATTTGACTAGTCATAAAGGCACTTGAATTTCCAAGATATGGAATATATTCCTTTTATGACAGGAAACAACTTTCTTCTGAACCAAATCATTCCCCATGATTGCTTTATTGACTCATAATCCCCTTAAAAAGAAATTTGTAACATATAGAGTGCATAAAGAAATTAAATCAATTTTTATGCAGTGCTGTCAGAGAAGAAACAATCGAATGTTTAGAGAAAACAATCGGTTGTTTTTCTGCAACAACAACAATGTTTGAGATTTAAGCAAAAACAGAGAAGAATTAAAATGTAATTGTACATATACAGATGAAGAATTTGGTATGAATTTATAATAGAAAAGCAAAAGACAAAGAAGGTCTTATCCTTTTGTCATGAAGTCCCTTTAATGAGTCATTATTTATGATCAAGAATGTTTCTTTTGGCTTTCAAAACATCTTGAGCTGGTACATAACCTTAATTCAGTTCCAGACAAACTCCTTTTCTTCCAAAAGCTTGATCAGATAACTCAAGACTTCATGCTTCTCTTAGTATCCCTGCAACACAATAAATTCAAGCAACAAGATTTGGTCCCCTTACAAATGTGGGTTATTTTGATTCAGCTTTGTCAATGGGATCTTTAGAACTTTTGGGAATCCATCTCATAATACCTTTAGGAACATAATATTTCCTAATTTTACAGAATCTAACTGAGTGGCCTCTTTTCATTAGGGGTGGCAAAGCGGGCCAACCCTTCAAAAACATTAAAAATACCTAATTCCAAAACATTAAACGTAAACATTAATTCAAAAACATTATTGACATTCTTCCATTTCAATAACATTGGATGCCGCCTTAGAAGAACTTTCATCCATTTCTTCATAATTATAATCTTCCCCGTCATCTGCACACATTAAAACAATGACATTTTTTTTTCTTGCGGGTTAGCGGGCCAGCCCGCCCCGCCCCGCTGGCCGACCTGTATGGCCCGCCCCGCTTTACCATCCCTACTTTTCATGCAGTAAAAGCATGTAACAACTGATTGTTTTGATCTTTCAATCATTTTTTTTCTAGCACTTTTGAAAAAGGCTTTGAAATCTCATTTTTCTTGTTTTGAGGATAAAACCCCAAACCAGATTTTTCAGAAACACATTTTTGGGATGCCAAGTCAGTTTCAAAGTTGGATTTACCCTTTGAAAGTTTATCCACAGTTCTTACAAGATAGTGGACCTTACTCTCAAGAGTTTTACAATTTTCACAAACTTTAGAGTTACACAAATAAGAAGAATTTTTGCAATGCATTTCAAGATTTTCAAAATCAGTTTTTGACTTTTCCAATTCTTCTTCAAGAGTCTTGACTCTATTTTCAAGCCAGTTATTCAACCCTTTCAATCGGTTGTTTGAAAGAGCCAATCAGTTAGCTTCTTCATGAGTTTCTTTAAAGGCTTGAAGTAATTGACTATAGTTTTCAGCATTTAAGGAAGCACAAGAACTTACATTGCTTGAGCTGCTTGAATCATCATCTCCTTCTGCCATTAAACACATATTGGCTTTTTCATCTTCACTTGATGAGGAGCTTGATGAAGAGACTTCATTTTCATCCCAATATAAACTCTTTTTTATTTCCCTTTCTTTTCCTTATTGCTTGACTTCTTTTCCTTGCCTTCTTTATTTGGGCAATCAAATTTTATATGCCCTTGTTCTCCACAACCAAAGCAAGTATAATTGTTAGAATTGAAATCATTAGTTTTCTTGTTTCCATACTTTTCTTTGTTGGATTCTTTGTTGCGGTTTCTCTTCAAGAATTTGCTGAACTTTTTGGACAGCAAGCTAAGATTTTCTTCCTCACTTTCATCACTTGAGTCTTACTTATTCTTGTTGATATGATTCCACTAGCAAAGTAGAGATGATTCTTTGACATTTTATGGAATCAACTTGAGTTGGAGAAAGAATAGGCACTTTTAATAGAATTGGATCAATGTTCTATGTTTCAAGAACTCACCAAAACTTGCACCAAACACCAAACTCACATGGAAGATCCATCTATTGCCAATTGAACCGATTAAAATGTGTATAAAAGCAAATGAACCGAATAGAAAGCTTCAAATACAGAAATGAACCGAACAAATCAAGCTAGAAGAGAAATGAACCGAACATAAAATGGAAAGGAAGCACAACACCGAATAGAAAGAAGCTTAAGACATGTTTATCATTTCGTAAAGCATGGAAAATGAAATGGAAGATGAAGGAGAGAAGAACTTATGAAGATAAAGAGCTTGACTAGTGATCACGCCACTTGGAGTGTGAAGGATCCAAGATAAGTGAGCAAATTCCGCCACTTGAGAGAGCCAAGGCACTCAAGATAAGACAAGGTAGAGGAGAAAGCAAGTTCTCACACAATTCTCTCTCAATTTGAGTAGAGTTTCTCTAATACCAATTTCAATTCTGAATTGTGAAGGACCTAAGCCCTCCTTTTATAGGAGCAAGGGCCGATCATATACAAGCTTGTTCTAGAAGCTACCTATTCCTAAACACGCCCCTTACTAAGCTCACTCCTAAAGCTCACGCTCCTACTAAGCTCACACCCCCCAAGCTTCTATATTTTCCTAAACTAAAGCGTAGAGATGCTTTTACAAAAGAGGAGTCTAATGTTTCCCTCTAAGCACCTTTTATTACACAAGAAACTATAAAAAGAGAAAACAACCTCCCACTATTTCCTAATGCCTTGAATTTGCTCCTTGTAAGCCTGTGAGGTGGGCTAATGACTCCTTGAGCGTCTAACACTTGAGCCTCTGCCTCTTCTTGTCCTTGATTATTGGCCTCCATTTCGTCTTGATCTTGATCTCCATCATACTCCCCGATTTGGAGTGAATTCGACCACGAATTCTGGAGACCTACAGAAAAAGGAGTTAGATCACTGATATTAAATGTATGACTACCAAGGTATGTATCAGGCATATCTAACTCATAAGCATTGTTATTAATCCTCTTTAGGACTTGGAAAGGTCCATCACCACGAGGCATTAGTTTGGACTTCCTTTGAGTAGGAAAACGATCTTTCCTCAAGTGAAGCCAAACCCAATCACCCTCATCAAACAACAATGCTTTTCTCCTTTTATTGGCAAGTTCAACATACTTGTCAACCTTGTTCTCAATTCTCATCTTGATGTCTTTATGCAAAGTTTTCACAAAAGAAGCCTTTTCATCCCCATCTTTGCACAAGACATCCTCAAGTATGGGAATAGGAAGAAGATCAAGAGGTGTTAAAGGGTTAAACCCATAGACAACCTCAAAAGGAGAATGTGAGGTGGTAGAATTTACTACACGGTTATAGGCAAATTCAACATGGGGTAGTAAATTCTCCCACACTCTAGGATTCCCGAAAATGAAGCATCTCAATAGTTGTCCCAAAATCCTATTTACCACTTCGGTTTGACCATCGGTTTGTGGGTGACAAGTTTTTTTTTTTTTTTTTATCAGCAATAAATAAATAAATTTAAGAGGGATACTTAAGGGGTATCCCAACCCGTATACAACAACGACATAGTTACTCCTCCGAACGAAAAGGATAACCAAAGTGTGACTTATCCTGCAAAGAGCAATAACCCCAATCAACACACAAAAGTGCACCAACATGACAGTAACCTGCAGAATTACAACAGCTTCCCAAACCCCAACACCATTCCAAAAAATACAGCATAGCATCTCCTAATATTCACCCTGCACCCTGCTATCCAACCCTCTACACCAAAATAGATTTCCCGTTCTTCCGTCTACATACCTCGCTCCAACAGTCTCTACTTCCTGCTTTCCCCTTAATACCAAAGCTCCACTAAAAATGTGCCTCCAAGCTCACTCTTTGCCTGCTTAACAGCTATAGTGACACTAGAAGAAGAGAAAAAGCACGAGCACAACACTTACTATTCCACAGCCTTTTTCCTTCACCAACCATCTCCTTCGCCTATGTATTGACCAACTAGCGACCTCCCAAACCTGCCAGCCGCTACAAATCGGCTACAATATTACGAAACACAATCTTACCACCTTGCTTTCTCTGCACAACAACGTCACACCCCTAAGCCAAACTGAGTCAGACCCCCTGAAGTGCGTGACTCAACTCCATCCTCATTGAATCGGCTGCACCCGTGGTAGCACTCCTAACAACCACCCCCTCCTTTGGTACTGGTACATCATACCCATACCAGCGTGCTCCCTTTTTTACATATATGCTCTCCTTTATCAATATGCTTCAGGTTCCTGCAATTAGCATTAAAAGAGACCAACCCCGAATCGGGTAACAACAACCCAGTTTCCCTGCCCGGAGAAAACTATCTAACCCCTAAGGGACTCAATCCATCACTATAACAGATTCCTACCAACCAAAGACTTCACATGAGGCCAACCAGAGATGAAAACCATCTTCTTCATAACCAGCACAAACACATGTAAGCCAGTAAACGTTAGCAGCTTCTGATGAAGATATTTGGGTTGAGAACCCAATCTACAAAGGAATAAGAGAACGAGCGAGCTTTATGCTTCATCCACAACCAAGACTTCAGTTGAGCCCTCTGAAAAACCTCCTCTGCATCTACTACCCCTTGCTGGAAGGTAATCATATTCCTCTGGTCCTATATACTTCTAATGACATTTGCCCATACCCCTTTCCAGATCTTATTCTGATTATTACTAACTTGAAACAAGTGAAAACTTTGGAAATGCAGCTTCAGATCATGTTGCTGTACGAATGAAATATCTACCCACTGAAAGCATAGAGACCAAACCTTCTGGGCATATTTACACTCCATAAAAAGGTGTTGACAAGTCTCCTCCTGTAACTGACACAAGGGACACAACATTGAGTTCACCAATACCCCTCTCCGGCTCAAACTCACTCTTGTAGGAAGTCTTCCCATCAACACCCTCCAGGCTGTCACTATCACATTTGGAAAAGCCTTCACCTTCCACAAGAGCTTATACACTTCTCCCTGGTTCCCTCTACCATGCTTAGTTAGACACTCATAAGCAGAGCTCACCGAAAACAACCCTGGTACCTCCTTCCCCCATACCTGGGTGTCCTGGACATTTTTTCTCAAACTGACCCCTGATAGAAGCGTATTAAGGTCCCTCTCCAGAGAAGATTCCCATTCAAATCTACCTCTCCTCCACCTCAAGTCCCACCTCCACTCCGTGTCAACCCATTCACCCATCTCACCCACTATTTTACCTTGGTTTAAAGATAAAGAATATAGGCGTGGGAACAAAGATTTGAGATCCACACTTCCAATCCATATTTCCTCCCAGAACTTTGCTTTGTCACCACAACCTATTTCCCAACCCAACTCTTCCTGAAACCACCCTTTACCTCCTCCCTCCTTACACATTTTAGAGAGGTCTCTCCACCACCAAGATTGAGATTTGACAGGTGTATGACTGCTTTCTACTCCCAAATTGTATTTGGAGTCCAACAGCTTCTTCCATCTTCCATTCTCTTCCGAAAGACACCGCCATCTCCATTTCGCTTGGAGAGCTTTATTAAACAGGTGTATATCCCTACACCCCAACCCTCCCTCCTCTTTTGGTATGCATACATCTTTCCAGCTAACCCAAGCAATTGGCTCGGTTAGTTTCCCCAACCTCACAAGAATCTTGTTTGAATACTAATAATCCTTTTACACACCGAGGCCGGTACTCTAAACAGAGAGAGATAAAACAAAGGAATAGCAGTTAGAACAGAATTAATTAAGCAGATCCTCCCTGCCATGGATAGAAACCTCCCCTTCCAAACACCGAGCTTTGCTTTCAACTTGGTTATAACTGGATCCCAGAATTGCTTCTTTCTTGGATTCCCTCCCACCTCCAGTCCTAGATACTTGAAAGGAACCTCCATCTGAATACAGTTCAACGTCTTAGTGAAACACCCTATAGTACTGCTTTGTACATTAATGCCTGCTAACCTTGATTTATGGAAGTTGATCTTCAATCCTGAGGCTAACTCAAAGCCCCTCAGAATGGCCTTCAAGGTTAACACATTCCCAAAGGTATCCTCACAGAGAAAAAGAGTGTCGTCCGCAAACTGTAGAATACACATCTCCACCTCATTCCTTCCTATCTTAAGGCCCATCAGCATATTAACCTTCAAAACTTGTCTTACTAACCCAGCAAGTCCTTCAGCAACCACAATGAACAAAAAGGGTGCCAGGGGGTCGCCCTGTCGCAACCCTCTAGAAGGTTTAAACTCCTCTGTAGGGCTCCCATTAACTAATACTGACACAGTAGCTGATTCCAGGCAACCTCTGATCCACGAAATCCATACAATGTGGAAACCCAATTTGTGTAGCATATCATAAAGGAAATCCCATCGAACCGAGTCGTAGGCCTTCTCAAAGTCCACTTTTAGGCAGATACCACTTCTCCCCTTTTTCCTGAGATCCTCCACCACTTCATTCGCCATAAGGACGCTGTCCAAGATTCCTCTACCCTTTAGGAAAGCAGATTCGCTTTCATCTATGATTGCAGGAAATACCTTCTTCAATCTACCAGCCAACACCTTTGTAATGATTTTATAAATGACTCCAACCAAAGAAATGGGTCTATACTGCTCCAGCTTAGAGGGGTCCCTTACCTTCGGGATAAGCGCAATAAATGAAGCATTGCAACCCTTCGGGATGTTTCCAGTCGCATGAAACAAAGCCATTGCTTCCATTAACTCTTCTTTAACAAAGTCCCAGCTTTTTTCCGGATAAAATTGAAATTGAACCCATCTGGACCGGGGCTCTTAGACCCTTCACACTGCCACACTGCATCCTTAACCTCTTTCTCTGTGAAACCAGCCACAAGCCCCTCATTATCTATCAAGGTTAGAGTCTTAAACTCCACCTAATCCAACCTCACCCCTAGATCTTTCGTTGCATTGAACCTAGCTTCAAACAACTTTTTCGCCTCCAACCGGACAGTACCTGGTTCCTCACACCATCGGTCCCCTACCTGAACACCCTTCACTTCATTCCTGAGTCTTCTCCACCTCAGAGATGAGTGAAAAAACCTAGTACAAGAATCTCCACTCTTGAACCAACTTGCTCTAGCCTTTTGGCACATAAGTGATTCAAGTTTTTTGTCATTTTCTACCAATCGACTTGTCAACGCCATTTTGTTAAGCCTTTCACTTTCCTCTAGACCCCCGTTACAATCTCTGTTGTCTAGCTCCTCCAGCTCCTATAGAATCCTCCTCTTAGTAGTATGAAGGTTACCGAACACCTCTCTGTTCCACACTTTTAGATCTGACTTGAGGAGTTTCATTTTCTTTTTAAATTTAACTATTTTGTTCCCCTGGACTGAGAAGGATTTCCATTTATCCTTAACCATGATGTTAAACCCCCTCTCCAGAAACCAAGCCTCAATCGATCTAAAGGGTTTAGGACCCCAATCCTTCTCCACAGATTTTATCACCAAAGCACAATGATTAGATACTTCCCTTCGAAGAACATACTGTTTGCACATGGGCCACTTCAAAAGCCATTCTTCCATGACTAGCCCTCTATCAATTCTACTTTTAGCTGTTCCATCCGGTCTAAACCACGTATAATTCTTGCCAACCAAAGGTAAGTCTAACAAGGACATGTATTCAATGAAGCTGTTAAAACCGAATATCTCTCTTGCCTGATCATTCCTACCCCTGACTCCTTTCCTCTCAGATCTGCTTCTCACAGCATTGAAGTCACCACAACAACACCAGATTGATTCTTGTGACGCCGCTTTAACATTAGAGAGCTCCTCCCATAGAGTCTTCTTTGCATTCAGTGCACAGGGAGAGTAAACGTTGGCCACAACACACTTAACGGACGATTTTACATGTTGACCAACGACCACAGTAAAACCTTTCCCCATCAAGTGATATTCATAACTAAAGCCTTCTTTGTGCCACAAGGACAAAAGGCTTCCACTCCCCTCCTCCACTTTATTGTGTATCCAGCCTACATTATTATCACCCTACAAAGCAAAGCACCTAGCTTCCGAGATGTCCTTAGCCTTTGTTTCTTGTATACAAACAAAGTCCGCCTCCTCCCTTCCTATTAAATGCCTCATGTACCTCGACTTGGTACCACCCCCCAGACCTCTTATATTTAAGTTGACAATAATCATAAAAGACCTCCCTTCTTCCCTTCCTCTACACATCTCATGGTCTTCAAATCCCTTTCCTCCAGACACGAGTACTCCTGAACAACCTCCTGTTCGTCCTTTCGACACCTTATCCCTACTTTCCTACTAATCTCCCACAACTTAATCGGTTCCTCTGGCGAATCAGACTCACGCAACCTTAGATTACAGTTATCAATATCTCCATCAGAAAGAGAAACTGCAGGCATACCTTGTCTAGAAAGAGAGGATAATGCATTCTGCGGGCATTTGTTTCTGATTCTAACAGATCGCCTTGGGTGTGACTTGGAGCCTTCCAAATCGACAAGGCCATTGATTTTCCACCGACGCTGGGTGATTGTAACTCCCCTTTCCTCATGCCCACCACCTTCTCCACCCCCAAACAGCAACCCACCTCTTCTGCGGTGAGTTCTGATCCCAAAAACATCGTCTTGGGTTTCGGAAGTGACGTTACCAAATTGTGCCCCTTCGTGCTCCAACGGCTTCTTCTTCGACTCACTCTCCAACTCCATATATATATTTCTGCTAACTTCCTTCACAACATTCTTATTGTTCCGCTGTTCCTGCAAAGAATTCGTTCCCTCTCCTCGTGCTCCCCCCTGTCTTCCTCCAGTTCGAATTCTCGTCTCCCACTCGGATCCATGGTCCAACAGAGAATTACCAGGCCCTGACCCGGAATAGCCCACTCCCATACCCGTCTGCACCACTTCTTCTTGGGCTTCCTTTCTACCCTGGCCCAGACCTAGCACGTACATGTCTTGGATGTACATACTTTCAACATCCACTACTAATCTGGCCAGCTCAGCATGTGCATAATAACTACAGTGAGAACGCTTGCAAGCCTGAACAACAGCGTTACCAAAATCAGGTTCCTCAAAAGACTTCTGCCTTTGACTTTCCTCATCAGTGAAAGAATTATCACCTTTTCCCTGACACGAACAGATCCCTGCAGAGAGCTCCCCTAAACGGTCATTTGATCGCTGCGCCTGACCTCCGTCCTCCTCTCCACCTCCGACCACCTTCCCCTTCGTCTGACTCCCTTCTAAAAAGAAAGTCATCTTGTATAAAAAAATCTTTGTGCCCTCCTTTAAGACACTCTTTAGATAAGAGAAATATCAAGGTCATCATGATAAAGATCCTTAATGTGATCAAAACCAAGAAATGAGAACCCAAAAGATTTAGCAAGGCATATCTTCTAGAAAGTGCATCGGCCACAACATTTATTTTGCCTTGCTTATGTTTGATCACATAAGGAAATTGCTCAAGGAATTCCACCCACTTAGCATGCCTCTTGTTAAGTTTGTTTTGGCTTTTCAAATATTTAAGAGACTCATGATCACTATGAATCACAAACTCTTTAGGAAAAAATAATGTTGCCAAGTAAACAAAGCTCTAACAAGGGCATATAATTCTTTATCATAAGTGGAATAGTTGAGATGACTCCCCTTCAATTTCTCACTAAAATAAGCTATGGGGTGGCCCTCTTGAAGGAGAACAGCCCCAATACCTATACTTGATGCTTCTCCCAATCTCAAAGGTTTTAGCAAAATTAGGAAGGGCTAAAATGGGAGCATTAGTCAATTTTTCTTTTAAAATCTCAAAAGCTTTTTGTCGTGCTTCTCCCAATTGAAAAACCACATGGACCTTTGCTACTCACAACAAACCCTAGGAATTCTATATGATCAAGTGCAAACATACATTTAGCAAGGTTAGCATACAAATGTTCCTTCCTAAGGGTTTCTAAGACTTGTCTAACATGCAACCTATGGTCATTCAAAGATAAGCTATAAATGAAGATATCATCAAAATAAACAACAACAAACTTACCAATGAAAGGTCTCAAAACATGATGCATGAGGCGCATGAAAGTACTTAGAGCATTAGTTAAACCAAAGGGCATAACTAACCACTCATATAAACCAAAGTTGGTCTTAAAAGCCGTCTTCCATTCATCACCCGGTTTGATACGGATTTGATTGTAGCCGCTTTTAAGATCAATCTTTGTAAAGATTTTAGAACCATGTAATTCATCCAACAAATCATCAAGCCTAGGTATGGGATGCCTATACTTAATCGTAATGTTATTGATAGTCCTACAATCCGAACACATCCTCCATGTGCCATCTTTCTTAGGGACAAGGATAATAGGCATAGCACAAGGGCTCATGCTATCTTGGACCCAACCATTTTCAATCAAAGCCTCTATTTGTTGGCGAATTTCCTTGGTTTCACTTGGATTGGTCCTATAGGCCGGATGGTTGGGTAAGGAAGATCCTGGAATCAAATCAATTTGGTGCTCAATCCCTCTCAAAGGGGGAAGGCCTTTTGGAGGATCTTGAAACACATCTTGAAACTCCTTTACCAAATTATCCAAGCCATGAGGACTATCAACAAGTGGTTCTAACTTAAGAGGTCTAGGGATAGCTAAGAAAATAGGACTGTGAGCCACTATTTCCCTTTGGACCTCATGCCTAGACACAAGAAGTGTAGGCTTAGGACTTTTTTCTTTTTCACTCTCCCTCTTTTTCTTCATTAGAATTTGGTCCTCATGGACTTCTCGGAGAGAGAGATTTCAAAGTAACCTTGTGACCATGGAAATCAAAAGAAAGTTTGTTGGTAAAACCATCATGAAAAACTTTTCTATCATATTGCCAAGGCCTTCCCAAAAGAACATGGGTTGCTTCCATGGGCACAACATCACATAATACCTCATCTTTGTATTTTCCAATAGAGAAATGGATGAGGACTTGTTTATTCACAACTATTTCTCCTACTTCACTAAGCCATTGCAATTTGTAGGGCTTTGTATGAGAGATAGTAGGCAATCCAAGTTTATCTACTACTCTTGTACTAGCCACATTAGCACAACTACCCTCATCCACTATTAAGGAACAAATGTTGTTTTGAATAAGACATCTTGTATGGAAAATATTTTCCCTTTGACTTTCATCAAAAGGTTGTGAAACTTGTCCAAGAAGTCTTCTCACAATTAACAAATCTCCTTCAATTGGACTCTCACTCTCATTCTCACTAGATGCCCTAGAATGTGAAGAATGCCTAGGTGAATCCGAATCATGCTTACTCATGACAATGCCATTATGCACAAACATATTCCTTTTAGAAGGACAATTAGTCGCAATGTGACCATAACCCATACATTTAAAGCATTTCTTACTAGACGATTTAGTTGGTGATTTAGGCATAGAAGTAGAAGGCTTAGATTCCTTTGGTTTGAAAGAAGAATCTTTAGAAGGAAATTTAGAAAAAGACTTTTTGTTCTTCCAAGAATTGTTGTAGTAACCATCATTGGGAGATTTTTGAAAGAATTTTTCTTAGCAAGTTGGGCTTCCACCTTCATTGCAAGATGAACCAAAGAGCCCAATGATGAATACTCTTGAAGTTCAATAATATCTTGAATATCCTTCCTTAGACCACTCACAAACCTAGCTATCAAAGCTTCCTCACTCTCACGTCTATCTACCTTAAGCAAAAGCATTTCTAATTCCTTGAAATAAGCATCCACACTTAGCGTGCCTTGTTGAAACCGTTGAGTTTCAACATGAGGTCTTTCCTAAAGTGTGGTGACACAAACCTAAGGCGCATTTGATCCTTTAAAGAGTTCCAAGAGTCCACGGGAGGACCCTTGTGATAGATAATGTCCTTTACAACACCATGCCACCATTTCATGGCATAATCACTAAACTCTAAGGTGGCTAGCTTAAACTTGTGTTCATCTTGGACCTCATGGATCTCAAAAATTTGTTCACATGTAGCCTCCCAATCTAGATACACATTAGGATCATTATCCCCATTGAAACTAGGAATTTTGACCGAAGGGAGCTTAGCCTTTGTGTCTTGGTAGTAGCCATCTTCACGGTGATGCCTTTCTCCATGAGCATGAGGTCTATATCCATGAAAGTGGGGTTGAGGTCTCCTTCTTCTGTGTTCCTCTTCACGACCATGATCATTGGAAGAGCCTCTAGATGAAGGTCTATGATAATGACGCTCTCCATGGATAGAATGAGAGGACCTAGCTTGCTTCATTTCAATGCTTTGCAATTTTTCCTCCAACCGTCTAATAGCTTCATCTTGGAGTGTAATGGTTCGCTTTGCCTCTTTTAATTCACCAAGAACAGAAGCTTTGCTAGGAGAATGCTGTTTGTAAGACTCACCATTGGAATATGAAGCCATTTGTAAAAGAAAACAGCAAACAAAAAAACAACAAACAAAGTTAGCAAAATAAATTGGAACCAAACTGCGGAAGTGAAGTGTCACTTAAATCACTCCAAAGAAAGAATACTCCCTTTACCAAGCTGATCTTGAGGCCTTGAGTAACCTCAAATGAAAGATGTCAAAGCAAGAGCACACAATCTTCAAAGCCAAACACCACAAAACCAATGAATAATGAAAGACAAGCAAGAAAAGGTATAAGCAATAAAAGGCTATAACAAAAGGAATACTAGATGTATGACAAACTCAAAGAGTAATGAATAAAAGACAAGCAAGAAAATAAGGTACTCAATGAAAAAGAAGGCACACAAAAGATACCTAAAGAAAAGCACTAGAGTAGATGAAGAAAACAAAAATAGAGCTACAAGAAATATTTTTTGTGCAAACTGTGCTTGATGTTCACCGATTTATCTGGAATGATATAAAGCGAACTGGATTATGAAATTTTAACCACAGAAAGTTCAAGATCTTAGCTCAACAATGGCACTGGAATTACTCAAAAAAAGTAAGCCAATTAATTGAGATAAATTTTCTAAAATCGCTGCCAGATTACTGTATTTTTTTCAGCAGAATTGCACACTTTTTGTTTTTGATTTATCATTTTTTTTGTACTTTGAATTTTGAAGTACTTATTTTTTCTACACTTTTATAACACATTAAAGAACACAAATCCAGAATTTCAGAAATTTCCAGTGAGTAAATCAATTGCAATAAATCGAAACAGTGAGCATGTTTTCAGAAAAACAGAGGAATCCTAACAGGAATGAAAAACAGAATTAAGAACTAGCAAAGACTTAATGGAAATGATGTATAGGAACTTGTATAGATCTAAAATACAAGTATGAACTCAAAACTAAAACAGAAAATGCACAAAGGATCAAGACACAAGTTCAGAAAAACTGTATTACATCAAAGCAAGAAACAAAAAATACAATAAAAGTACTACAAGAAGTGATGACATTCTTGGAAAAACATGACTATGACAAAACTTGTATGGATTTTAAAAAGGAAAAGACACAAACACATGATAAACACAATTAAGAAAACAGCAATAAAACTCAAAATAAGCCTAAAAACAGAAAGATAAACAACAAGAATTATAGAGCTCTTGAATTAAAAGTGCAACACAACTCAAAATTAAACAAGAACAAACCTAAACTCTAGATACCACATGATATGATTCCACTAGCAAAGTAGAGATGATTCTTTGATATTTTATGGAATCAACTTGAGTTGGAGAAAGAATAGGCACTTTTAATAGAATTGGATCAATGTTCTATGTTTCAAGAACTCACCAAAACTTGCACCAAACACCAAACTCACATGGAAGATCCATCTATTGCCAATTGAACCGATTAAAATGTGTATAAAAGCAAATGAACCTAATAGAAAGCTTCAAATACAGAAATGAACCGAACAAATCAAGCTAGAAGAGAAATGAACCGAACATAAAATGGAAAGGAAGCACAACATCGAATAGAAAGAAGCTTAAAACATGTTTATCATTTCGTAAAGCATGGAAAATGAAATGGAAGATGAAAGAGAGAAGAACTTATGAAGATGAAGAGCTTGACTAGTGATCACGCCACTTGGAGTGTGAAGGATCCAAGATAAGTGAGCAAATGCCGCCACTTGAGAGAGCCAAGGCACTCAAGATAAGACAAGGTAGAGGAGAAAGCAAGTTCTCACACAATTCTCTCTCAATTTGAGTAGAGTTTCTCTAATACCAATTTCAATTCTGAATTGTGAAGGACCTAAGCCCTCCTTTTATAGGAGCAAGGGCCGGTCATATACAAGCTTATTCTAGAAGCTACCTACTCCTAAACACGCCCCTTACTAAGCTCACTCCTAAAGCTCACGCTCCTACTAAGCTCACACCCCCCAAGCTTCTATATTTTCCTAAACTAAAGCGTAGAGATGCTTTTACAAAAGAGGTGTCTAATGTTTCCCTCTAAGCACCTTTTATTACACAAGAAACTATAAAAAGAGAAAACAACCTCCCACTATTTCCTAATGCCTTGAATTTGCTCCTTGTAAGCCTATGAGGTGGGCTAATGACTCCTTGAGCGTCTAACACTTGAGCCTCTACCTCTTCTTGTCCTTGATTATTGGCCTCCATTTTGTCTTGATCTTGATCTCCATCACTTGTGCTTGGCAGCTTTCAAAGCAATGTTCCTTACATGCTTATCTTCACTTTCTTGAACATTGAGTTTATTCATCTCATGTTCTCTAAGCTTTCCAAACAAGGAGGCTGTAGTTAAAGATGCCAAGTCCTTTGATTCAGAGAAAGTTGTGACTTTAAGTTGCCAAGATCTATCAAGACACTTGAGAATCTTGATGTTTAACTCCTCTTTGTCAAAGGTTTTTCCCAGACTCATTAGATGGTTGATGATGTGAATGAATCTCTTTTGTACTTCAACAATCGATTCTCCCTTGAGCATTCTAAGCATCTCATACTCTTGTATTAGAGTATGTTTCCTTGCTCTCTTCACATCATTTGTTCCTTCATGGGTGTCCTCTAGAGTATCCCACATTTCCTTAGCAGATGCACATTGTGAGATCCTGAAAAATTCATTCGAATTCAAAGCAGAGGTTATGACATTCTTGGTAATGCAATAAAACTTGGCCTTTTTATTTTCAGCATCAGTCCATTGGGACCATGGTTTTTCAATAGAAGATCCATCCTTTTCAAATTTAGGAATAAAAGGGCCATTTTCAATTGCTTCCCAAATTCCTTTATCAAGAGATTCAACAAAGATTTTCATTCTAACTTTCCAAAATTGATAATTCAAACCATAAAACAAAGGTGGCCTGTTAATTGAGGCACCCTCCCCAAAAGGTAGTTTTTCAGCCATAGAAAAAAGATTTTAGGATCAAACTTGAATATTTTTCGAGTTCCAAGCTCTAATACCAATTGTTAGAATATATGGCCTTAAACGAGAGAGGGAGTGAATTGTTTAAGGCCATCAAGAAATCCTAGCTTACAAAATTCTTTGTGTGAATCCATAACATAAATCAAGTTAGCCAAGAATATAAGCAATTAAATAGCAAAACAACAGAAAAACAATAAGTTGTTATATCAGCAAAACTTAAAACAAAATTTAAATGAGTTCAGAGTAAGAGAGAGATACACAGACAGTTTATACTGGTTCACTCTTTAGCCAAGAGCTACATCCAGTCCCCAGAAAACCATTGGGTAATCCACTAAGCAATCAAACCAGATTAAAAAACACTAACCACCAAAGTAGTGACCTTGAATCCTTCAAGAAACACACTCCCTTTGGAAAAACACACCAAGAGTATTGATCTTGACCACATCAAGAACACACAACACTTCTTGGCAACACAACACCAGAAACACAGAAGGTTTAGAAGGGATTACACTTGTTCACAGTACAAACTGAATCATGACAACTGCAATCCTATTCCACTTTCTTTGAAAACCCAAAGCTTGATATGAATGTTCAAATCTTAGAATCAACTTTGACACCACTGAAAAACTCAAATATGTTTCTCTTGCTTGTTTGAAAACATAAACAAACCATTTATATTTTCCAAAGATTGGTCAAAGCAATTAATGAAGGAGCATATTCAATTGAAAAACATTTAAAGCAGATTCAACAATCAAAACTGAATTCTGTTAGGATTTTCAAAGAAACAATCGGTTGAAACCACGAAACAACCGATTGTTTGGCTTGATAGTTAAGTCAAACAAACTAAAACAATTTTCAACCTTTTCAAAACTCCCAAGAATAAAACAACCGGTTGATTCGACAAAACAACATGTTGTTTTTAACTTATTTGGAAAAACACTTGATTTCAAAAAGGTTTTAAATCACATCAGTTTTAGATTCAACAAAGGAGTGGATCACATTCTATTATACCCAGATCCCACCAAACACTGTTAGAATGTATGACTTTAAACTAGAGGGGGATGAATGGTTTAAAGAGGGATTTCGAAAACTTTTAAGCCTTGAATGAAATTACTTCGAGAATATCTTGATTAAGAAATCAGTTTTTCAAAAGACAAAGCTAAAAGCACAGCACCAGAAAAACAATCGGTTGTTTCGTAGAAACAATCGGTTGTTTATACCAGTTTACAAATATAAAAACTGAATTTAAAGAGTTAAGGGATAGAGAAAATGCACACAGAGATTTATACTGGTTCACTCTAAACCCAGAGCTACATCCAGTCTTCTCACAAAACCACTGAGGAATACGACTAAGCAATCAAACCTAGATCACTTACAACACAACCAAGAAAGTGACCTTGATCCCCTCAAGACACACACTTCTCTTGGTCAACACACCAACACTAAGAATGTTGATCTTGATCCCCTCAAGAACACACAACACTTCTCAGCAAACACACAAAGATTCTTTCAACAGATACAAGGATTACACTTGTTACATAAACAAATCTGAAATCAATACAAGAGAAAATCCTAGCTCACACTCTTTGATCAATCTCAATCTCTAAGCAATCTCAACTTTTCAAAAACTCAAAATCAGTAAGTTTTCAAATCTGTTTTTCTGTATATATTCACAGTTATTGTTTGTTATCAAATCTTAACAAACTATTCATTGCATTTAAGGATTGGTCAAAGCATTAAAAACTGGAGCGTAATCAGTTAGAAAGTCATTTAATGCTCAGTCAAAGCACAAACCATTTTTTTGTTATGGTACCAAAACAAACAATCGGTTGTTTCCACGAATCAATCGGTTGTTTTGGTTTTGACAGCAAGTCAACCATAAAAACAGTTTTCAACCTTTTCTAAAAACACCTAAGTATAAAACAATCGATTATTTCGACAAAACAACAGGTTGTTTTTCACTTAGCTTGAAAAACACTTTTCTTTTAAAAATATTGAGAATGCCTATGCTTTGGTTTCAATCAAGAGTGGATTACATATTCAATCTACCTCAGATCCTATCTAAGACAGCTCAGCAATAGCAAACACAGTCTAGCCTTCAACATCCTTCAAAGGGGTTTGGATGCTTCAAAGCTTGAACACCACTTGGTTCAACAAACACAGCAGTAACACCAGCCTTTCATCAAACACTTGGATTTGGATTCTTCAAAGCAATTGATCACTCTTGATCAACAGTATTGAACTTACCATGATCCTTTCTCTTGGATTTGCTGGTAATCTTTGTGTTGAATAAGATGCTTTTGTCTCCAAATCAATGAGAAAAACTTGAAGACCTTGTTGTTGGTTGTGTGTGTGTCTAGTTGTGTTTGAATTTTTTAATTCACTCTTTAAGATGATCCAAGGTTAATTGAATCTTAATCTTTTTTAAAAGATGAGTTTTCTAAAGAGTGTGAAATTTCGACATGTTAAAATGTCGATTCAATCGGTTGTTTGACTCTTAGTGGCTTTTAACCTTGGTTTTTGTTTTGACTTTGCTGTCAAATTGATTCAACCGGTTGTTTCGAAAATTGAACTGGTTGTTTTTTTTGAAAACCTTAACAAAATTTTGTTAAGTTGGTTAAACTAATTTTTAATGATCCTAACTGCTTTTGGTTCTTGAATTAACTGCTTTGACCATTTGATTGGAGTATACAAAGGTTTTTTTACGCTCTTATGCAAAAACTAAGGAAGAGAGATCAATCAAAACTAGTTTTCAAGATTTCAAAGAGATTTTGGATCATCTCAAGTGTGGAATAGGATTGTCTTGTAATTCTGAACTTTAATCTTTGATTTACCTATGTGTGTTTTATTCTCTTCTTTCTCGATCATTGTATTTCTGTGTGTTTTGGTGTGGTCCAGTTCCAGAAGGTGGTTCTGGAAACTATGGTGTTTGCCAAAAGTGGTGTGTGTTCTTAAGGGGTTCAAGATCATCACTTTTGGTGTGTGTTTTGTAATCTAGGTTTGATTACATAATGAATTCTCAGTGATTAGCTGAGGACTGGATGTAGCACTTGGTTAAGAGTGAATCAGTATAAATATCTTGTGTGAATCTCTCTATCCCTACACTTATTAAACTGTTTTATCTTTGGTTTTCAAATCTGCTGGTATAAACAACCGGTCATTTCGTGAAAACAACAGGTTGATTTTCTAGAATTAAGTTTAAAAACAGTTTTCTTTTTGGCTGAACAGATTTTTCATTGATTAATTCTTCATAGTTTTTCACTCAACCTTCAATACTTGCGAAAATCTTTAAAAAACAATTCACCTCCCAATCTAAATATACATTAGGATCACTAGAGCCATTAAAACAAGGAAGCTTGACCGAAGGAAGCCTAGACTTTGCATCTTGATAGAAGCCATTGCCGTAGTGATGTCTTTCTCCTTGATGAAGGTCTTTGTCCATGAAATTGTGGTGGATTCCTCCTTCTCCTATGCTCTTCTTCACGGCCAAAATCATTTGAAGAGGCTCTTGAAGATGGTCTATGAGAATGATGCCCATCATGGATAGAAGGAGATGGTCTAGCTTGTTGGACCTCCATCTTTTGCATTTTCTCTTCCAAGCGTCTAATAGTTCTTTGTGCTTCATGTAATTCACCAAGGATTGAAGCTTTGGAAGGAGAATTCTGCTTGTAGGATGCATCACTTGAAAATCCAGCCATTTGAAATTAAAAACAGCAAACTCACAAAACAGCAAACAAGTCAAGAAACAAAATTAGCAAAAACAGTGAGTGTTTTAAGCAAAAATGCCGAAGTGAATTGAGGCAGAAAAATAGGTCACTCTCAAAGAAATAATGTCCTTGCACCAATCTGATCTTGAGGCCTTGGAATCCTCAAATGAAAGATGTCAAAGCAAGCACACCAATCTCAAAGGCAACCACCACAAAACCAATGAAACAATAAAGACAAACAAGAAAAGGTATAAGCAAAGAAAGGTAATTGCAAAAGGAAAACTATATGTAAGACAAACTCAAAGAGTAAGGAATGAAAGACAATCAAGAAAATAAAGAACTCAATGAGAAAGTAGGCACACAAAAGAATACTTAAGGAAAAGCACTAGAGTAGATGAAGAAAACAAAAAATTAGCTACTGGAAATTTTTTTTTTAAAAATGCAAACTGTGCTTGATATTCACTGATTTAACTGTAATGATGTAGAGCGAACTGGATTATGAAATTTAAACCATAGAAACTTCAAGATGTTAAATCAATAATGTCACTGGAATCAATTAAAAAAAGTAAGCCAATTAATTGAGATAAATTTTTTAAAATCGCTGCCAGATTACCGTATTCTTTTCGGCAGAATTGTACACTTTTTTTTATTTTATTTATCATTTTTTGTGTACTTTGAATTTTTGAATGATTCTTTTTTCTAATCTTTTCTAACACTTTGAATATCACAAATCCAGAATTTCAGAATTTTCCAGTGAGTAAATCAATTGAAATAAGGAAAAACAGTAAGCACTTTTTTTTTCAGAAATAGAGGAATCCTAATAGGAATAAAAAACAGAATTATGAACTAGCAAAGACATAATGGAAAATGATGTATTGGAACTTGTATAGGTCTAGAATACAAGTATGAACTCAATTCTAAAAAGAAAATGCACAAAGGATCAATATCAATTCAGAAAATTATATGACACTAAAGCAAGAAACAATCAAAAACAATAAAAGTACTACTAGAAGTAATGACAATTATGGAATAACATGACTAAGACAAAACTTGACATGATTCAAAAAGGAAAATACTCAAACATATGATAGGCAAAAGAATTAAAACAGCATGTAAACTCAAAATAAGCCTAAAACAGAAACTTAAATTGCAAGAAATTAAAAGAGCTCTTGAAATAAAGTGCTACACAACTCAACAATTAAACAAGAACACACCTAAACTCATGATACCACATGATGTGATTCCACTAGCACAATTAGAATGATTCTTGACATTCTTAGGAATCATCTTGAGTTGGTTAAGAGCTAGACACTTTATCATAGAAATGGATCAAGGTTCTATGAACAAGAACTCACCAAAACTAGTGCCAAAACACAAACTCATATAGAAGATTCAATTATTGTCAAATTGAACCGAACAAAAAGGCACAAAAGCTAAGCAAACTGAATTTGAAAGCTGGAAATTAAATTGAACCGAACAAAAGCTGGAAAAAGAAGAGAATAAGATGAAGAACAGCAAGGAACATAAAAGAACCGAAGCTACACAAATTAAATCTGAAAATGCCGAACCAAAAACAACAAGGAAACAAGCTAAGACAAGGAATTAACAAAGAAGAAAGGAAGGAGAAGAGAATTGCTCATGAAGATGGATGTATGATGAATGATCACGCCACTAGAAGT
This sequence comes from Phaseolus vulgaris, assembly GCF_051622355.1. NCBI lineage: Eukaryota > Viridiplantae > Streptophyta > Magnoliopsida > Fabales > Fabaceae > Phaseolus > Phaseolus vulgaris. The sequence continues at coordinate 38,994,025 of NC_143501.1, read as the reverse complement.
GTGGTTGCTCCTAGATGAGTGTGCTGCCGCCACTTGAGGACACCATGGATCCTTCAAGATAAGACTAGAGAAGAAGACTCAAAAGCTCTCCAATGCTCACTCCAATTTTGAGTATAGTTTCTTTAGATAAATTCCAATATGAAAAATACAAGGGCTGCACCTTAATTTATAGCCTAAGGTGCTGAAATGCAAGCTACACAAATTCAAAAAACTCTCTCATAAAAGCTTCTAGAATTGGCGCCTAAAACAATGCATGAGGAAGGTGTGATCCCTTCTCTCACTTTGGCACCTCCTTATTTACTCCTACACCTATCTACAAACACACCCCCCCTAAGACTCCTAACTAAAGACTAAAAGATGCTTTAACAATAGAGGTTTCTAATGTTTCCCTCTAAGCACCTTCAACAATATTCTTTATTATTTAATACTTGGTCTTGCCCTTCATAGGATGGACTTGGGCTTGGGCTTGGGCCTCTCTTTATTTTATGTCTTCTTTTAATTTTGAGAAGACTAGAAGGAAGTGTGATGGTGAATTGCCTCTTCCTTCATTAATAAAAACCTCCTTTACTTGACTCTCATCACTTTGGATCAGGTGTTAGTCTCTGGTAGGACTTACTTAATACGGATCTTCCGGAAGGTGTCAATTGTTATTCGTTTGTTGAATGGGAAAAAACCAGAAGAATTATAAATTAGTCCCTAATTTAATTAAGACTAATTTAGAATCTAAATAATTAGTAGTTAAAATTTTGGTAGTTATTATTATTATATACCAATTTAGAAATAACTTTATAAATTTTTATTAACAATAGAAACTCCTTTACATATTAATAGTGTTTTAATTTATAAAATAATTTCTAAATTAATAAATATAATGAATAATTAATTATTGATATTGATCCTGCCGGTTGACCAGAACGCAAGAGCCTTGCCTCGTCAAAGGTATCTTCCTCTGGATCGGCTTTGCACCATGCTAGCTTCCGTCCTTCACACCTCGATTCACCTCAAGAACCTGCAAAAGACAGAGTGGCGTCGCTGCGGCCGATCGCGCTCCGACGCTCAAGTCAGTGACGGAACCACCAAAACTCTAAGAGAGAAAAGCTAGAAACTCAAGGAACCGTGCAAAAAATTTCTCAACGTACTAAAGTATTCTCAAGCGTAAAGAAGTGTTCTAAACGCGCGTACCTCAGAAGTTCGTTAGAATCCCTTATATACCTGTGCACTTTCTCTCTCCTGACGGTTACACCTCTGGACACATGGCTCGCATCCAGCTGTACACGTGTCACCATCTGGAACGTCCTCTGCTTGAGCGTCACTTCTTACTCTTCAGGCTGTTCGACTAAGTTACCCATGCAAGGAGTAACTCGGTGTATAGCTGCCTTGGAGCGCGATCTTCTTCTAGTGGCGAGCACGGGGTGTCACCATGCGCACCTTCTCTGTGGTCTCGCCTGCCGCTATCACGATCTGTATTACTTGCTCATCGTGCTTGTTCTGGTAAATTGTTCCCTGACCTCAACCTCTGGCTAGGGAATGATCATCTGATAACTCCATCCTTCGTACTCGTGCCCCTTGAAAGCCTTGAACAAGCTTTCTTGATCTTTCGGCGATGTCCCCCTCTTGGCGATCTCTGATCACTTGGTCGCCTAAGCTCGCATACGGCGACTACAACACAAGCCTGGTGACCGTCGGTTTAGATATGCTAAAGGTCGGAGCACGCCAACTTAACGATTGACGACTACACGAACTTCCCGATGTCCTTCCCTTCCGTCAGTCAGGTGTTCCGTTCAACACGCCTATATTACCACTTGCTGCCACGTCATCACTCCCGACTACCTGGTCGGTACAGATATCTAAATTAAGTATTATTTAATAATTTAAAAAAAAATAAAATTAGCCTTTTCATAAGAAAAATAGATGTCTATTTTTTATTTATTTGATTCAATGTAAAAAGTTCATCAAGATGTACTGGTGTACAAGTAGGACGATGATAGTGTATATTTTCATCTTGTTTACTAATTTTTTAACATTTTTCTTTGTTCTTTTTTCCATTATTGTCTAATTTATAATGAAAATATTTATTCTTAAAATTCTGAATGGTCATGCCCATAACCATAATTACCATAATGAATAGCATGTGGAAGTTGTTGCCTTCACTTCTAAGAGTGAAGCATAACTGGTTTGCCTCATGATTTTTCATCAAAAGTTTATTATTTTATTCAATTACAAGAGACATGAGTTGAAATCAAAGTATTTTTTAAAACCGTTCTCACCATATTATTGTTGTAGAAGCAAATTAGTTAGTTACGTGAAAAGTGAAAAATGTTTTCTCAAACATGTCATCAATATTTTTTTTCTGCACATAAATTTTAATTGTGAAGTATATGATAAAGTTTTCCTGTTGTGATTTATTTCTTAAACTATCCCATAAGATAGAAGGGTTTTTTTATAGTAAAATATTAATCCTTCATGAAGAAAAAAACATAACTTTGTCTTGTATTACCGAGATAAGTAATTCTTTCCTCTAACATCAAGCAAGTATCACAAATTCAAAACATTAAATTAATAATAAAACTCTTATAAAATGAAAGGTTAGAATAATATAAAATTATTTTCTGGTGATATAATTATAGTAAAAACCAATTATCCATAACTTTTTATAGAAGTTCATTTATACATTTATTATTAAAAAAAATCCAATTTTATACAAGTCACATAAGATTTATAATATGTAGAGATAGATAAAATATATATTGCAGTATAGAAAAAATAAAATAAAAGTGTACTTACCTAATTGAGTAGATTATAATCTTTGCTTTTATAATAATGAATTATCATTAAAAAAATACTTATTCATAATTAACAAAAAATATTATTAAAAAATTATAATTTAAGGATTACAAATATTTAAATCATACAAAGATGAATAAATACGAGTGGCATAGATAAATACTCCTGTAACACTCCAGAAATACATCTAACTATTTCTATGCAAATCCTACATGTTTATATACAAGCTTAGATTTTTTTCAAAGCATTCCTAATACATGATTAGGACTTATAAAAATACAAATATTTACAATATAAGTTTCAATACAACATCCTAAAGCCTTCCGGACCCTCCGACACCTGCATGATCATTTGCTTTTGTACATAGTACAATCATCGCAATTCACAACACAACAAAAGAAAGCAAGGGTAAACCAGTGAAAATAAGATTTTATAATATACACAATTAAATGAAAAGAGAAAACCAAATTACATGGATCAATTTCTCAATTATTCAATCTTCTTCAAATCCCAACATAAAACAATCACATAGATCTCACATGAATCTACACATCTAGGATATTCAACAAACATAATAACAATTTATGCCTTCCGAAAGACCCGTACTAAGTAAGTCCTGCTAGAGACTAACACCTGATCCAAAGATTACTAGCAAATCCAAGAGAAAGGATCAGGATAAGTACAATACAATCTAAACCGTGCATCTCATATATCATGGTGTGCATGAACTCCCCCATCAACTTCTCACCACCTGATATCTTAGTCTATGTGACTTAGATCATCAGTGAAGCTCGGAGATCTCTATTACCACATAGGCATCAATACTTAATACACAACAAACATCAGTTCATACATTATCTCAAATGTATGAATTCAATTTCGTACCATTTTTATCATACAATATCATTCAAAACACAATCCACAATATTCAAAATCCTATTTAACATAAAAAAACATTGAAATACTAAACTATCAAAATCTAATATTTCTACAAGTTTTAAATAATATATAAACAAACTACATCCCTACAAAAGAAATTGAATATTGGGACCATATCTCCTCCACATTTAAATCTTCTAGCCTAGGGTTCTATTAAAAATTAAAGTTAACTTCCCTTACTTGAAATTCCTTATTTTGATGGAAATTCTACCTCAAACAGGGGAACCATTCAAAAATTTAGGAACCTAGACCAAGTTATCCAAACATTACCAAATTTTAGTGTGAGCTTATCAATTTGAGAGAAACACTTTTTTCAACTAGCCCCACTAAGATTGATGACTAAATCATAGAGAAAAATAGAGAATAAATTATCTATAAAGTAAAATGAACTTACTTTGTTTGAAAATCTGATCGGGTAGAAATGTAGCCTGACTCCTCAGCTACTGCATGGTGTGATTAGATTTGGAAATATATGAGATATGGAAGAGAAATTGAAGAGAGAAGGGAGAGAGAAAACATAGGGTGAGAAGAAGAAAAAAAAATGAAAGGGGAGGGTTTGTTACTTTACGAGGGTTTACACCCCCACTAATTATTATCCATTATATTATAAATTCATTAAATAGTTTGTACAAAACTTATAATAATTTAAAATATAAATTTAATCATTCACATAATATATATATATGTATATATTTACAAAAGAAGAATAAAAAATAAAAATCTCTATTTTTTTAAATGTTACTTTATTTGTTTATCTACATAGTACAATCACCATACTTTATAATACAATCAAACACATGCAAGGATAAGCTATTGAAATAAATTTCTAACTTACGAAAATATATATAAAAAGAAACAATTAGATTAGTAATTAATAAATAATCAAGTTTCTTTTCCATCAAACATAAACATACAAAATTCATGTACCAACACAATAATCAAATTTCATTCCAATACCCATATAGAACAACCATAAAGACCACACATGGATTTGGACATCAAGAATATTCAACAAGCGATGTCAATTGACGTCTTCTAGAAGACCCGTATTAAGAATATCTACTAGAGACTAATATTTGATATCAAATACTTAGATTTACATGTGAATCCAAGAATCATGATATCAGGGTAAGTTCTCAAGTCGTGTAACTACAAGTGATGAGAATAAGTAAAATAACCATGAGAAGTTCCCGTATTTAATCAAGTTTCTTTTCCATCAAACATAAACATACAAAATTCATGTACCAACACAATAATCAAATTTCATTCCAATACCCATATAGAACAACTATATAGACCACACATGGATTTGGACATCAAGAATATTCTACAAGCGATGTCAATTGACGTCTTCTAGAAGACCCGTATTAAGAATATCTACTAGAGACTAACATTTGATATCAAATACTTAGATTTACATGTGAATCCAAGAATATTTCAAGGGAAGTTCGCGCTCAAGCATGAGAATCCCTCAAAATCTAGAGACCTATAACAAGTTATCCAAAAATAACCAAATTGTTCACTTTTTTCAACCAACTTCATCAAGATTAATCACAAAATCATAAGAAAAATGTAAGAGCGAGAAATCTCTAGAATAAATAGACAATCTAATCAATAAAAATTATCATTGACTCTTTAGCTTTCTAATGTGATCAAATTTTAAAATAAATTAGACATAAAAAAATAGAGAGAAGGGACACAAAATTAATTATAAAAAAAAAGAATAACTCATAACAATAAATTATCCATTAAGAAGGTTGGTGTATTGATGATAAAATTTAATTTCTCACTTTAAAAAAATATAAGTATGATTTTTATCTACTGAACCAATCTTTATTAAGATTTTTTTTGTTTAATTAAAACAATTTGTAAGGCGAAAAAATAATCATTAATAACCTATGTTTTGGATAATTAATGCGCTTAGCAAAATATTATTACCAAACTACAAGTGGGGCTGCTAACACCAAATTATAATCGGATATTAATATTCTTTCACAAAATAACTATTTTATAAACAAGTTGATGTTTTGTGAACAAGGTGATCAGCACCACTAAAGTTAAAGACTATCCCACACAAAAAATTAAAATTAAAATATAAATAAATTACTTATATTTATTAATAATTTGTTTTGACTTTAGTTCCCGATCCAAGGGATATCAAGTCTCCCATATTCTTTATTCAACAGTAACAACATACTTGAACAAACTTCTACAGAAAATTTGAGTAAATAAATAGATAAATAATTTTTATAAGTAAAATTAAACACGGCGTTTAATTTTTTGTGTGAAGTTAATAGAGTAATTTTGTGTGTGTAGGTTAATAGAGTACGTGAGAACTACAATAGAAATGCCCTTTTTTTTGTATTATAGGACATTGGTGCAGAAAAGTTTAAACACAGTGACTATTTTAATTGTAAAATTGTGGTTTTCTACCCGCCTTTCATCAACGTGTATTCTTATGTCTCAAAGAAAAGAAGACGACTATTTAGCCGCCTTCTTAGATTCAGACAAAGAGGACGGTTATTTATCATAGCTGTCCTTCTAAGGTGTACGCATTCAAATAAAGAGGGCGGCTATGGTAAACGTTGTCCTTTTATACCTCCCTTATACATGAGGTCTACAAGGGCGACTTTTACAATAACAACCCTTATAAAGTATTTTGGAGGATATAAGAAGACGGGTATTTACGATAATCGTCTTTATAAACCTTTGTGCATCCTCTAAGAAGGCAGCTATGGTAAATAGTTGCCCTTGTAGATGGTAATTTTTTTTAGTACATTTTATTTAATGTTGATTCTCATCTAAATTGACTTGTTCAATTATAACCTAGTCAGACAAATACATAAATTTAGAGAATAAAATTATATATATATATTGATAAAAATGTATTACAAACACTAATAACATATATCTTGACCTATATCTAATTTCTACACTATTGATTAGCTATCCTAGAGTTATAAAAATTTAGGAAATATGTGGCCCCAGAATGTCTCACATATTGTATAGCTGCCGAAGACATTGCTTGCTCATCCATAAAGAACTGCATTACAAAATAAGGTTAACATAAATTAGTAAAAATTAGTGTTAAGATACGTATATGTTAAAGATTTATAAAAATAATTTACCATCATGTTACCTGTTCCCAATCACTTTTAAGGCCTAGTCTTAAAATGGTAACCATCCATTGCATAACGTAATAGCCACACTCTTAACTTCCTGGTTGTCTATTACACTATAATTCAATAGAAAGTAAAAGTTAATATTGATAAACAATGAAAAGAGAAAGACAAAAATTACAAACCTTTAGTCTCATCCACTCCAGATTTTGAAAATTTGAATTGGATCGACCTTTTAGGATGTTATATCCACACCATGAACTGATTAATACAAAAACACCACGTTAGTAGATGCTTAATTAGTAACATACAAAGTTAAGTTTATAGTGTACTTATTTATCAATCATATTCTTCAGATGTGTGGATGGCTTCTTGTGTAGGGAACATAACCACACAACAGTCTTATCAACCATGGATAAGACAAGTAATTGCCAATGACCCATATATCATCCATGAAAAGAGTTAGTAAATATTTAAAACATGAAATAGTAATAATTGACGACTTATAATTAAACTTACTCATTAATATAAGGGCATAAATAAATTTGTTTTCCCTCTTTTTCCAGGGTGTTACTGATCTATGATTGGGTTTCACATTTCTTTGTTCCAATGGGATTAGTATATGAGGGATCTAAGAATCCATACACATCTTCATTCCCCTCATTGATAGAAAGTCCATGCAAAAATCTACAACTTATTAGTTAAAGCATAATCAATAATAATTTAACATGAAGTAAATTGAAATATAGATAAAGAGACTTACATCATAAAAAATTGAATTATACTTATATTAAGCTCTTGATCCCCAACTGCAAATTCTAACAAATCTGACATGTATATGTACAATGGAATGTAAGTGTTTATTACAAAAAATGTATCATCCCATGGAATGTCCATAGGGTTATGACCAATCTCTCTAGCAGCTGCAACTAAGGAAGCTATAAGATCATCAATCGGAACCTCATGCTTCTTTTTCGGACTTGGTTTTCGACGAGGTTTCTACAAAATAAAGAACATTTATTAAATTTGATGTAATATATAAATATAAATTAATATAATGAAATGTAATTATTATCGGAGGTTCTGGTATAATTTGAATGAGGTGTCTGGGCCAGGCTACGAATGTCTGAAATGCATCAGCCACAGTTGTTATCTCATCTAAAGGTAGTGGAACACGAGCATCAGCTACTCGTACTCTTTCCACCGTTACTTTCGCCACATTAGGGGAGAGAGGAACGTTATGTAAGGTGGTGACTTCTTGATAGACTTTTCCAATGGCAATCACCTAAGGAAGCATGTCGTCCTCTACCAGTAGCTCACATTGGCTCATCTGGCCAATGATATCATCCCCTGATGTTGTAGGAGTCGCACAACTCCCCTTTGTGCTCTTGAGAGCGAGACTAACAAGTGCCTCAGTCGGCTGAGCACCAACTTGTTGCGATAGAAACTCTTGTCGCAACTCTAGCCGCATCCGTTCAGCTTCCTTTCTCATCTCCTCCATTAATTCTTGATGTATCTTACTTGTCAATTTTGCTTTGGTCTCTGGAGTAGGGGAGGAGGATGAGTGTTGTGGTGCAACTCCGAAATATAGTTTAATTTCAACCCTTTTTTCAGCTACACGAACACGACCACAGTGCTCAAGTCATCTAATTGCTTCAACTAGGATATCACGTTTACCTTCAGGTACAAAATTACCTTGGGAGCTTTGCTCAACCAAGGAATCATGCAAGAGACCAAAATCATATAAATTTTTAATATAATTAATGCTTTAAAATAAATACAAAAGAGGATAAAAATAACTTACAATTTTTTCTGAGACTTTTCGTCATTGTTTAGAACTAAATGCACCCGACTTTTTAATTCGGGCCATCTTCCATTTTTTGTGTCGACAAGGTGGTGATGGAGGAGAAATGACCCTTGTATCAATCTCAGATCCAGTCCCCTATCTAGATTGCTCTTTTCCACCATCAGTGATTGCTCAAGCTTTTGATACCCTGAACGAGACAATACGTGCGAGGTAACATGCTTTAATGATGTCCTGAGCTTTCTTTCGACGATCCTATCATAAATGAAATAAACAAAGTGAATTAAATACTATTAAGTTATTAATGTTATATAAATAAAAATAGTTAAGTAACTTCACTTACCATCCACGCTTCACATTCACGACTTTAAACAAAAAGACACCATGTCTCTTCATAAATATGTTTGTACTTTAAACAAGGACTTTCTCCTTTATACTTGCCAAAAATATATTTCATCGTCAGTGTTGACTTAAACTGACGGAATTTAATTCCGATATTGAATATGATCTTTGATCGAAGCGGTTCCACATTAGAGATTTCAAAATTTGACTGCAAAATAATATCATCAATAAAATTTATCAATGAATATTAAAAAGCATTATATGATAATGATAATAATGTAAAGCTTACCCGAACATCCTCCCGGAGCATGTTCCAATCGACCTATGACACATCATCCCATGAATTAATCAAAATGGAGAGCCTCTCACGAGAAACAACTCCAAGATAGCTGCTAAAAGTCTCAACATTAGGACCAAAAGCCACTCTAGTGTTAAGGTCAATGTCAGCATGTGTCTTCTCACCAGCAACACGTCTCAATGAGAGACGCTTCAATCTAGTAAGTCATCTGTTGGCTCGTCCCGATCGGGGTTTGATCAGAGTCTGATCGTCAGCCATATCTTGTTAAAAAAATAGGTAACAAACATTAGTTAATCTGCATCGAAAGAAAATCATATAAAACAAATACATAAAATTCAAAATTCGTATTATAAAAAATATTTCTAAATTTATTACCATAGTGGATTGAATGTTTGTATGTAAATTCCTTCACTGTGGTATTTACGGGTTGCATGTATATCATCAAAGTCCACCTCAAAGGCTTACAAGAAGCATGTTCAAAGCTTTAGGAGCTAGGGGACAATTATTTTCTCTTTTTGTAATTTCTTTGGTTGAAGGTGCTTAGAGGGAAACATTAGAAACCTCTATTGTTATAGCATCTTTTAGGCTTTAGTTAGGAGCTTTAGGAGGGGGGGTGCGTTAGTAGATAGGTGTAGGAGTAGAATAGGAGGTGCCAAAGTGAAGGAAGAGGTCACACCTTCCTCATGCATTGTTTTTGGCGCCGATTCTAGAAGCTTTTTAGGAGGGAGTTTTTGAATTTGTATAGCTTGCATTTCAGCACCTTAGGCTATAAATATAGGTGCTCCCTTTGTAAAATTCAGATTGGAATTTAGAGTAAAGAAACTATACTCAAATTTTGAGTGAGCATTGGAGAGCTTTTGAGCCTTCTTCTCTAGTCTTATCTTGATGGATCCATGGTGTCCTCAAGTGGCGGCAACACACTAATCTTGGAGCAGCCATCCTCCAAATGGCGTGATCAATCACCTACTCTTCCACCTCCATAAGTGTTCTATTCTCTAGCTTTGTTTCTTCTTCATTTTCATGTCTAGCGTAATTGTTCTTGCCTTTTTTTGGTTCGGCTATTTCCATTTTCCAGCAAGTTATTCTTCCTTTGTTTGATTTGGTTCGGTGTGTTTAATTTCCAGCACTTCTATTTCAGTTTGCTTATCTTTTGTGTCTAGGCGTGAGATTGAAAGGGAAATAGTGGCTCATCATCCTCTTTTTTTAGCCATCCCTAGAACTCGTAAGGTAGAAGCACTTGTTGATAGTCCTCATTGCTTGGAAAATTTGGTAGAAGAGTTTCAAGATGTGTTTCAAGATCCTCCAAATGGACTTCCACCTTTGAGAGGGATTGAGCACCAAATTGATTTGATACCGGGCTCTTCTTTACCAAACCGTCCAGCATATAGGACCAATCCAAGTGAAACCAAGGAAATTCGCCAACAAGTTTATGCTTTGATTGAGAAAGGGTGGGTTCAAGATAGCATGAGTCCTTGTGCTATGCCTATCATCTTAGTGCCAAAAAAGGATGGCACATGGCGAATGTGTTCGGATTGTAGGGCCATCAATAACATCACAATTAAGTATAGGCATCCCATCCCTAGACTAGATGATTTGTTGGATGAATTACATGGTTCAAAAATCTTTTCAAAGATTGATCTTAAAAGCGGCTACAATCAAATCCGTATCAAACCGGGTGATGAATGGAAGACGGATTTTAAGACCAACTTTGGTTTATATGAGTGGTTAGTTATGCCTTTTGGTCTAACTAATGCACCAAGTACCTTCATGCGCCTCATGCATCATGTTCTTAAACCATTCATTGGTAAGTTTGTTGTTGTTTACTTTGATGACATTCTTATTTATAGCTAATCTTTGGATGACCATAGGTTGCATGTTAGGCAAGTTTTAGAATCCCTTAGGAAGGAACATTTGTATGCTAATATTGCTAAATGTATGTTTGCTCTTGATCATATAGAATTCCTAGGGTTTGTTGTGAGTTGCAAAGGGGTCCATGTGGACAAAACAAAGGTGATGGCCATTCAAAATTGGCCTACACCGAAATCTTTGAATGAGGTCCGAAGTTTTCATGGACTTGCTTCTTTCTATAGAAGATTTGTCCCAAACTTTGGTACCATTGCCGCACCACTCAATGACATAGTGAAAAAGGATGTGGTCTTTCAATGGGGAGAAGCACAACAAAAAGCTTTTGAAACTTTGAAAGAAAGATTGACTAATGCTCCTATCTTGGCCCTTCCTAATTTCACTAAGACATTTGAGATTGAGTGTGATGCTTCTTGCATAGGTATTGGGGCTGTTCTCCTTCAAGAGGGCCACCCCATAGCCTATTTTAGTGAGAAATTGAAGGGAAGTCATCTCAATTATTCCACTTATGATAAAGAATTATATGCACTTGTTAGGGCTTTGTTCACTTGGCAACACTATCTTTTCCCCAAAGAGTTTGTGATACATAGTGATCATGAATCTCTTAAATATTTGAAAAGCCAAAACAAGCTTAACAAGAGGCATGCTAAGTGGGTGGAATTCATTGAGCAATTTCCTTATGTGATCAAACACAAGCAAGGCAAAGTAAATATTGTGGCGGATGCTCTTTCTAGAAGATACACTTTGCTAAATCTTTTAAGCTCTCAATATCTTGGTTTTGATCACATTAAGGAACTTTATCATGATGACCTTGATTTTTCTCTCATCTATCAAGAGTGTCTTAAGGGAGGACACAAAGATTTTTTTATACAAGATGGCTTTGTTTTTAAAGGAAAACGTCTTTGTGTTCCTCAATGCTCTATTAGATTATCTCTTGTTAGAGAAGCTCATGAGGGGGGTTTAATGGGACATTTTGGGGTTGCTAAAACTTTGGATGTGTTGCATGAACATTTCTTTTGGCCTCATATGCATAAACATGTTCATAGTTTGTGTGATAAATGCATAGCTTGCCGCAAAGCTAAGTCTAAGATGCATCCCCATGGTTTATATACTCCTCTTCCTATCCCTTCAATGCCTTGGGTAGATATATCTATGGATTTCATATTAGGCTTACCCAAGACATCAAAGGGAAAGGACTCCATTTTTGTGGTAGTGGATCGTTTTTCAAAGATGGCTCACTTTATTCCTTGCCACAAAGTGGATGATGCATGCCACATTGCAAACTTCTTCTTCTAAGAAGTGGTTCGCTTGCATGGGATCCCTAGATCTATAGTGTCCGATAGAGATCACAAGTTCTTGAGTCACTTTTGGAAGACCTTGTGGGGCAAGCTTGGGACTAAGCTTTTATTTTCTACCACTTGCCACCCACAAACTGATGGTCAAACCGGGGTGGTGAATAGAACTTTGGGACAACTATTGAGATGTTTTATTTCGGGGAATCCTAGAGTGTGGGAGAATTTACTACCCCATGTTGAGTTTGCATATAATCGTGTAGTAAATTCTACCACCTCACATTCTCCTTTTGAAGTTGTCTATGGGTTTAATCCCCTAACACCTCTTGATCTTCTTCCTATTCCCCTTCTTGGAGATGTCTTGTGCAAAGATGGGGATGAAAAGGCTTCTTTTGTGCAAGCTTTGCATCAAGACATCAAGAAGAGAATTGAGAAGAAGGTTGGCAAGTATGCTGAACTTGCCAATAAAATGAGAAAAGCATTGTTGTTTGATGAGGGTGATTAGGTTTGGCTTCACTTGAGAAAGGATCGTTTTCCTACTCAAAGGAAGTCCAAACTAATGCCTCGAGGGGATGGACCTTTCCAAATCCTCAAGAGGATTAATGACAATGCTTATGAGTTAGATATGCCTGATACATTCTTAGGTAGTCATACTTTTAATGTCAGCGATCTAACTCCTTTTTCTGTAGGTCTCCAGAATTCGTGGTCGAATTCTCTCCAACTCGGGGAGTATGATGGAGATCAAGCTCAAGTGGACATGGAGGCCAATCAACAAGATCAAGAAGAGGTAGAGGCACAAATAGGAGACGTCCTTGGAGGTCAAAGTCCACCTCAAAGGCTTACAAGAAGCATGTTCAAAGCTTTAGGAGCTAGGGGACAATTATTTTCTCTTTTTGTAATTTCTTTGGTTGAAGGTGCTTAAAGGGAAACATTAGAAACCTCTATTGTTATATCATCTTTTAGGCTTTAGTTAGGAGCTTTAGAAGGTGGGGTGCGTTAGTAGATAGGTGTAGGAGTAGAATAGGAGGTGCCAAAGTGAAGGAAGTGGTCACACCTTCCTCATGCATTGTTTTTGGCGCCGATTCTAGAAGCTTTTTAGGAGGGAGTTTTTGAATTTGTGTATCTTGCATTTCAGCACCTTAGGCTATAAATAGAGGTGCTCCCTTTGTAAAATTCATATTGGAATTTAGAGTAAAGAAACTATACTCAAATTTTGAGTGAGCATTGGAGAGCTTTTGAGCCTTCTTCTCTAGTCTTATCTTGATGGATCCATGGTGTCCTCAAGTGGCGGCAGCACACTAATCTTGGAGCAGCCATCCTCCAAGTGGCGTGATCAATCACCTACTCTTCCATCTCCATAAGTGTTCTATTCTCTAGCTTTGTTTCTTCTTCATTTTCATGTCTAGCGTAATTGTTCTTGCCTTTTTTTGGTTCGGCTATTTCCATTTTCCAGCAAGTTATTCTTCCTTTGTTTGATTTGGTTCGGTGTGTTTAATTTCCAACACTTCTATTTCAGTTTGCTTATCTTTTGTTCCATTCTTTTCGGTTCAATTTGATCATAATTGGAACTTCCAAATGAGTTTGGATTTGGTGCTAGTTTTGGTGAGTTCTTGACTTAGAACATTGATCCAATTCTAAGAAAAACGCCTAACTATTGTCCAACTCAAGTTGATTCCTAAGAAGATCAAGAATCTTTCTCTTCTATGCTATTGGAATCACATCACAACCTCTCATATCTCTTCTATAAACCCATAGTATGTCATTGATCCAAGTACAAGATTTGTATCTTTCAAAGTGGAAAACTGCATTGACTCTACTCAAGAATAATACCAGAATTTTGAACTGTACACTTTTCATCCATAGATTTCGTGTAAAATATACAATTGTTCACTTCGTATCCTGTACAAGAAATGACATCAAACTTCAATCCAATAGCCAACCAGGTCAAGGTCTCCGATACATTTGAGTCCTTTACCACCTCGTCTTTAAACCAAGACATGAAAGTTCTATTATGTTCCATCAAGACCCATTTCCCTAGTTGTCTTGGGTTATTTATGTTCACAATGGCTTTATGAGCATTTATGTAAGGTATAACTTCATCTGTGTTATTCAATATATACAAATGTGCTTGCAAGACTTCTGATCGAGATTTGCTTACCACATGTACACCACACAAACATTTACTTGTAGAACGCCTGTGGTGCCATGAGTTAGCTAGAAGACCTATTGGATTTGCTTCTGACATGTACTCTAAACAAAATTCAATACTTTCAATCATTGAAGCTTCTGGACGATAATGATTTTTCACATAACCTTTCAAAATTTTCATATACCGCTTAACTGTATACATCCATCTTAAGTACACCGATCCACACAATTTAACCTCTCTTACCAGATGCACAACTAGATGAACCATATGTCAAAGAAAGATGGAGGAAAAAACATCTCCAATTCACACAAGATATCAACAATTTCATCTAATTTTAATGTACCAATGACTTTACAATAGATGGAAGAGACGAATGAGCACAAACGGGTTATGGTATGTCTAAGAATTTTTTATAAGATCCCACAAATAGCTACCGGCAGTAACTGTTGCATCAAGATGTGACAATCATGAGACATCAACCCAATTAACTTCAAATCTTGCATAGAAACTAGGCTCTTCACATTTGAGGAATGTCATTATGGCACTTTCACACCCTTTAGACATTCACAAAAACTAATTTTTGTCATCTTTTGACATGGTGTAACAAGCTGGGGGAAAATATGTATGCTTACCCATTTCTATCGGTACCAACTCGCCTTGTATGTTCATCTCAGTCAAATCTAAACGAGTATTTAGACCATCCTTCGTCTTCCTATTAATGTAAGAAGTGTACCAATTAAGCCATCACACACATTCTTCTCAATATGCATTACATGTATACAATGTATGACTTCTAACCTTGACCAATAAGATCAAAGAAGATTGATTTTTTTTCCATATGTTTGTCACAGATGACTTCTTTTTTGACTTATCGAAGGTGTGGTCTATGTTATTTACCTTTTCGTAAACCTCAACACCAGTTAATGGAATTGGTGGATTACTAGTTTCTTGATGTCCACTAAAGGTTTTTTCAACCTCTGGTAAGGATGATGACTTCTAAGAAATCTCTGATGCCGAAGATATATTGTCTTTCTTCAATGTTTCAATTGCTGAGTAGCGGTGTCTTCTTCGCATATTGGACATGCTTTATGACCCATAACACTATACCCTCATAAGTTATCATAGGTCGGAAAGTCATTGATGGTGCAAAATAACATGACATGAATCTTGAAAGTTTCATTAGCAAATCCGTCAAATACTTCAACACTTTGATCCCACATTAACTTCAAATCTTCAATTAGGGGACTTAGATAAAATTCTATGTCATTTCCTGGTTGTTTTGGACTAGATATCATCATAGATAACATCATGTATTTTCGCTTCATGCACAATCTAGGAGGTTAGTTGTAAATAACTAGTAAAATAGGCCATGAACTATGATTCGTACTCATATTACCAAGCAGATTCATTTTGTTTATAGCTAAACCAAGTCGAATATTTCTTGATTCTTTACCAAACTCTGGAAACTCATCATCAAATTTCTTCCATTGAACAGAATCAGTTGGATGTCGGTACATGCCATCACATTTCTTCTCATCTGCATGCCATCTAAGATTCTTAGCATCATTTGGATTTGCAAACAAACGCTTCATCCTTGGAATGATGGGAAGATACCACATAACCTTCATTGGGGGTCCATGCTTTTCTATCTCTTCAATTGTATCATCATCTTTTTGTTTCATCTTCCTGTATAATATACAATCATTAGGACATGCATATATCTTTTTATACTCCATACCCATTGGACAAAGAATCTTTTTGGCCTCATAATTACGATTAGGTAGATTTTTTCCCTCTGGATGCATATCCTTCAACAACTAAAGCAATTTCGTGAAGCTTTTATCAGTTCATCCATTTATTGCCTTCAAATTCATTAATCTTAACACCATCGAAAACCGTGTGAAGTTAGTTGATCCAGGATACAATGGTGTCTTTGCATCGCTTGACATACTTCTATATCCATGCACTTTTGCAAAAGACTCAGCTCGCACATCATGAATCATGTCCTCCAATCAATCATCATGTACTTCACCATGTACTGCATCATCCATGGTGGACCCCATATATTCTTCAGTTACGAAAACACGTGATAAATTTAATAATTCACCATGCCATGTCCAAGTTGTATAAGATCGAAGAAACCCATCACATAGAAGGTGCTCCTTGATTTTCTTAACATCCAGTATCTTTCCGTTCAAACAGTTAACGCACAAACACCTAATATTTTCTCTATCATGACCACTATTATTCGCGTTCGTTGCTTATATTGTATAAATTCTTCTACTCCTCTTTTGTACTCATCACTTATGCGAACAAAAATAATCAAATTTCGGTCCATTATATTCTGTAATAGTCATTCAGGTGTTTACTAATGAGTGTGAAATCTCATGTTTGTCGAGGGTCAAACATCCCCGAACTCAATACCAGCACTGATGGATTTGTGCCTTCATAATTTCGGATTTGTTGATGGATTGCGGAAGTTTCACGGATTGGAGATGCAACAAGGTCCTCCTAAGAGTGGTGGTGACCTTGAATGTGCATGAGAAGTAGGATTTGAGAGTGGTGAGGCCAACTCTACTTGGAAAAGGACGGTTTTTGAAGATTAAAAGCCTGACCTAGGAGATTTTGGGCAAAGAGCGATATTGGCACAATTTTGGCAGCAATTCACTCATGTATTAATCTTGAATTTACATGACCCAAGCTCCTCTATATATAGCAAGAGAGGGCTGAATATGAACAGAGAATTGGAGGAAAATTCAAATGTTGGCACATGGGAAGGTGGCTCCTAAATGCAGAACATGTGAGGTAGGTTCTAGAATTCTTCCATGTGCTAGGAGTTCTAGAACCTTACGCTGCACTTAGGCTAAATGTGGGCTGGACCTAAGTTTAATTAGGAGTAGGAAACTCTAATTAAACTTAGGTTAGCATTTTAGGTACCACTTTGCACGTTTCAAAAAAAATACAAAAGAATTAAACTATGCTATTTTTGACAAAAATGTAAAAACTATTCTACACTAGAGTTTATGACACGTAGAATGTGTCCTCTTGACCCCTCTTTGACCATAACTCTAGTGGTTGCCTCAATTTGACATTTTGGTGGCCTTTCAATAGATTAGTGTTGGGGCCTCTACCATCAAGCACGTATCAATTGCCAAGGGTCGAACCCTTAGACTCAATACCAACACGATAATTGTTGAAGATGGGAAGCTTTGATGTGTCAAATCCTCATGAAGCTTGAAGCTGTGTGATGTTTTAGGTTTAGGTTTTGGTATAGGGTTTAGAATCTTTGTAAGATCAGTATTGATTCTTAGACAAAGCTTATTTCAATTCGTTTTAGAGATTAAAGTGTTTTTCCATGCAAAGAGAAAAACAACCATTTAAAGTTTCGAGATAATCGGTTGTTTGTCACTTAACTGACAAGGGGGTTTTGAAACTATTTTTTGAATCAGTTTTATAACTGACAAAACCATTCAACCAGTTAAATTGTGGTTTTAACCGATTAAATGTATGTGTTCATAACAGTTTTTTGAAAACCTGTTTTAACTGATTTGAATGTTGAAAACTGTCATCAACGGTAGCTTCTCAAGGTTTATAAAATGAGTCTTCTTTTGAACGTAAAGAGATTGATGAAACAGAAAAGTTTGATACTCTGATTGTGATTGATTTGAGATGTTACAAACTGTTTGTGAAAAGGTTTTTACCAAAGTTTTAGCAAGATTTCCTTTGAGCTTTGCAGTGATTCAAAGAACTGATCATTAGGTTTCTGGTGTACTGCTTTTCCAGGTGTTTTCTAACCCTGTTCAAGTTCTTGTAATTGTTCATATAACTCTCTGTATTACAGCTATAAAATCTTGTAAAGTCAGTGTGATTCTGGCTTGAGGTGTTTGTTGTGTGCAAAGAGGGTGAGTAGGATTTGTGGGATTCAAAGTCACCTCTTTATGTGTGGTGTATGTGTAACCTATGATTGGTTGCATAGTGGAAACTCAGTGGTTTGACTGAGGACTGGATGTATCTCTGTGATTGAGTGAACCAGTATAATCTTTGTGTGTAATTCTCTCTATCCCTTCTCTCATTAACTGTTTGTATTTTCCGCTATCATAAACAACAGGTTAAATCACAATTTTAACCGATTGATATTCTGATACCAGTTTCTGTTTGTCCATTGTATTGGTTTTCTGAATTGCTTTTCTGATTTGTTTGTTAAAGTTTCATTCTAAGCTAAGTATTTGAGAAAATCTATTGAAAACAATTTTCGCACCCCTCTTGTTCTAGCCATCAAACCTAACAATTGGCATCAAGATCAAGGTTCTTAAAAGTTACTCAAGTTTTGAATTCTGTTTTTTGAAAATCTTTTGATGGCTGATAAAAGTGTTTTGGGGGAAGGTGCCTCTTTGAACAAACCACCTTTGTTTTGTGGTCAAAACTATCCTATTTGGTGCATAAGAATGAAGTTCTTTATTCAATCCTTAGATAAGAAAATTTGGAATGTTATTTCAAATAATACCTATGTGCATATGTTTGAAATTAATGAATCCTCTAAAGAACAGCTTGATTGTGTGGCACAACATATTATTGTGTCTGCTCTAGACTCTGATGTATTGCTCAAGATTTCAGAATGCACTTCAGCTAAGGGAATGTGGGACATACTTGAGGAATTGCATAAGAATCCAAGGAGTAACTTGGTGGATAACGAAGAGTCATCTGTAGGCTCAATCTCTTCTAAAAAAAGTGGAAGTCTGCTTAATGACCAAGGGAGAATCAAAATCAAGTCAAGTAAGTACAGCCTCTTCTAATAAATGTGAAATTTATTTTCAATTGCTTGATGCTTTCCAAGAAATTCATGAAGAAGTTAAGAGATTAACTTTTTCAAATAACCAATTGAAATGTGAAAACAAGTTCAAAATGAAAATCACAGTTTTGGAAAAAGACTTGAATCAATCAAAAAATGATTTAGAAAATTCTGCACTGATGCATGAAAAATCCTCTTGCAAATGTAATTCAAATTTTTGCAAAAACTGTGAGTCTCTTCAAGAGAAAGTCTTATATCTTGTGAAAACAATTGATATCATTTTGAAAGGAAAATCAAATTTTGAAAATGTGTTGGCATCCCAAACATGTGTATTTAGAAAATCACAGTTCTTGGCCTGTATTACTAGTTATTTACAACTTACCTCCTGGATTGTGCATGAAGCGAAAATACATGATGTTGTCTATGATGATATCCGGTCCGAAACAGCCAGGGAATGATATTGATGTTTATCTAAGTCCCCTAATTGAAGATTTGAAGTTAATGTGGGACCAGGGTGTTAAAGTATTTGACGGATTTGCTAATGAAACTTTCAAGCTTCATGCCATGTTATTTTGCACCATCAATGACTTTCCGGCATATGGTAACTTATCAGGTTATAGTGTTAAGGGTCACAAAGCGTGTCCAATATGCGAAGAAGACACTGCTTCTCAACAATTGAAACATGGAAGGAAAACAGTATATCTTCGACATCGGAGGTTTCTTAGAAGTCATCATCCTTACCGGAGGTTGAAAAAAGTCTTTAATGGACACCAAAAGGGTAATGGTCCACCAACTCCATTAACCAGTGTTGAGGTTTACAAAAAGGTAAATAACATAGACCACACCTTCGGTAAGTCAAAAAAAAAGTCATCTGTGACAAATATTTGGAAGAAGAAATCAATCTTCTTTGATCTTCCGTACTGGTCGAGGTTAGAAGTCAGACATTGTATAGATGTAATGCATGTTGAAAAGAATGTGTGTGATAGCTTAATTGGTACACTTCTTAACATTAACGGGAAGACGAAGGATGGTCTAAATGCTCGTTTAGATTTGATTGAGATGAACATACGCGACGAGTTGGCACCCATAGAAATGGGTAAGCATACATATTTGCCCCCAGCCTGTTACACAATGTCAAAAGATGAAAAAATTAGTTTTTGTCAATGTCTAAAAGGTGTGAAAGTGCCACAAGGACATTCCTCAAATGTGAAGAGCCTAGTGTCAATGCAAGATTTGAAGTTAACTGGGTTGAAGTCTCATGATTGTCACATCTTGATGCAATTGTTGTTGCCGGTAGCTATCCGTGGGATCTTACCAAAAAATGTTAGACATACCATAACCCGTTTGTGCTCATTCTTTTCTTCCATCTGTTGTAAAGTCATTGATCCCTCAAAACTAGATGAACTTCAAAATGAAATTGTTGTTATCTTGTGTGAATTGGAGATGTTTTTTCCTCCGTCTTTTTTTGACATCATGGTTCATCTACTTGTGCATCTGGTAAGAGAGATTAGATTGTGTGGACCAGTGTACTTAAGATGGATGTATTCTGTTGAGCGGTATATGAAAATTTTGAAAAGTTATGTGAAAAATCATTATCGTCTAGAGGCTTTAATGATTGAAAGGTACATAGCTGAAGAAAGTATTGAATTTTGTTCAGAGTACATGACAAAAGCAAATTCAATAGGTGTTCCAGCTAATTCATGGCACCACAGGCGTTCTACAAGTAAATGTTTACGTGGTGTGAATATTGTAAGCAAATCTCGATCAGAAGTCTTGCAAGCACATTTGTACATATTGAATAACACAGATGAAGTTGTACCTTACATAGAAGCTCATAAAGCCATTGTGAAGGCAAATAACCCCAGACAAGCAGAGAAATGGGTCTTGATGGAATATAATAGAACTTTCATGCCTTGGTTTAAAGACGAGGTGTTCAAGGATTCAACGGCATCAGAGACCTTGACCTGGTTGGTTGCTGGATTGAAGTTTGATGTCATCTCATGTACAGCGTACGAAGTGAATAATTGTATATTTTACACGAAGTCCATGGATGAAAAGAGTACAGGTCAAAATTCTGGTGTTACTCTTGAAGCCGAGTCAATGCAGTTTTCGATTTCGAAAGATACAAATCCAGTACTTGGATCAATGGCATACTATGGGTTTATAGAAGAGATATGGGAGATTGACTACACTAAGTTTTCCGTTTCAGTTTTCAAGTGTAAATGGGTTGACAATAAAAGTGGGGTTAAAATTGATGATTCAGGATTCACACTAGTGGACTTTCGAAAGATAGGGTATCGAGTTTATAATGGTTCAACAAGCATCTCAAGTTTTCTACGTGAAAGATCCTACGTCAGAACATTGGTATGTCGTTTTACACGGCAAAAAACAAGGGGAGACCATAGATGATATTGGAAATGGTGACCCATGTTCATTCACACCAAAGATAATTAATAAAGATGACGATGTAGTTGACGATGTACATGCAACCCGTAAAGACCACAGTGAAGGAATTTACATATGAACTTTCAACCCCCATGCAACCTGTAAATAAGCATGTTTTATTTACATTTTTATGTATTATTTTGATAAGATTTTAATTCGATGCAGATTAACTAATGTAATTGTTACCTAATTTTTTTAATAGAGACATGGATGACGATCAGACCCCACTCAAACCTCGATCCGGAAGAGGCAGCAGAGGACCTACTAAATTGAAGCGTCTCGCATTGAGACGTGCTGCTGGTGAGAAGACACGTGTTGACATTGACGTCAACACTGGAGTGGCTTTTGGTCCTAAGGCAGATGAGTTTATGAGCTATCTTGGAGTTGTTTCTCGTGAGAGGCTCTCCATTATGATTAATTCATGGGATGAGGTGTCAGAGGTCGACAGTAACATGATCTGGGAGGATGTTCTGGTAAGCTTTACATTTTGATATAATGCTTTTTAATATTCATTGATTAATTTTAATTTGCTGATGTTATTTTGCAGGCAAACTTTGAAATTCCTGATGTGGAACCGCTTCGATCAAAGATTATATCTAATATCGGACTCAAATTTCGTACCTTTAAGTCAAGACTGACTTCGAGATACATTTTTGGCGACCTTAAAGACGAAAATTCATGTTTAAAGTACAAACATATTGATGAAGAGACATGGCGTCTTTTTAGAGAAAGCCGTGAAAATGAGGCTTGGATGGTAAGTGAAGTTACTTTTTTGTTTATCTAACATTAATAAGTTTATCTTATTTACTTCAATTTGTTTATTTTAATTATGACAGGATCGTCGGAAGAAAGCTCAAGAGATAGCTTTGAAGAATCTTACCCCGCACGTTATGTCTCGTTCGGGGTATCGAAAACTTGAGCAAACACTGATGGTGGAAAAGGAGAAATCTCAACAGGGGACGTTGTCTGGGAATGTGGAAACAGGGGTCACTTCTCCTCCATCACCACCTTTTCGCCATGTAAAATGGAAGAGGGCCCGAATTAAAAAGTCGGGTGCATCAAGTTCTGAGCAATCCGGGGTTATCATCGAAAAAATTGTAAGTTATTTTTGTTATTTTCATTTATTTTAAAGCATTAATTATATTAATGCTTGAAAATATGATTTTTGTGTACTCTTGCAAGATTGCTTGGAATTCGACGGTAAATTTGTTGCTGAAGGTCGTCACGATATCCTGGTTGAAGCAATTGGACGACCTGAGCACTCTGGTCGTGTTCGTGTAGCTAGACAATGGGTCGAAATTAAACTATATTTTGGAGTTTCAGAACGACAGTCATCCTCCTCCTCCAAAGAGAACGAAACTCAAATGAAGACTAAGATACGTGAAGAATTAATGGAGGAGATGAGAAAGGAGACTGATTTGATGCGGCTAGAGATGAGAAAGGAGAATGATCGAATGTGACAAGAGTTTCTATCGCAACAAGTTTGTGCTGAGACGATTGAACCCCTTGTTAGTCCCACTCCCAAGAGCACAAAGGGGAGTTGTGCGGCTCCTCCAACAGGGGATGATATCAATGGGCAGACGGAGGATTGTGAGCTACTGGTAGTGGGCGGCAAACTTTCTCGGGTGGTGGCACTTGGAAAAGTCTATAAAAACGTCACCACCTTACATAACGTTTATCTCTCCCCTGATGTGGCGAAGGTAACAGTTGAAAAAGTACGATTTCCTGATGCTCGTGTTCCACTACCTTCAGATGAGGTAACCACTATGGCCGATGCATTTCATACGTTCGTTGACTAGCCCAGGGAGCTCATTCGATCTATGCCTGAACCTCATGTAATAATTTCATTTCATTATATTATTTTTTATTTATATTTATATATTACATATAATTTAATACAAATGTTGTTTATCTTGTAGAAACCTTTTCAGCCACCAAGTCCGGAAAAGAAGCGTGAGGTTCAAGTTGACGATCCTATAGCTTCCTTACGTCTCATTGCTAGTCAGATTGGCAATGAACCTTTTCCAGTTCCGTGGGATAATACATTTTTTCAAATAAACACTGAACTGCCACTGATGATTTACAACACAGATTTATCATAATTTATATCTGGGAAGCAGGAGCTCAATATAAGTATAATTCAATTTTTTATGATGTAAGTATCTTTACCTATTATTCAATTTACTTTATGTTAAATTATTATTGATTATGCTTTAACTAAAAACTTGTAGGTTTTTGCATAGAGTCTGTATCACTGAGGGGAAGGAAAATATGTATGGATTCTTAGATCCTGCATATACTAATCCCGTTGGACCAAACTCATCTGAGACTCAAGCATACATCACTAACACCCTGGAAAAAGAGGGAAAACAAATTTATTTATGCCCTTATATTAATGAGTAAGTTTAATATGTCATCAATTATTATTATTTCATGTTTTAAATATTTACTAACTCTTTTCATTGATGATATAGGCATCATTGGCAGTTACTTGTCTTATCAATGGTTGATAAGACTACTGTGTGGTTCTGTTCCTTACACAAGAAGATTCTCACAAACTTTAAGGATATCATTGATACGTAAGTACATTATAAACTGAACTTTGTATATGTTACTAATTAACCATCTACTTACGAGGTTTTTTGTATTAACCAGTTCATGGTGTGGATATAACATCCTAAAAGGTCGATCAATTTCAAATAATTTGAACTGGATAAGAATAAAGGTTTGTAATTTTTTTCTTTCTCTATTATCATTGTTTATCAATATACTAACATATTACTTTTTATTGAACTATAGTGTAATAAACAACTAGGAAGCTATGAGTGTGGCTATTACATTCTGCAATGGATGATTACCATTATAAGACTAGGTGTTAAAACTGGTTGGAAAGAGGTACTATATATGTTAAATCATTTTTATAATTCTTGAACATATATATATATCTAAAAACTAATTTATGTCAACTTTGCAATGCAGTTATTCACAGAAGAAACACCAATGAATGAGGAAGGCATTTCATATGTTAGAGATTCTTGGTCCACATATTTCATAAATTTTTATAACTCTAGCATAGGTAAACAATAGTGGTTTTATTATATGTAATTTGATTACTTGTAAATGTACATTTTGATGATTTCAATTGATTACTATATTTTTTTATTTGTCTGGTTGGGTTTGATCATTATGCAGGTTATTAATTTATATGGTTTATGCACAATACAAACTGCACTTTAAAAAAAAACACTATTTACAAATGCGGTCATTTACCAAGACCGCATTTGTAAATGTGAATTCCCTATTTACAAATACGGTCATTTACCAAGACCGCATTTGTAAATGTGATTTATGAATGCGGTTTTTACCAAGACCGCATTCGTAAATCCTAAACCCCTAACCCTCATCCCTCATTCAGAATAATATACAAATGCGGTTATTTTAAGTAACTGCATTTGTAAATCTAATTTATAAATGCGGTTCTATAACCGCATTTGTATATGCCCGATTTACGAATGCGTGATGATCAAATGCGGTTCTATGACCGCATTTGTAAATGTAAAATAGCCGCATTTGTTTTGCATTTCTGCACTAGTGAAAGGTAGTCTCAAGAATCCCCACTCTAAAGTGAGGATTTTTTCTGTTGGAGGGTTGAAGCTTGATGAAAGGCTTGTAGCCTTCATAGTTTCATGGATTCTCACACCTAGGGGGAGCAACCATTCAACTCTTTCTGAAGAAGATCTTCTCTTAATTTACTGCATCATGAATAAAGTGAAGATCAATTGGATTCACACAATGAAAGAGCATATGCAAAAAGCCATGAGGTTATGCGACTTTCATTATCTTTATGCTATTTTGATTTCTAAGTTCCTTCACTATTTTGAAGTGGATATAGAAGGAGAGCTAGCAGAAGTCATCAAGCCCTCCAGTGAAATCAATAGTGGATCCCTAAGCAAGATGGGGTTTACTAAGATTGGTGGAAGATGGGTAAGCAAAGATGGTGACCATGCTGGCCCAAGTGGAACTAATGAAGGAGATGAAACTGAAGAGACAACAATGCAAGATGATCCTGCTGCTGAAACTCAAGAAGGTATGCATCATGACATCAACATGGAAGAAAGGATGGCAAACATGTCATCCTTTGAAATGCAAATGCTTAATAGAATGGACACCTTTGCTGACAATCAAAGGAACCTTTATGAGATGTGTGAGTCACGATTTACCAACATGGACACATGGTTTTCTACTCTGGATGAACGGATTGAAGAAGTTCAGAGGCAGATTCCGGAACTACAATTTCAAAGGGAGGATAGCCGTTCTTTTTAGCTTAATTTTTTTTATGATGTTTTAAATCCTACCATTTGTCTATTTGATGAGACAAATAGGGGGAGAAGTATTGGGGGTTTTGTAATGTTCTTAATTGTGGTTTATTGTGCTTTTAAAGATTGCTTTATTGCTTTTGGATATTACTTTTATAAACTGTTTTAGTTGGTTTATGCTTAGCTGTTATTTCAGGTTTATAGCATAATTTTAACCGGTTATTTCTGTATTATAACCGATTGTTCTTATGCAGGTTCTGCTATGTTTTTTTAAAATCTGATATATAGTGCATATATGTTTGGACTAGTCTATTCTATGTTAGTTCAGTAATTGCAGGATTCCACAGATTCTAAACAAAGAACATTCCAAAAAGCATCCCAAGGATTTGTCTCCATCAAATAGGGGGAGATTGTTGAAGATGGGAAGCTTTGATGTGTCAAATCCTCATGAAGCCTGGAGCTGTGTGATGTTTTAGGTTTAGGTTTTGGTATGGGGTTTAGAATCTTTGTAAAATCAGTATTGATTCTCAGACAAAGCTTTTTTTAATCTGTTTTAGAGATTAAAGTGTTTTTCCATGCAAAGGGAAAAACAACCGATTAAAGTTTTGAGATAATCAGTTGTTTGTCACTTAGTTGACAAAGGGGTTTTGAAACTGTTTTTTGAATCAGTTGTATAACTGACAAAACCATTCAACCGATTAAATGTATGTGTTCATAACAGTTTTTTGAAAACCTGTTTTAACTTATTTGAATTTTCAAAACTGGCATCAACGATAGCTTCTCAAGGTTTATAAAATGAGTCTTCTTTTGAATGTAAAGAGATTGATGAAACATAAAAGTTTGATACTCTGATTGTGATTGATTTGAGATGTTACAAACTGTTTGTGAAAAGGTTTTTACCAAAGTTTTAGCAAGATTGCCTTTGAGCTTTGCAGTGATTCAAAGAACTGATCATTAGGTTTCTGGTGTACTGTTTTTCCAGGTGTTTTCTAACCCTGTTCAAGTTCTTGTAATTGTTCATATAACTCTCTGTATAACTGCTGTAAAATCCTGTAAAGTCAGTGTGATTCTGGCTTGAGGTGTTTGTTGTGTGCAAAGAGGGTGAGTAGGCTTTGTGGGATTCAAAGTCACCTCTTTGTGTGTGGTGTATGTGTAACCTGTGATTGGTTGCATAGTGGATGCTAAGTGGTTTGACTGAGGACTGGATGTAGCTCTGTGATTGAGTGAACCATTATAATCTTTGTGTGTAATTCTCTTTATCCCTTCTCTCATTAACTGTGTGTAGTTTCCGCTGTCATAAACAAACGGTTAAATCACAATTTTAACCGATTGATATTTTGATACCAATTTCTGTTTGTCCATTGTATTGGTTTTCTGAATTGCTTTTTAGTTGTTTGTTAAAGTTTCATACTAGGCAAAGTATTTGAGAAAATCTTTTGGAAACACTTTCATCTAAGAGGGCAGTTTTACAAAATAGTCACCCTCTTAGAAGAATTTAATTTAAAAAATGTCACCGCGTTTTGAATGACAGTGTCTAACTGTAAAACTACCTTAAATGTAGTGTCGAAATAAGTCCTTTTTATTGATCCTTTCTTTACTTTTTCTTATACTTGTTTGTGTGAAAGGGGTTGACTCTTGTTTTATTTTTAGAATCATTAGGGTGAAGGGTAATTTTTGTGTAGGTTAATAAAGTAAGTGAAAACTACAATAGAATTTTTTTTTTTTTTATATTATAGGAGTTGATACCTCCTTTAAATGTTTTCTAATTAATTTACTTCATTTATTATAAAAAAAAATATTATAATTTTTATTTTATTTTTCTCTATAAAATCAATCTCGCTTACAAGTTCTCGTTGAGCTAAATTATTTTTTTAGTTAAATGATTTGGTTCAATTACAGGACAAAACCTTACATTTTCTAAAATATTTAAAATACACTAATATAACTTTAATTCAATCTAAATACTCCACTTGATAATAGCATGGCAAGTTAATTTCAAAATCAATTATCAAATTCTATTTATTTTTTTTTCAAAATTAGACTAAGAAGGATTTATTTTTTACTTTCTGAACATTTTCTCTTCCATACAAATCAAAATATACTCACCTAAATTCAATTTGGTTCACACATTCAAACTTTCTAAACATTTTCTCTTCCACACAAATCAATTATTGTTATTATTATTATTATTATATTATATTATATTTATATTGGGTGCCAACTTATAGGTTGATAAAACAAAACTAGAAAAGGATATTAATTCAAACTACTACCTCTAACCTCACAAGTCATTGAACACGTAAACGCAGCTGTAATTGTCTTATAATAATTCAAATAATTTTAACACTTGTTTTATTGTAAAATATGAAACCAAGCTAATTTAAATATAATTATTCATTACACTCAATTCAAAATTAATTTAACCCAACTTGAAAGCGTAGAATCCATAATATTATATTTTCTTCAAATCTAATACGATAAAATTTATATTTATATAATGCTTAAATATGTTCAAATTTTTCTTTTGATTTCTAATAAAATTTCTTACTCTTTTTCATCTAAAGAACATTTTAATTATGTTTTCTCTTCGAATTTTTGAAATACTTCTGATTTCGTTTTTTCGAAATATTTTCATTTTTTGTTGTCTCTGAAAAATTTTATGGTATGCTTTTCATAGAACAATGACATGTCAAGTCAACATAATGAGTTGAATAACAAATGAAATACAAAAGAAATCAAAAGACAATTTTTTTATTAAAACCAAAAGAAAAATCTAAACATATTTGAAGAAAAAAATATATTCAATTCTTTATATTAATCAGATGAAGGAAATTAAAAAGCTTATTAAACACACAACATATAGGGTAGTTTGTGACATTTTTTAGGGCAACCATGCACAAGAAACATAGCAGTCGTTGGTTCTGCAATTTTCAAATCACTGCTACGTTACCTCCATTACTTCCACTCACAAGTAAGGTAAAGACACATAATTTTTCTTAAAAACACACAAACTTAACATCTTATCCATATAAATATGACAATAATACATATAGAATAGTGAGTGTTAAAAGGATATTTTTTATATATATACACTTTTTCTTCAAGAATATCTATTATATATTTTTTTTAGTTGTTTTGTATCTTATCATATCATAAATTTATCATTTTTTTATTTCTCCTTTCTCTAAATGTAATTTAGGCTAGATAAGGATAAGTATATATTTTGGGTATGCATCAAACATTTTCCTTGTACATACTCATTATGAAAATGAAAAATTATAATTTGATAACCCAAATAGTTGTATATGTACAATGACAGTTTTAACAAAAAAAAATATATAAAAGATAAATTTATAATTAAATAATATAAAAAAAGTAATTAAAATAATATTATTGAAAGTTATAGGGTGAGTGTAGAAAAAAATGAGTTATGAGTATATTATGGTTTTATAAAAATATATAGATAATAAATATTAAAAAGGAGAATAGGTAAATTAAAAGAGATAATGACTTGTGTTTTTAGTTAGCATATACAAATATGAAATAGTAAGTGTATATAAGAATTGGTAGAAGAAAAGGTGGTTAGTGGTAGGGCTAACCGAGACAATAAACATAGGCATCTATCCAAGGAAGCATCTTCCTTAGGTTGTTCCCACCTTTGGTTGGGTCCCCTTTGACATTATACCAAAGTCAATGAAAAAGCATTGAGAAACAAAAAAAACTAAATCCATGAGGGAATTAAAAAAGCAACAACAAAACAGTCTCACTTTCAGATCTACTTTTCATCTTTATCCTTTCCTTATAGAATCCATTGTATAAATAATTAACAATTACTCAACTGGGTCAGTGCTCCACCCTCTCTCTCTCTCTCTCTTTCCCTTCTCATAAACAAGATTTTTGGTTCATTCAAAAAGTCAGCGCCATTCTTTGTGCCTCCAAATTTCTCCTATGCCCTCTACCAGCTGTTGTCTCCATTGGGTACAACACAAACAGGAGCACCAAACACAACTGAGATTTGTTCTGTGAGGATTTCTAGGCACACCCACAACCAATTCTTGTCTCAAAAATGACTCATGAGGATTGGGATCTCTTTGCCATCGTTCGAAGTTGTAAAGCTGCCACCTTTACTGCCACCACAAACACAGAAAACCCACCCACCATGACTTCCACCACCACTTCTTTCTCTCCAAACACTACCTCTTGCTTGGATGTCAGCCAAGACAATGGCTCATTCTCTTTTCCCAATCTTGTGCAGCCAACAACCAATGATTTTCAAGAGCTTCACCAGTTGCTAATAAACTTCAACCCCACCAACACCACCATTTCTAGCACTATCACTAGTGCTGTTGGCATCAATCCCAATTCCACTTTTTCTGACGCTGCGGGATTCATTGGACAACAGCATATACAACAAGCTCATCACCATCATCTAGTTCCTGCTCCCACAAATCACTCCTCCATTGGAGCACCCTCCACCACTGGTTTTGACAGATTCCAACACCACCACCATCACTATCCCCACCACCAACAACAACATCAACCCCAAACCCCAGAACAACAGCAACACAAGCAAAACCAGCCACAACTTCAAGCACCTCAAACAAGTCCCGTCCTTTCACCAACCACACAACCACAAACACCCAGATCAAGAAAGAGGTAAATCATTTCAATTCCCAATAACAAACGCACTTTACTCAGTCTGAAAAAAACTCAAACTTTTTTCTCATACAAAACCTCGTATGATAAACCAAACCCCCCCACTTCTTACATCCATTTTCCATTTTTTTTTTCTACAGAAAAACCCAACAGAAGAAAATGGTGTGTCATGTAACCGCAGACAACCTCTCAGCAGATTCATGGGCATGGCGAAAATATGGTCAAAAACCAATCAAAGGCTCTCCATATCCAAGGTAAGCAAATAATCAAACACTTAGATGTACATATATGAAACATTCTCTCATCAGCTCACAGTAATATATTCACAACATTATACTTCCAATCCCATTCTCATCACATGAAATGAAACTCGTCTAAGAATTTTTATTTCATATAGGAACTATTACAGGTGCAGTAGCTGCAAAGGCTGTGCTGCGAGAAAGCAAGTGGAGCGAAGCACCACCGAACCCAACACGTTCATCGTCACCTACACCGGCGACCACAAACACGCCAAACCCGTTCACCGGAACTCCCTCGCCGGCAGCACCCGAACCAAGCCATCTCCGGCCAGTTTACCCGAAACCCATGAAGCTGTTTCTTGTATCAAAATACAAAACGCGTGTTCATCGACTTCTGAGCTTTCTACCACGTCGTTGAGGTCTGGCACGCCGGAAAACGAGGAAATGGTCGCCGCCGGCGAACCCGATTTCCTGGAGATGGAAGTTGACCCTGACGCGCTGTCTGAAAACGACTACGACCTTTTGATACCCAACACGGGTGCCATGTCGGACGCTGTTCTCTTGGGGTTAACCAATGGAGCTGAGACAAAGGCATCGGATCCGAATAGTGATTCCGGGTTGACCCGGTCCAAATCCGACCCATTTTATAACCCGGTGTAGATTCCGATGACCCGCATAAGTGGCGGATATTATTATTGCTTATTGTAATGGTCCCATTTTTTTTTATATAAATATATATAACTTTTGTCTTAAATTATGCATAATTTTTTGTAAACATTTATAAATAATTCTTTAAAAAATAATTGTACATTTTTTTTCTTGCTTAACCCTGTTTATTTAATTAAGTTAAGAACACTTTTATATTGGTTCTTTGCATTTTCTTTTGGAAACTCACGTATCAACTAAATATGTACCTTATTTTATAGGTGTTAGATTAAAATTCATTTTCTTAAATTAGTATTAGTGTAACTTATTATGTTATTTATGTATAAAGTTGAGGAATATTACATTGGTTTAAAATATAATTAAGTTATATTATTTAAATGAATGCAAATTTCACCTGTACATAATTTAATTAGGCTATGATTAAGGAGGAAGAATTATTCAAATTTTGAAAATAAGATCTTAATTGCGTTCTTAATTTATTTATTTTACTTTTGGTCTATTGTAAGCTGAACTAAAATATATGTTGTGAATGCTACAAATGCATTAGACTACTTTTAGAGATTTACAACTTAGTTTATATCAAATTTTAGGGCACTCAATTTTGTTATTTTTTATGTTGAACAAAACGATCTATTTAAATAAATACAAAAAATATTTTTGATATATTTGTATTATATTAAACTTTTATAATACATTAAAATTATACATTTTTTTTAAATTATTATGTACTATTTTTTTTTAAATAATTTACATGATCACATATATAATTGTAACTATTAATTAGCATATTTAGACTAAACAATAGTTCTACCAATTTTAGAGATTTTATAAAAATAATTTTTAAATAGGCTTATGTAAATCAAACTTTTATGCAACCCAGGTTAAGCATTTAAAAAAATCTATGAAATAAACTGTTTTTTCAACATTATTTTTTAATGAAAACCAATTTTTTTAAGAACTTATCGAAATGTAACTTGCTTTAATCTATTTTGTCTATTTTTCTTTTTTGGCAGGATTCCTGAATCCGTAATCAAACATATCTATCATTTAGATAAGTAAATTTATGTTTAAAATTTATATTAAAAGTACATTTTGATATAGCAATTTCTTTTTTATTAACATGTATTTCGTTTAATATTTATTACATATTAAAAATTTAATAACATTTTTAATGTTTTAAAAAAATATAATTAATAAATATGTGATAATTCATTTATATTATCGGATATTTCTATATAAAAAACAGTAACTGTCGAAGAATATTATTATAAAAAAAAAATTCTGTTCACTTGTGATGTCTTGTTGATTATGTCAAAGTTTGAAATTTAGATATCATTATCAACGTTGGGGCAAGGATAACACCAGAACATACCCAATTTATTAAGCTTGCAACATTTAAGTTTTTTTTAATGAAGAACATTTATAATATTTTTTTATATTAATTATTATTAGACTCGTCTTTAATTAATATGAGTGAGAGTATGTAGATAACATTTAAAAATAAAAAAAAAAAATTATTAAATGACAAAGATAATTCTGAAAAAAATATAATTAAAACTTTATTACTCTCTTCATGTCCAAATCATCTGCATTTCAATGTTTATTAAAGATAACAACGAATACATTTTTTTTAATATAAATTTATTAAAATAGCCTCATTCCTTCAATACATTACATTTATTCTCATCATTCCTTAATATTGAAATAATTTATATAAGCGTAAATCAGGAAAAAAAATAACTAATGTAGTCATAATATTTTTCGTATCCATAAAGATTGAACAGTACATGTTGGTAACTTTACATTATAATATGGAAATATAAATTGTTTTGGGAAAAATTGTAAATACTAACATTACATACATGTAATTAATTTGGGAGATCAACTATTATAAACAAAATTAACTATTTTTTAATTATGATAAACTTGGTAAGTAAGACTTATACATATTTACAAATAAATTTGGTAATTAACTATTGTATTGGTTGGTACCGGAGTAGTCAGTCTCGAACCTGGTGACTGACGGAGGCAAAAAAACACATCAAGTTACACAATAAATAAGAATAACGACAATTATAATAACACTTAATGAGTCACATTTATATTTTAAGATATGCAGAAAATATCTTCGATAAATCAGTTAAATACTGATTAACTGAGAGATGTTACAAATATTCTCTAAAAATATACTTATATGCCAATATATCTCTCTATTAATCAAGGATCACGACTCATCATGGAAAGAACCCATAACTAATACTATAAATAAAACTCTTTGCGGAGGTGTAAATTACGTTTTACATTCTGCTAGAATACACCTAAAATCTTAGCACTGACTTGAATATCGAAGTGCAATTGCAAGTACCCCTCTAACCAACGGAGAATCAACAATTAAAGAAGGAGACTTGAAGAGAAGAGCGAAGAAACAACCGACACATCAACATTTTTACAACCAGTTTCAGGTTCTATTTGGACTCTTTGTCCATATAGATACAACTACTTTTTAATTATATATATATATATATATATATATATATATATATATATATATATATATAAAAGAATTATTTATAGAAGGTTTTGAAAATGATTGTGAAATGGCAAGTTTTGGAATGAACAACTGGGATGTTTCATGTGTGAACTTAAAAAGTAAAGAAAATTTCATAAACTTCCCCACTTGTGATGCCTTAATCACGAGTTACAAACACTTATTTTGTTTTATTTGATCTATTTAAATGTTTTTTCTTTTGTACCTTGTAGTAGTTGGCACTGAAGTCAAAACTTTTTTATTCCTAGGAGGATGAGCTGGTCAACTATGTTCTATTGACTGTTTTCATTATTTCAATTATAATGGCCACATTCAACGTGGCAAAACAAAACATCTATGTTCATGGATATAGTATTGTTTAGGACATGTATTTAAATGGGGTTGAGTGGTACTGGGGTTGTTTTATTTTTTATTGCCAAAATAAATATAAATATATAGAGATCTTTAACTTATTTTTACAAAATTCAAAAGAATTATTTTATACATACTTTTTGTCTCATGTGAAAAATAAACAAACAGTTGAAAATGTTCTTTCAAGAATCTGTTAAAGCTCAAATAAAAATTAATTTTAAAAATCAAACTTTTTAATTACTATTAAAGGCTATTTTAAAAATTAAAGAAATTATTGTTATTTATTTTAATTTTTATTATTAACAAAAATTTATAAGGTAGTTACTTTATATTCTAAATTACTATTTATTATTTTTTTATAAATTAATTTAAAATTTAAAATATTATTAATTAAAATTTTATATTTAATTTAAATATCAATTTAAATAATATTTTATAAATTTTTGTTAACAATAATTTTTAGATACTAATAATTTTTTAGTTTCTAAAATAATAGTTAATTAGTTAATATAATAATTAATTATTTTTTATCTTTAAATTTAATTATCATCTAATGATTTTGTTTAGTGTAATGTAACTACTTAATAAGAAAAACAGTTGCTAATAAAACCTAAGGGCTTGTTTGATGATGGTCATTGTATGCTGTAAAATGAGTGATGCAAGTTGTTCTAATATAAAATTTTGTAATTTTGTCAAATTTTCAAATTATTTTAAAGGGGTTAAAGGGGTGAAGTAGGGTTGGAGTTTGAAGTGGTCTTAGAAAGTCATATTCTGGCAATTAAAATCAACTGTGTTTTGGTCATTGGGAGTACGTTTCTTAGAAAAGAGAAACCATTATTATAATTAATGGCCGGTGTAGTTGGAACTAGACTCACTTCTTTTAATTAAGATTTTGAGGTTAAACCATCAAATTCTTTAATAAAAAAATCATCTTTAAAATTATAGAAAATAATAAAAGAAGTTTAATTTGGCATGTTGATTCCTACAATAATTTTTTAAAGATAAATATCACATGTATCAGATGGAGGATAGGAAAAAAAAAAGCTAAGATAGAGCATAGAAAAAATAAATTGTTTAAACAGAAAATATAATAGTATAAACATGTTGAGGATGCTCACAAAATTCATTGAATGAGGTTGAATGAAACCACCATGTGCAGTAAAACTTTCATAAGAAAAACCACTCCAAACAGAGAAAATGTAATTTTGAACAGAAAGAAAAACTAAGTAAAGACTAAATTTCACTTATAAATTGATATTATTGACAGAAACGAAACATAAAAAATTTACGTAAAGAAAATATTTGTCAATAATTTTTATTTACAACAAAAATTCATTGATATTTGACGTATGCATTTCACCTACAAATAAAATTTGTAAATAATATTGCATATAAATAACATCAATAAATATGAATCATGATTAAATAAAGTATAAATGTCTATGATCTATAGATGTTTGTTTATTTAATATTATCGACAGAATAAATCTGCGGGTAAGTGACTCGTTGACGACAAAAAATTCTTCCAAAAATTCATACCATCATTATAAGACGCAACCATAAATCAATGTCCAACAACACTTCACACTTATATATGATATGCGACATTTTATTATACATAAATTTATAATCAACAATGAGTATTATGCAACTAAGACATTTTAAAAAAGCTAACATTTTTTTTTTATTAAACTTGTTTTACACTACAAAGTTTTTAAGTGTTTATATTCACTAAAGAACAAAAAATTAAACATGGTTCAAAGACAAGGAAGTGAAGTTAAAAATGTTCTTCTCAAAGACCTTTTTTTTCTTATTTCAATTGGGTTTTAGGTCTTATACTTGCATTCAACGGTTAAGCTAACTCTTATCAGGTCAAAAGAGGAAGGAACATGTGATAAAAACTGAATAAGCAGCATGATCTGCAACCACAAAACAGTCCCTGTTCAAACGTATAAACCTGACAACATTCAACACAAAAAAGGCCAAAGACTAGAAATTACAGGAAAAAATATAATGTAGTTTAGTTCTTTTTATTGGTGTTTTTTTATAAGTGTCAAATTTCAATAATATTTCATATTAAAAAATAGACACTTATGAGTATTAATTTCTAAAATAAGTATAAAATAATCCATAATTTTGAATTTATACCTTTTTATATATTTTATGATTTGTAATTGAATATGAACGATTTATTCTCAAATTTGGTGTTAATTTTCGGATTGTTGGGGAGAATGAAGATGATTAGGTAGAAGGAAAATGTACTAAGCTAAAAAGAGAAAGTTGGATTGCATCAACACTCAGCAAAGCAGCCCAAACGTGAAAATAGTGTCAATAACATTGGGCCTTTTTACGCTTTATTTGCCCAAACAAGCCCATTAGTGCCTAAGCAAAAAAGTCACTTAAGTTCAAAAAAATTAGGTTAAATAGGAGGCTTGAGGCACAACCCTAGTGTGCAAGATGAAGAGGAAAACACCATTGAGTGACTTGTAATCCAATTGGGAGAATAAAAGGTGTTAGAAGATGTGTGGTTAATTCTACCTTGTGGATTTGGGAGCAATCTGTTCAAACTCTTATGTATTGAGGTAATATCTGAATATAATATTCTATTCTTGATTGATTATTGATATTATTGTTTTTCTTCTAATTCTTGATCTAGAATCTTAAATTTGACTGGAAAGTCTTTTTAGGGTTCTTACCTAATCAATAATTCTTAACATATTTGAGTGTTAGGAATAGACTTGAAATGTTAATTGTTATTAACGTCTGATTCGAATACTAGGTTGTTTGTATAAATATGCGATGAATTGATATTTCGGAAGCATCTTAAGAATTTTATATGCGAGGAATCAATATAAATGAATTTTATACGGTCATCAATATCAATCAAAGGACATAATATTGCCATGATAATCAAAATACAAAAGAGTGAGAAAGATGAAATCCAATCCCTGTTTTTCCAATTGAAGCAACAAACTCTTTGTCTTGTTTTTTTGTTAATAAATGCCATCCCAACAAATTCCAATGGACTTTTATTATTTTGTTTTATATTTAGCGAATATTTTACTTGATTATTCAACTGTTCCTTGTAAATTCAATATCCCGGGACACATTATTACTTCTGATAACGCGGTGCACTTGCCGTAAAATGTCATCATTTTTTCAATTTGATTTTTTGGGTGGGTTATGGTTGTAAATGTTTGATAACTTGATAACTTTGGTTTATGAGAAAATGCAAGTTTGGTTGGTTTTTTTGAGGGGATAGGACTCTACCAGATGATTATCTGCACAATTGCCTTTCTATTTTCATCATCTATTTTTTTCTTTTTTTTACAAGGATTGAAACACCCCTACTGTTTCTTTATTTATAAAATTCTTTATTGTTGATAAAAAAAATACACACAGAGAAGAAAATTATTTATAAAATTACATGCACAAATCCATGAAAGCTTGTGATGAAATCTAAACTTGGTTACATCTTTTTGAGTTTGATTTTTCTTTGGATGGAGATGGGTGATGTCTTGCGGAAGCTATGGAGAAGTGAAATTTCAATGGAAGATTGAAGTGAAAACGTGAGAGAAAAAAGTCCAAAAAATGTGAGACCAACTTCTAGAAATGTTTGGATCAGTCACACAAAGATGTGTTAGATGTGTTAACATATAGAGAACTTTGAGAATTAAAAGTGTTTCAAAATTCGGACATCAATTCATTACTCAATTCAAAGTTAAGACTACATGAGTTGAGCAAATTTATTTATACTGATATAGTCAGCACAAAATTCGAAATCAAATTAAAACTCTAGATTTAGAAGAGCCAATAAGAGATTGTCATGTGGTGAGTCTCTCAATGCCTTCCTGTGTGTTATGTGTGTGCCCTCTTCACATGTTCAACTCATTGGTGTGTGCGCTAATAATTGCTCTTCCAAGATCGACCTAGGATTTCCTTTGGGCCAATGGAAGTCCAATTGAAACCCTAGGTAGGTTTACGATAAGTGTACCAAGTCAGAAGTAATAATTTGCCCTTAAGGATGGATATCAAACCTACAAGGAACAATTATTTAAAATTCTAGTAGTAGCATTCACTAAGTACAATAATATGTACAATAATTTGATTTAGACAATAGTTTGCATGAAAATTAAAAGCAAAGTAAATGAGTAAAAGATTTCAATTAAGAAAATTAGGAATGAGTTTAATCCTTCTTACTTGTATGTAGTTTTAAACCTATAACATTCCAGTTTGATTGGCATTTATGCACATATAAAAATTATTCATATCGATTCCTCGCATACAAAATTATTAAAATAGTTTCCTTAACATATTTATAGACACCCTGGTCATTACGAACATATTTTATAAAGAAATTAACATTTCAAATCTATTCATTGCATTCAAATATGTTAAACATTATTATTTAGGTAAGATGCTTAGAAGTACTTTTCAGTCAAATTTAAGGATTAGAATCATGAATAGTTTTAAGCTTTGAGAATAAAATGATAATACCAATCATCAATCAAGAACTGAATACTATAGATAAACATCACTTCAATACATAAGAGTTTGAAGATATTACTCCTAATTCCATAGAAAAGAATTAGCCACTCATGGTGGTTATTAAAAGTATGGAAAACAAGAAAAGAAGATCTAGAGCGGT
The DNA here is from genome assembly GCF_051622355.1 of Phaseolus vulgaris. Taxonomy (NCBI): domain Eukaryota; kingdom Viridiplantae; phylum Streptophyta; class Magnoliopsida; order Fabales; family Fabaceae; genus Phaseolus; species Phaseolus vulgaris. Next base: position 38,954,777 of record NC_143501.1, on the reverse strand, counting down.
TTTCCTTGGCAGATGCCTCCTTTAGGGTTTCATTCCTTTGGTTCCTCCCAATTATTTATAGAGTTAAGCCTCTTCTATTTAACTTAATTGGGCATGGGCTAAGTGACATATTTATCATAATATATCGCTTCATCTCTCCTTAAACTCCTAAAAATAACACAAAATTGAGAATAAATTGTTCTTATTCATCTCATAATCCAAAAATATGTAAAAATGTTCAAATTTCTAAATTAGGAGTTAATTATAACTATTTTATCAAGTTGATAAAAAAAAAATTATTTTATCAATTAAAGTTCATAAGTGTCTATCTTTTTGCATGAAAATATTATTGAATTATGACACTTATCAAGATACAAGACCAAAAATTCTATCTACTTGACCCAACTACATGACCCAATTATTCTATGCTACTATGTCCAATAGTTGATCCATAAAATTCTAATATACTTTGTACAATTTTTAAAAAATTAAGATAAAAGAACTCTTTAAAAATGATTGTTCTCCTCCAATAAAGCTCCATCTTCTTTAGTCTTTTCAACCTAAGACATAGTGATTAGATGGTAGATGTGTTGTCTTAATTCACATACCCCAATCCTAATAGTATTATTATGGGTGGGAAAAAATCCAATTTGACAAAGCTGCTCCATTTTTGCACTTACCCAATCCATTAAAAAATAATTTATTTAAATCGGATTTTTAAGTTGATCCATATTTTATTCATTTTCTAGATCAGATTTCCATTTTACTTAATCAAATTTTAAAAATTAGAGAATCCAAATTTATTTTCTTCCCCCAACCCCGATGAAACACTTTTACACTAATGCCATTTGCATTCATTGTTATATTAAGTTTACCTCATGGGCCCATTCGATGCACTACAATATGAGCCACTGCATCCCTACACCAGATCACTTTGGACTGCACCCAATATGGGCAAAGGAAAAGACCAAAATACCCTTAATGAAATGAAAATTAGGATTTAGGTAAAATGTGCACCCAACCCAGCAGCCTTGCACCCTTCATTCTTCTGTGGTCATTATGAGGCAGTGCAAAAGCTTGGAAACTTAAACGAAGAGCAACCCAAGTGATGGAGATCAAGCTCAAGTGGACATGGAGGCCAATCATCAAGAGAAAGAAGAGGTTGAGGACGGCCATGGAGGTCAAAACCCACCTCAAAGGCTTACAAGAAGCATGTTCAAAGCTTTAGGAGCTAGGGGACGTTTATTTTCTCTTTTTGTAATTTCTTTGGTTGAAGGTGCTTAGAGGGAAACATTAGAAACCTCTATTGTTAAAGCATCTTTTAGTCTTTAGTTAGGAGTCTTAGGAAGGGGGTGCGTTAGTAGATAGGTGTAGGAGTAAATAAGGAGGTGCCAAAGTGAGAGAAGAGATCACACCTTCCTCATGACTTGGTTTAGGCGCCACTTTCATTTGAATTTGGGGGGAGTTTTTGAATTTATTTAGCTTGCATTTCAGCACCTCTAGGCTATAAATTAAGGTGCTGCCCTTGTATTTTTTAGATTTGAATTTTAATTAGAGAAACTATATTCAATTTTTGAGAGAGCATTGGAGAGCTTTGTGCCTTCTTCACTAGTCTTATCTTGATGGTTCCATGGTTACCTCAAGTGGCGGCTTGCACACTTATCTTGGAGTCTCCATCCTCCTAGTGGCGTGATCATCCAACCATTCTTCCATCTTCATGAGCTTTCTCTTCTCCTTCCTTCCTTCTCTTTTGATATTCATGTCTTAGCTTGTGTTCTTGTCTTTTGGTTCGGCTATTTCACTTTTTCAGCAAGTTGTTCTTCTTTGTTTTGTGTTTTGGTTCGGTGCTTTTACATTTCCAGCACTTCTTTTCAGTATTCTTGCCTTTTATTTCATTTTGATCGATTCATTTCAGTTCTATGTCAATTCTATTCGGTGCAATTGTTTTTCCTCTCATTTTAATCGGTTCAATTTGACAATAATTGGAACTTCCATATGAGTTTGTGTTTTGGCACTAGTTTTGGTGAGTTCTTGTTCATAGAACCTTGATCCAATTCTATGATAAAGTGCCTATCTCATAACCAACTCAAGATGATTCCTAAGAATGTCAAGAATCATTCATATTGTGTTATTGGAATCACATCATGTGGTATCATGAGTTTAGGTGTGTTCTTGTTTAAATTTTGAGTTGTGTTGCACTTTAATTTCAAGAGCTCTTTAATTTCTTGCAATTTTTGGTTATGTTTTTAGGCTTATTTGAGTTTACTTGCTGTTTTAATTCTTTTGCCTATCATATGTTTGAGTATTTTCCTTTTTGAATCCATACAAGTTTTGTCTTAGTCTTGTTTTTTCCATAATTGTCATCACTTCTTGTAGTACTTTTATTGATTTTATTGTTTCTTGCTTTAGTGTCATATAATTTTCTGAGTTTGATACTTGATCCTTTGTGCATTTTCTGTTTTAGTTTGAGTTCATGCTTGTATTCTAGACCTATACAAGTTCCTATACATCATTTTCCATTATGTCTTTGCTAGTTCATAATTCTGTTTTTCATTCCTATTAGGCTTCCTCTGTTTTCTGAAAACGTGCTTAGTGTTTTTCCTTATTGCAATTGATTTACTCATTGGAAAATTCTGAAATTCTGGATTTGTGATATTCAAAGTGTTACGAAAGAGTAGAAAAAAGAAGTACTCAAAAATTCAAAGTACACAAAAAATGATAAATAAAATACAAAAAGTGTACAATTCTGCCGAAAAAAATACGGTAATCTGGCAGCGATTTTGAAAAACTTATCTCAATTAATTGGCTTACTGTTTTTAAGTGATTCCAGTGCCATTTTTGAGCAAGATCTTGAAGTTTGTGTGGTTAAAATTTCATAATCCAGTTCGCTCTATATCATTCCAGTTAAATCAGTGAACATCAAGCACAGTTTGCATAAAAAAATATTTTCCAGTAGCTAATTTTTGTTTTCTTCATCTACTCTAGTGCTTTTCTTTAAGTATTCTTTTGTGTGCCTACTTTCTCATTGAGTTCTTTAATTTTCTTGCTTGTCTTTTGTTCATTAATCTTTGAGTTTGTCAAACGTCTAGTATTCCTTTTGTTCTAGCCTTTCTTTGCTTATACTTTTTCTTG